>NC_132923.1:10449236-10752266 GCF_047675955.1 Chlorocebus sabaeus
AAAGTACTATTGGGGTGTAGCCCATAGTACAAAATAACTAGTCATGAATCCTTACTAATATAAATAAATAGGGTGGGGACAAATCTGTACTGAAAATTCCAAATAACTTATGAACTTACGTAGACTCTCCATCCTCAGTGATGGAAACTTTACACTCCACTTTTTAATGGTGAGCTTTGCATAGTGACTTCTTTCCAGAGTACAGTATAGAAGGGGGCATTGTGGGAGGGTGAGAAAAGCTTTACAGTGGAGAAACCTGACACACATTGTCTCAGCTAAGTGATCAAGTTTAACAGCAACTGTGATGAGTCATGTCTGATATACATATACTTTATGTGATGTAAGAGTGAATAACACTTTACCTCTGTGGTCTTCCTCCGAAAAACCCATACCCCAATCTAATCATGAGAAAAACATCAGACAAATATAATACAAATTGAGGGATATCCTACAAAATTTCTGACCAGCACCCCTCACAACTGTCAAGGTCCTCAAAACAACACCAAAAATGTCTGAGGAATGGACTCTGTCAAGGGAGAAGCCTAAGGAGCCAAGTACACACAACATGATATGCTGGATGGGATATTGAAAGAGCGAAAACATATTAGGTGAAACTAAGGACATCTGAATAAACCAGGAACTTCAGCTAATAATATCGTATTGAGTCGTGATAGTTTGTAGCAAATGTACCCTGCTCATGTAAAATATTAATAATAGGGGAAACTGTGTGTGAAATATATGAGAACTCTAGTATTTTCTTAACTTTTCTACAAATCTGATGCTGTCCTAAAAAATGTCTATTTTTAAAAAATCAACTAAGAAAATGTGACACACCCTGGGTGCTTCTGATTACTGTGCCTTCTGTCCCCAGTCTCCCTGCCCAGTCCTACCCAACCCTGCTGTTAGGAGGACTTGAGCCTGCCTTCTCATGGTCTAAGTTACGAGAACCACTGAAAAGTGCTAACCTAAGGAGGGATGTGGTTAGATTAGAATTTTAAGTGAACACCCTGTCCTCTGGGTGATGAGTGGATGGCAGGGTTTGGGGAGATAGAGAGCAAGAAAGACCAGCTGGAAGGGTGTTGCAACAGTTCAGGTGAGAAAATGACTTTACGACTTGACTTGATCCTTAATGGGGGTAGGGAAGAGGAGGAAGAATGAGGAATGATTGTGAATACACACATGGCAATGGCAGTTTTCTTAACTCAATGAGAGAATACCTAAGGAGGAAACACGGTGAGTGTTGCTGGGGTTGGGTGGGGAGGAAGGAATGCTAAGTGCCATGCTATGCAGATCGATTAAACTTGAGCGTCTCTGGACACTTCAGTAGGGAAGTCCCTGATATATCCTCGTGTGCCTGCAGTAAAATAGCTTCGAATAGCTTGATACAGCTTGCCTAAAATGCGGTGGTTAAATAGTTAAAAGTGAGCAATTTGAAGAATTAAAGGCAGTGCTTTTCCCAGGAAAGGAGAGTCCCAGGTCCTGATATGATTGATGGCAGTAAAGGCTATGGAAATGTCAGGGAGCCAGGTAACAGAAGGGTGACACCTGCAGTGACTGGGTCTGTGTTTCTCCAGCTTAGTCAGTAGTTTTGACTTCCATGACTGCTGCTGGCCCAACCTTTACTTCCTTTAATAACGCTGTCACTTTCCCTCAGAGATGATCTGAAACACCTCTTCTCCCCACCTTGCCCAATTCTACTTCTATTGCTTTTCTAAAGTCTTCCTCAGTCAAGCAGGCAGACCATAAGACTTTTGGAAATCATGAGATTTTCTAAGAGAGAAAACCCAAGCAGAAGAGCCTGGAAATGTTTCCAGGGAAGAGACTAGAACCCAGAAGGAGCCCCCAAGCTTTCCTAGCATCTTCCCTGTCCCTTTCCTGAGAGAAGCTGAGTTGGGAGCAGAAGTGTACAGTGGGCTCTGCCAGGGGTTGGGTGTGGTGTTGTGGTGGAAGGTAGTGTTGGACTGAGATGCAACCAGAACAACGTATCCCCTTTTCATGGCTGGCAAGTGTTGTTTTCAAGTGCATTAAGTGAAGCTGATTTTGTTTTTGTTTGATTTGGGTTTTGTTTCTTTTTTAGGAACTGTTGGATCTATTGAGTGATTTGGGGACCAAAATTTTAAAAGGGTCAAGATATCTGTCCTCCTTTGAGAATGGGAATGGGCCATGGGACTCTTGCAGCTATTGACCCATACACAGGTTTTTATGTGGTGAGAGAGAAGAAAAGGCTAAAGAGAATGTAGGATCCCAAGACTCCCAGGATTTATTATGAATCATTGTACACACTCACTGATTCAGCTTCAACACTGGGGAAGTAAGGATTCCTGTAGTAACAATAGTCCCTCAAGTAGAGGCTCTGCTCACCTGAGGTTGGGATTGGGCTCATTGGGGGTGGCACTGGACAATAATTACCTCTCTCCCACCCCCACCCCATTAAAGAGACATGTAGAGGGACAGAGTCAAGTTCACAGATGAGACGGGCCACCTAGGGGACCCGAAATAAGTGGGGCCAGTGGCTCTCTCTTCCCTTGTAGGAGACGATCTAAGGGCCTCTGGACTGCAGGTAGTTATTTATGTTTGAGTGGCCATTGCCCCTCCTGCTTCTGCTGCTGCTGCTGCTCTACAGGAAGAAATACTTCTCCCTTTGTGGGCAGGGCTGGTTGGATGTCTTGGATCTGGCCTGGAGCTGGGGCAAATATAGGCTGCTGCAGCTGCCCCTCCAGATGTTTTAGTTGTCCCTCCTGCTGCTCTGGGTGCTCTAGCTGCTTTTCCTGTTGCTCCAGGTGCTTTGGCTGTCCCACCTGCTGCTCTGGGAGCTCCAGCTGTGCCTCCTGCTTCTCCAGGTGCTTTAGCTGCCCCTCTTGCTGCTCCGGGAGCTCCAGTTGCCCCTCCTGCTCCAGATGCTTCAACTGCCCCTTCTGCTCCTCTAAGTGCTTCAGCTGCTCCTCCTGCTGCTCCAGGTGCTCCAGCTGCCCCTCCTGCTGCTCCAGGTGCTTCAGCAGCCCCTCCTGCTGCTCCAAGTGCTTTGGCTGCTCCTCCTGCTCTTCCAGGTGCTCCAACTGCCCCTTCTGCTGCTCCAGCTGCCCCTTCTGCTGCTCCAGATGCTCCAGCTGCTCCTCCTGCCGCTCCACGTGCTTCAGCTGTCCCACCTGCTGCTCCACGTGCTTCAGCTGCCCCACCTGCTGCTCTGGGAGCTCCAGCTGCACCTCCTGGTGCTCCAGATGCTTCAGCTGCCCCTCCTGCTGCTCCAGGTGCTTTGACTGCTCCTCCTGCTCTTCCAGGTGCTCCAGCTGCCCCTTCTGCTGCTTCAGCTGCCCCTTCTGCTGCTCCAGATGCTCCAGCTGCTCCTCCTGCTGCTCCAGGTGCTTCAACTGCCCCACCTGCTGCTCTGGAACCTCCAGCTGCTCCTCCTCATGCTCCAGATGCTTCAGCTGTCCCTCCTGCTGCTCTGGGAGCTCCAGCTGCCCCTCCTGCTGCTCCAGGTGTTTCAGGTGCCCCTGCTGCTGCTCTGGGAGCTCCAACAGTCGCTCTTTCTTTGTTCCCAGTTGCTCATCTCTCTTGACTACCTCTTGATCCAGTTGCTGGTCTACGAGTTTCTTCTCTTCTTCCAGCTGTTCCTTTAGCTGCTGATCCCTTTGTGCTTTCTCCTGCTTAAGCTGCTGCTCTGGGTCTTCTGTTTTCTGATGTTCCTCATGCTGTTCCCAGTGCTGTTGCTGCAGCTCCTGCTTCTGTGGCTCCTGCTGCTGCTGCTCACATTCTTGCTCAGGCACTCCCTTTACAATAGTCACGTGCTTTTCCTCTTGCTTTAATGGGACCTCCACTGGGAGCTCGACAGACACCTTCTGGCATGGGGGAGGCAGTGGAGTTGGCTGCTTCATTTGCTCCTGCTGGGTATTGACTGGAGGAGGAACAGTCTTGAGGAGCTCCTGACTGAGGGCAGGGGAGAGGGTCACTGGCAGTGTGTGTTGCTGGGACATCTTAGAAGCTGTTGTCAACCTGAAAGACAGAAGAGGTCTGATGCACAGGCTGAAGGCAAAGGAAGTAGATGAAACTTTGGAAATCTGCAGAAGTACATGATTTTTTAGCATCACCTCTTCTCTTGGGCAGGGTACTGTCCTACGACCTCTGGACTATCGTTTCTCAAAAGCAGCAGAGAGTGAAGGGTGGAAATAGGGAGGAGCAGGGAAAGGTCCTCCTAGGAGTCTCCTTGTTCCCAGGTGAGAGCCAACAAGGAGATGTCTCTGCAGGGCTGTTCTGCAAGGGTAGGCCAGGTGCCAGCTCACTGTCTGCTCTTGTCTAGTCCTTGTGTCCACCCTCATCGCTCCACTGACCAAGGAACAGAGATGTGTTCTGGGATTATGTCACAGTGAGGAGTAAGACCTTAGGGAACGAAACGTCTCTTGGAGAACACCAAATCCTAGAAAACCAATAAGCTGTGCCAGAGAGGATCCAAGAGGTCATGGTGTGAGCTCCAGACTGGAGACACATGAAATACTCTGGACCTACATCTCCCATTGGAATGCTGTGTGTTTCTGGGCAAGTCACTTAGTCTCCTGGGACTTGGATTTCCCCTATGTAAAGCCAGCAGGTTGGCCTATTCAACCCCAGGGCTCCTTTCTCTCCTGACCTTCTGAAGTTTAGCTGCAGTCCTGGTGTCTGGGGTGGGGCTTGGGGGAGCTGGGAGGTTGCTGAGAGTTGGAGCTTGTTCTTCCAAGACTTATACTTCTAAGTTGAGTTTTCCTGCCCCAGCTCTGCCTAGGTTTCTCCAAATAGAAAGGTTTCCATATCCTGCCATCCATTCTGTGCAGCATAGCCAAAAGGTAGAAGCTTTTTCCTGAACTTCTCCCTCCATAAAGAAGGCAAAATGATGGTCAGTCAAAAACCCAAGCGATTTAGGAAAGAAATTGACTGCTACTCCCCTCCTCCCTTCCATATTTCTCTCACACACAACTCCAAAACTATGGTTACAAGAAAAGATGGGACATAGGATGATTACTCTCTGTTCTGCACTTTTGTGCCAAGGCACTTTTCTCTCAGTACGCTGACCTGAGACCCCCTAGAATGAAAGTCCAGCTGAATCCAGCCCCAGATCAATTCCCACCCCCACCCAGGCTGCCCACTCCCACGTTGTATGCTGTTGGAGGTCCCAAGTCCCAACCCTGGTTCTACCATCTGACACTTACCAGACTCACAGTAAGGCTGAGGCAGAGGCTTTGGTGGAGTGCTGAGCTGAGCAGGAGTCAGGGCACTTTTTATATCATTCCCCAGCCTGGCCTCTCTCCAGGTTGAAGGTGATGGACAGGTTTCACCACTCTAGTTGGTCAACTTCCTCTAGCCCCTTCCTGACTCACCACAGGCATCTTAAGCAGCAAACCCTTCAGGGCCCCATTTCCCAGGGACACACAACTGGCCAGAGGATTCTGGGAGCTCAACTATTCCTGTGATGCTTTTATGACCTGGGCGCAGGGAGCTGAGTGAGGCATCCTACTGTTTTGTGACCTTAGTCAAACTTCTGCTCCAAATCTCAATTTTTCCACTTTCACAATGAGTTTGTTCTCATTATTAGGCTGAAAGATTCACTTTTGAGGGCATGAAATGGAAAGTTATGTGTCTTTCAGGAATGTCCAGGCTGGGTCATATGCTTTGAAGATAGAAAGAGTCACTTCCCATGAAGGGGTGGTATTTCTGGGGTGTTCTCTTGAGCCACAAGCCCATCCTCTCTCAGAATATATTTTTAACTCAATTCTGTGTGGAAATAAACTCTGTCTTTGGTGGGGGAGTCTGACTTTAGGCCAAGTAGAGTCAAGTAGAAGACTTCTAGGAGTCCTCTGCTGCTGCCACTTGCTGCCCTACCTCCATGCCCGAGGCTGCAATTAGAGAAGTTCTCAGGAATGCCATGCTCACAAGAACTCCAAAGCATGGCCCACTCTAGGCAAAGAACAGGACTGAATAGGCACAATATAAAAATAGGTATTGTTTTTATAATGACAAACCAAACAACTTTCTTAAGTACATTTTTAAATGCATGAAGGTATAAAGATCAGAATCAAATCATTTATTTCCTGTTCTAAACCATACCCTAGAAATAGCTTAAGAAATCTTTCAGAGTGGGGATTTAAGCACATCTCTCCCCAGTGCCAACAGTGCGCCAGCACACTTGAAATAACATCCAAATTCATTGCTCTGGTTTAAAAGGCCCTGGGCACCTGGCTTCTGCCTTCCTCTGGAGCCCCAGTTCATGCCAATCTCTCCCTGAGGGGTATATTCCTGCCTCACTGAGGGCCTTTGGTTCTTGAGATGAACCCAGAGCTCTCCACCTGGGGGCTTGGCACCTGCTCTCCTTCTGCCCACAGGCACCTCCCCAGGTCTCTGGCTCTTTTATGCCTTTCAGCTTCAGTGTCAATGTTGGGGTTTGTCAGAGATCCTTCTCTGTGTACCATATCTAAAGGATTGGTACTTCATTTCACTTATAACAGTCTAGAGTTATTTTATTTGCATTTGTTCACTTGCTTATTATCTATCTCTCCCACTGGAAAATAAGCTAAGAGCAGGGTATACCTGGTATGTTTTCCACTGTGCCCCTAGAATCTATCAAAACCACTGCATATAATATGTGCTCTACAAGTATTCGGTGAAGAACAATGAATCTTACCACCCGAAAATAATGACTATTAAACATTTTAGTGTTGATCAATGTTTATATGTGTGTGTCTGTATGTACGTGCAAAAACAAAACTGATTTATTTCTTCCCTTTCTTTTTAATGGTTGGTTAATAGTTTATTATATGGACATCATTCATTTAAACTCTCTTTTTTACAATCTAATCCAAAAAGAAGGAATTATGAAGGCAATACTCAGTGGGGCTAATTTTGAGAAGTGTCTTGATTCCCCATAGTTTCCCTGACAGGCACGTTTCTCTTAACGCCAAGTCAATCTGTTTAAAGTGCTAATTTTGTCATATTCCTGGATCATGTCTAAAAGACAGATGGAGGACTCACAAGGGACCCTTGGTTTCTGCAATGCTATCATCTCCTCATGACCTCTCTGTTCCCTGAGCCCACCCTGGGACCTCATATTCTTTTTCCCATAGAACAGGGACTGTGCCATTTTCTGGGGCACAGGAAGCATGACCCACTCTGCCTTGAAGGACTAATCAAGCATCCTTACTTCGGCACTGATGCCCTTGTTCTCTGCTGCTGACCTCATCTGGGGGGAATCTGCCTCTTCCCAGCCCGTGACAGTCAGTCCAGGGCAGCAGACTCGGATCAAGGAAGTCACACCGGTCTTATGGGTTAGCAGGAGCTCAGTATCTGCCAGATCTTCCTCCCGCCCTCTGACTCACGGCATAATAAGAGTCTTAAGGAGAAGATGGTATGTGAGAGCCTTTAACCGCTGGGCAAAGCTAGGGTGTGGGAAAGAGGTCAGTGGATAAAACTGAGGGAGTGTTTGTGTGTGTGTGTGTGTATGCAAAGGAGGGGTTGGGGAGACCTCAGCATTCTGGGGCTGAGAAGTCCCATATTCTGCCCACAGGTTGCCCATTTGGGAGACAGGCATTCATGTATATGGGGGAGGTTCTTTCACTGCCCATCTGAATGATCTCATAAGCTCCAGGTCCACATGACAAGTCTGGGTAACTGTCCAATCCCCACCCAACATAATGAGGATGAGCTCATATCCCATGACACATGGAGAAGCTTTGGCCCCAGCTCTGCCCCAGCCCAAGGATGCCCTGGCTATTTCAGATTTGGAGGCAGAAACTGGCTGGTTTGTCTCCTCCTGAGTGAGGCAACCTATTTGAACTGTTGCTCAGTTGTAGGGGGCAGAAGAAATCAGTCATGGTGATTCACTGTCCTGTGGGGAGGGATGCTGAGGACAGCTCTTAGCAGGTTGCCATAAAGGTCGTGGCAGATGGTCCTGGAAAGTGACTTGGGCCAGAAAATCGTGTATTCTTGTCTTGGATAGCCATGCCTCGTCTGCTTCCTGGTATGGCACTGCCCCATGCTCTGAGGCTGCTAGCCTCCTCTCCCTCTCACAGGCCTCCTCCTCTCCCCAGGGCACTGTCTCCTACATCGGCGGCTCTCGGTCTGCAACGTGCACTAGTTGCCTCCCCACACACAATTTTTTTTTTTTTGAGATAGAGTCTCACTCTGTCTCCCAGGCTTGAGTGCAGTTGTGCAATCTTGGCTCACTGCAACCTCTGCCTCCCCAATTCAAGCAATTCTTCTGCCTCAGTCTCCTGAGTAGCTGGGACTATAGGCATGCACCAATATGCCCGGCAAATTTTTGTATTTTTAGTAGGGTTGGAGTTTCACTATGTTGGCCAGGCTGCTCTTGAAATCCTGACCTCATGGTCCGCCCTCCTAAGCCTCCCAAAGTGTTGAGATTACAGGTGTGAGCCACCGTGCCCGGCCTTCCCCACAAACTTTGAATCCTCCTCGCCTTTCTCCATTGCTTCCTGGGACTGACCTTGGCTCTTCTCTCACCTTTTGTGTCTGTCTGCTGTTCAAGGAAGGGAGATGAGACCAAGAAAGGGCCAAGAGGGCTGACTCATCCTTTCTGGGCTTCTGGGTGGATCTGTCTGTCCTGACCTGCTTTCCTTTCTTACATCTTCTTATAGCTTTCTCTCCTGGGCCTGTTGGATCACTGGATCTCAGTCACCAGTGCTGGCCTTTGCTCTTGGATCTGAGAGCTGTGGAAGGACAGTCAGCTCTGCTCTTGGTGGCAGCAAGAGGAGCAGAGGCATAAAGGCTATCAGTAGTAGAGAAAAGAGACACTCAGTGTCCCCTTCTCCAACTAAAGGAAATTTCCTCCCCTTTGGGCTCATTGTTGGGGAAATCACATTTTGTACAGTTGATTCTCTGTGCCAGAAGACAGCAGAATGTCTGAGATGGAGGAATCCTCAGAGAATGCATGGGAAATGCCTTACACTGTGCCTGGTGCATAAGAGCTTCTTTATTTATCTAATAATAACTAATAATAATAACTTAAATTCACAATACATAAATTCATAGAAACAAAAGCAAACTGATGGTTGTCAGGAAGTGAGGGGAGGAGAGAATGGGATTTAGCTGCTAAAGGGGATGATGAAAATGTTATAGAACCACATAGGGTTGGTGGTTGCATAATATATGAATGTACTAAACACCACCGAATTGTTCACTTTAAAATGGTAACTTTATGTTATATGAATTGTACCTCAATAAAAAAAGAAGTAATGCCTTTGCCTAATACCAGGTCACAAGGTAAAGTTGTTAATATAATTGATGCGTCCATTCAACCAACACTTACTGAGCCTCTACTATGTGTAAGGCACTGGAGATAGGGTTATGAATAGAAAACACACACAGTCCCTGCCTTCAAGTAGCTTAAAATGTAGGTGTTCCTTAATACATAGGAGCTTCTTAACACACATATGTCTGCTTCCCACCATTGGGACTCATCTGTATTCTGACAGGAATTGAAATCTGGAGAGAACATGAGTTGCCCGAGAGCCTACAGCGAGGCTGTGATAGAGCTGGTCTGGAACCCATGTGTCCTGACCTCTGGTCAGGGTCTCTCCTCCCCATCAGGCTGCCTTGCTAGGTGCTTGAGCATCTGATGGCTGTGACAGGTTGCACTGGGTGACTTCAAAGACACATTCCAGCTCTGTGAGTCAGTCACTTACCCCAACATGGTCAGTTCTGGGTTTTCTGGAAGGAGTGCCAGTTTTCTCTGGCTCTCATTCAGCCAAAATGCCCTTGGGATGACCCTCTTTGGTCCTGGGAATAGGGAGCCCCACTTCCTGGCTGGGTCTGGTGTTTAAGCTTATTTCAGCCTAATCCAATCTGAAAGAATGTTACTGTTCAATGGTGGGCACTGACTTTGCCATCAGACAGGCCTAGGTTTGAATTGCACCTGCACGGCTTTTTATCTGGACAAGACATTTCTTACCTCTGTGAATTTCAGTTTCCTTGTCTGTAAAATGGGGATACTAACAACTCCTTAGAATTCTGTGAGAATTTGGAGAGGCAATATATATACTTAGCACATAGGTTATACTCAGGAAGTTGGCTATTTTATTGTTGGGGGCCATTGCAAAGGTTTGCTGATGGATTACAGTGTGTTACCTACCTAAAGATAGTTTTAAGGATGTAAGTTATTTAAAGTTCATCAGCTTTAACTAACTCATTTTGCCCATGAAAAACATGAAGCCGCACAGTCACAGAGTGCATGGGAGTAGCGTGGGGAGGGGAGCCAGGTCACCTGCCTTCCCATTTGCTGCTCCTTCCAATCTGCTGCTGCTAGGCCTCAGGTGACGATTCAGCCCAGGATGTGAGACTCTGTCTTGTGCTTTGATGACAGCCTATGTGCACTGAGTGTGCTCACGTGAGTGGGAATCATGGGGACATTAAGGTGGCTTTGCATTTCTAGAGAATGATGGTACATGGAGGGGCCTGGGATCTGCATGGGCAGAGGATAGACAGTGGTTTGGAACACAGTTTTTATCTGGAAAAAGGAATATAGTAATAGAGTGAGGAGTGTACATACAGTCACAGCCTATCAAGTCAGAGATAGAAGGTAGGTTTCAGCCAAGCACATGGAATGGAGGTGATAGGCAAATTACCATGTGGGGTAAGGCTTCACAGGGCTGTGTGAAAAAGAAGAAGGCAGGGCTGTGAGGAGCACAGCTTGGTTGGGGGCAGCCAGGAGTGGCAGGGCCCTTGGGTGCAGGGAATGGGGGAGGGACATTTCAGACGGGAGAAAGAGACAGTCACAGAACAAAAGGGGAGCACAGGGACCAAGTCCAGCCATGAAGCCTCCCTCCAAAGTGTCCTCAAATGTCAGACAAGTAAATGTAAGGGATCAGGGATTTTCCAGGACTTTGCCCAGCTTCCTGATTTATCACTCCCCACTCCTTCTTTCTCCCTTGCTAATTAGAGAGTGGTGGGGGACACCTGATCCTGCATTAGCTGCCTCTTGAGAGGCATAATTGCTCTTACAATTACTCGTAAAAGCAGTTGCAGAGGCCACTCAGATGCATGTGTTTGGGCATGTGCATGCATGTGTGTGTGTGTGTGTGCGTGTGGCTCGTGACTTACCAACATGAGTGAGCTGCCCACATTTTCCTGCCTGGCATGGGCCCTGGTGAGCCGCCCATGAACTAGTCTGTATTTATGGACAGTTTGTCACAAAGCTATCTGACTGCTCCAGGCCACTAGATGAGTTGGTCTGGTCCAAAGTAGAAAATAGTGCCTATCTCTCCCTCCCTAAGACACGTGTCCTCTGCTTACTGTCTCACATTAAACTAGGTACCAATGCTCAGAGTCAGGGCATGTGCAGGTCTCTGGGACCTCAGCTGAGCCAGTGTTCTGGGGAGGGCCCTGGCCTATCCTCCCTGTCTGACAGGGAGATACAACCCCTGATCTCAGGATGCTCTAGATGTAGTAGAGGATCCTGATTCTGCCCTCAGGGAACTCATAACCTTACAGACAGACAGGTGCAGAAACTGAGAGGTGGGTGCAATTCAGTGCCATGCCAAGTGAGCTCTCAACTAACTTTACATGGATGCAGGTATAAACAGAAACAGGGCTTGGGAAGTCTCCCTGAAGAGAATGCAGAGGAAAGTGCAAAGGGAACAGGGCTTCCAAACCTGCTGTTTGCTAGACACCATGCATCAACCCCCCATTCACTCTCATGTAATAATCCTTTATGCTTTACAGAGGAGGAGCTGAAGCTCAGAGTAGTATAGCAGCTGGCCAGTGCTCCCAAAGCCAGCAGGTTGATCAAGCTCAAGTCCCTGTGCTCCCAAGCCACCCTCTCCACTGGGGGCAGAGATGTCCACCAAGTGTGATAGACACTGAATCCTGGTATGCCCCAGTAAGAGAGAGCCCAGGGCTTCCATAGGGCATGATGGGACAGCTGCAAGTCAGAAGACAGGTAAGCTGGAAATTGCTGGAGTAGCTGCAAAGTTATTTTCCTGCCACTCAGGTTTTACTAGAAAGCCTGCTTGGGGTGGAGTGGGCAGGAAGGGGAGAGAGCCCATTACCTCTTATAGGCTAGTACTTGCATGCTCAGCTCCAGCTACCTTTCCTTCTCCCCGTACCTCTCCTACCCCTGCCAGGAGCCCTAGGCCCAGTAACCCCAGGGCCACCTCTCTACCCTGCTTAGAGTCCAAGTCCGGGGATACTAGTGCTGGAGGGGCCTTCAGGGCATGGAGAGTGTAACCCTCGCTTTACAGAGGATGACATAATCTCAAGAGGAGAACACAGAAAGGCAGGGCACATCTCCAAGTCCCAGGTCTGTGGACCTTGTGCTTTCCATCGTTCCTGTCTGCTAGAAATCCTTTCCTGCCTTCTTTCCTATTGGTTGATTTTTTATTCAGCTGCTGTTTCTTGAGAGCTTCTTTGTGTGCCTGTGTTCTAGGACCTAGGGTATAGCATCCACCAAAACAGGCAAAAATTCCTGCCCTGCCAGAGCTTTCATTCCAGCGGGGGTTGGAGGAGTTATGCAAAATAAACACACACCTGAAATATAAATCAAGGTATGCAAAATAAACACAAAATAACTTGAAATTTAAATCAAGTTAAATGTTCAGAAATTCTGTGTAGAAAAATGTAGCAAGGAAGAGGTTTACTGAGTGCTGGAGGAGAGCGATGTCATTTATTTTAAATGGGGTAGCCAGGGAAGGCCTCACACAGGAACCTGGAGAAAACCAGGAGGTCAGTATGAGGATGAGTGCAGGGACAGGGCACAACATGGGCAGCATCCCGGAGGCAGGAGTGCTCTGGAACCAGTAAGGAAGCTGGTGTGGCTGAGGCTGAGTGAACAAGGGAAAGAGTTTTGAGAGACAAGGTTGGAGGCTTGGGTAGAGGTGAGCGGTGGGGAGAAATCATGCAGCAACTTTAGCTTTATAGTCAATGAGATGAGAAGCCGCAGATCAGTGACATTATCTGATTTAGTTTTAAAAGGCTCTCTCTGGCAGGGGTGGAAGCAAGTTGAACTCTTAGAGGAACTGTAGGAAATTAGTGATGGCTTGAAAGTAGGGTGGTAGCAGTAGAGGCAGAGAAAGGTGAGCAGAATATAGATACGTTTGGATCCTAGAACCAATAAGATTTATATCTTACAAAGAAAATAAGATAAAATATCAGTGGGAAACAACCTGAATGACCATAAGGATTCATTAACAGAGATGGGGAAGACCACAGGTGGGGCTGGTTTTGTTTTGTGGTTTTTTTTTTTTTGAGATGGAGTTTCACTTTTGTTGCCTAGGCTGGGGTGTAATGGCATCATCTCGGTTCACTGCAACCTCCGCCTCCCGGTTTCAAGCGATTCTCCTGCCTCAGCCTCCTGAGTAGCTGAGATTACTGGCGCACGCCACCATGCCTGGCTAAGTTTTGTATTTTTAGTAGAGACAGGGTTTCACCATGTTGGCCAGACTGGTCTCAAACTCCTGACCTCAGGTGATCCACCCGCCTTGGCCTCCCAAAGTGCTGGGATTACAGGCATGAGCCACTGTGTCTGGCTGAGGTGGTGGTTTATGGAAAATGTCAGCAGTTTGACCTTTGAAACATGTTAAGCTTGAGACACCTATTAGACATCCAAGCAGAGTTGTCAAGTAGGCAGTTAGAGATACTAGTTGTGAATTCAGGAAGAGGTTTATGCTGTGGAAATACATTTGGAAATCATCAGTATATAAATGGCATTTGAAGACGTGAGCCAGGATGAAATCACCAAGGGAACGAATATGGAGAGGAAACACACGAGGCTCAAGCATGACCCCCTGAATCACTCCAGCGTTGAATGATCAGCAAGATATGAAGAAAAAGTTCAGGAAAATTGAGAAGGGAAAGAGCGGACAGAGAGTTAAGAAACACGGTAGGATAATGTGGTGTTCTAGAAGACAAGTGGACACATTGCCAAGGAGGAGGGATGAACAGTGAGGCAAATGCTGTACAGATATGTGGAATCTAATAAAGTCAAATTTGTAGAAGCAGAGAGTAGAGCAGGGGTTTTCAGGAACTGGTGGGGGGAGCTGGGGAAATGGGGAGATGTTGGTCAAAGGGTCCAAACTTTCAGTTATAAGATGAACAGTTCTGGGGATCTAAGGTACAGCCTGAGTCCTGATGGATGTGTTAATTCATTTGATTGTGGCAATTATTTCACAATGTGCACATATGGCAAAGCATCACATTGTACACCTCGAGTATATACAATCTTTGTCAATTAAACATGTTTTAAAAGATAAGGACTAAGAATGCCCATTGGATCGGGCAACACAGAGGCCATTAGTGGCCTTGACACTGGCGGTCTAAGGCAGTGGTGAGGATGAAAGCCAGATTGGGGTGGATTCAAGAAAGAATGAGAAGAGAGGGCTTGGGAACAGTGAGGATAGAGAGCATTGTTAAAACTATTGTTAAGAGAAGCAGATAAATGGGGCAATAGCCAGTGCTGACTCTATTTCTTCAGCTCCTTGTAAACTCTGCTCATTACCCCACCCTTCCTCCCCAGTAAAGCTGTTACTGACACACCAAAGCCCATGATGCCCTGACTGTTCCACAACCCCTGTTCATTTCCACCTCACCTCCCCACTCCTCAGCTCCTGCTTATGGAGGGTTTGGATCCAGCCTTGCAGTTTTCCACTTGTTCTCTGTTTCTGGAGAGCTCGGCTGCAAATATCCCAGTGAATTACTTCTTTATGTCATTCAGATCTCTACCCAAATGTCAATGTTCTGAGATGGCTCCTTTAGCCTCTCTAAAATATTAGGTTGGTATGAAAGTAAGTGGGGTTTTTGTGTTGTTGAAATTTGCCATTTTTTATCAGAATACATTCTTGAGTAAATGTGGTTATGCTATACATCATTTTAATGCACACTTCTCACTTGATGTTTTTGCTAATGACTTATTACTTTCTGTTTATTTTATATTTATTTTAGACTGTGGCAGTGATGTTAGACAAAGGCAAATTCAAGCAATTTTCTTATTCAAGTTCAAAATGGGTCATAAAGCAGTGCAGACAACTTGCAACATCAACAGCATGTTTGGCCCAGAAAGTGCTAACAGACGTACAGTGCAGTAGTGGTTCAAGAAGTTTTGCAAAGGAGACAAGAGCCTTGAAGATAAGGAGTGTAGTGGCTGGCTGTAAGAAGTTGACTATGACCAGTTGAGAGGAATCATCCAAGCTGATTCTTTTTCAACTACACAAGAAGTTGCTGAAGAATTCAACATTGACCATTCTAGGTTGTTCAGCATTTGAAACAAATTAGAAAGGTGAAAAAGCTCGATAAGTGCGTCCCTCATGAGCTGAGCAGAAAAAAAACACCAGTTGTTTTTCAAGCATCGTTTTCTCTTATCTTATGCAACAACAACGAACCATTTCTTCATCGGATTGTGGTGTGCGAAGAAAAGTGGATTTTATATGACAACTGACGACAGCCAGCTCAGTGGTTGGACCTAGAAGAAGCTCCAAAGCACTTCCCAAAGCCAAACTTGCACGAAAAAAAGGTCATGTTCACTGTTCGGTGGTCTGCTGCCGGTCTGATACACTACAGCTGTCTGAATCTCAGCGAAACCATTACATCTGAGAAGTATGCTCAGCTAATTCGCGAGATGCACCAAAAACTGCAACACCTGCAGCCAGCATTCATCAACAAAAAGGTCCCAATTCTTCTCTACAACAATGCCCAGCTGCTTGTCACACAACCAACACTTCAAAAGTTGAACGAGTTGGGCTACAAAGTTTTGCCTCATCTGCCATATTCACCTGACCTCTTGCCAACCGACTACCACTTCTTCAAGCATCTTGACAACATTTTGCAGGGAAAATGCTTCCACAACCAGCAGCATGCAGAAGATGCTTTCCAAGAGTTTGTCGAACCCTGAGTCATGGATTTTAATGCTACAGGAAAGAGCAAACTTATTTCTTATTGGCAAAAATGTGTCGATTGTCATGGTTCCTATTTTGATTAATAAAGATGTATTTGAGCCTAGTTATAATAACTTGAAATTCACAATCCAAAACTGCAATTACATTTGATTCTCTACCCCATGCCCTTCTTCATCGCATTATAGCACTCACCACTATTGGAGCTTGTGTTATTTGTTGTGTTCTTTGTTGTGTTCTTGACTCCCTAGAATGTTAAATTCATGAGAGGTGGGCCCTTAACTGTATTTGGCTTCTTGACTTCCCCAACACCTAGAACTGTGCTTGATGCATAGACTCTCCAATACATCTAATATGACACCTTTCTAAATGTTTGTTGAAGAAATGAGTACTCCTGTCAAAAAGATATAAATGCATTTTCCCACAAATGAACTTAACTTCTAATATCCAGTCACTATCCTTGATTGCAGAAAACAACGTACTCAACTCCTAGTAAACTCAGTCAACTCTGGCTTTACCTCATGCAATGCAGAATCTCCTCTCCTGCTCCTTTTCCCCTTACCAGAGATTCACTTAAGACTTCTTTGTGGAGAGCATATACTTTTAGATCTCTGCAATAAATCCCCAAAGCCTACTTAGAAACTTAAGAGTCTTTGTCCAGAGGATCCAGCTCTAGACCCTCCCCTGAGTAGTATGTGCTGCTGACTAGGTGGGATGGCTTCTGAGGAAGCTTCCTGTGAGAGAAAAGATGGGCTTGCAGTATTCCAGAATTTCATCACCCTAAATAGTCTCTCCATTTTTTGGCAATAGTAATTATATGACTTTGTAAACATCCCTTTCTTCCCACTAATAACCCCAAGCTCCCAAGAACAAAGACAAGACCCAATTTTTTCCTGCTTCATCTGCCCTGGCACTTGGTTGGTGGGTTTCCTGTGCTTAGATTTCATCCCTTTATTCCTTTCCTCTGGTTCCGTGACATAAGAAATTACAGGCATTCCTTACTCCTGTTTCTAAGCAGCTCTGAGCAACGACTAACTGGCCGTGAGGCCAAACAGAAACGGGAAGTCTGCACGTAGGGGTGAGGCAAGGAAAGGCAGGCCTGGCATTTCCACAGGCCCTGGATGGCTGATACAGCTAAGCCAGTCCAGCTCTCCTGAGAAGTCTGCCCTGTGCCTACCTCCAGGAGGTAGACAAAGGTGGAGGGGGAGGGGAGCTGCACCCAGGGGATTTGCAGTGTGATTTTACATGAGGAAGGAGGAACATTTTGTCAGGCCAAGGCTCAAGGACCCGATCTTCTGTGTTTGACCTGGTATTGCAGCCCTCTTGGCCTTGCACAACACAAACATCTCTCCTATGTGAATCATTACACTGGTATTTTAAAATAGAATTTATATTTTTGGTTTGAAATGAAACACAACCACTTCATCCAGTGCTTAACCAAGAAAAAATCAATTGATCCAGTGTTGAGTGCAGGAGGAACTAGTTGTGCTGGACTTCCAGAGACACCCTTGTAACTTGAGTTTTCTGTCATTGAAATTATTCCCCTTTATACAAAGTGCTTCTTTGGCTTTCCTTCCCTCACTGCCTGCTGCGTATAGCGTCTTGGAGTAGAGTGCATCACTGTCCTAATATTAGGGCTGCCGTCTTCTGTTTCAGAAGCAGTTTGGCAGCTTTGAAGCTCTGTATCTCAGGGATCATCCATCCCAAATTTCAATATTTATTTCCACCACACCATGGCTTCTCACTAGTATTTAGTGAAGGGTCAGAGAGCTTTCTTACCATGTATTTTAAAAGCCTCCAGCCCTATTCACAGCCTCCTGAGCCATTGCAGTTGCACCCAACCCACAACCAGATTTTGGTTGCACCCAACCCACAACCAGATTCATATCTACTGCAGCCTCAGCAAAGTGTACCTGTCTTTAGTTTTCACTCCATGAGGATGCAGTCAGGGAGGAGTCCAAGGAGACTCCTGGAGAAAGGATATATGGGCAGGAAAGATTAGGTTGTTGGAGTTAGAAAAAAACGTGCTCCCCACCATCACAACACTTACACCTTTGTATCTGCTTTCCTGTCTTGCTTTGCGCTGTAAGCATCACAAAACAGACTTGATTTATTTATTTCCATGTCTGAAGTATATCACATAGAACCTGGCAGTTATTTGATGCTCAAACAAATAATTGGTAAAACAAAGTGAACTACAACCCCTGGTAAAGATAAAGTAAAAGGGGCCAGATTTACCCTTCCACCAAAAAAGAAAAAAATACCTGAGACAGTGGTTGTCAAGATACTAGACACACAAGGCAACAAAGGACAGTGAACCTTGACAGACAGATAAGGTGAGCCCTGATTGTTCCAGCTTACTCTCAGAGAGTTTGCAAGCTGCCGTGCAGAAGGGGAATCCAGACAGGGCCTGGCTATCTCCCTGAGTGGAGACAGAACTGGGAGGCTGGGATGCCAAGGCAGCTAGTTTGCAGAACATCAGAGAGAAGAGAACTGTGCACAGAGAGAACTCTGTAGATCTGCAGAAGATTCTTCCTGAGTCTTCAATTGCATACTATAGGCACATTCATGTGAAGAAATCACATGAGACAGGAGAAAGAATTACTTCAAAGAATTAAGAAGGAAAATCCCTGGAGCCCACAGGGCCAGAAATACTTTCTGTTTCTACTAGCCAGACCGGAAAAATGTGTAACTCACATGGTTTCAGATAGGGTACTCAGAAGGGTTATGCTTCAGTAGTGGGTACAATTTAGTTTCAGATTAAATGCTTTTCTGGTCTTAAAAAAGATCTGAAAGAATCAAACTGCTGCCAAGTAACTTAACTGTATCTCAATACAGAGCTTAAGTATATTTATTGAAAGACAAAATTCACAATGTCTGACTTCCAATTACAAATTGCCAGGCATGCAAAGAAATAGTAAAATGTCATCAATAATGATAGAAAAATAAAAGCAACCTAGAAAAGACATAGGATTTGTAGACAAGAGCATTGAAACAATTATTATAAATTCATTCTGTATGTTTAATAAGCTAGATAAAATATTAAACACATTCAGTAAATATATGAAATATATATATTTTAAAATTAAATTTGTGGAGATGAAAACTACCATGTCTGAAATAAAAAATACCTTGGATGAGATTAATAGTATATTAGATACTACAGAAGAAAATATAGTGAACTTGAAGATGTCGCAATAGAAATTACCTAACACAAAACACAGAGAAGAGGAAAAAAGACAAAAAACAATCAAACAAAAAAACTCAAATAGAAAACATCAGTGAGGTGTGGAAAAATTTTGAGCAGCCTAATGTAAGAACAGTTGAAATCCTTGAATGATGGAGTAGATGGGGAATTACCAAAATTTTTCAAAATTGGCAGGGTGCTGTAAATCCACAAATTCAAGAAACATGAAACATGAAGAGAATTATACCAAGGCACAAGGACAATACAATTGCTTCAAACATATGATAAAATAATCATAAAAATAGCCAGAGATAAATAGGCATGTCACTGAGGAAAGTCACATCATGATGGGAAAAAGGAACAAATGACAACAAATTTCTTTCTAGAAACAATACAAGCCAGAAAACAGTGAAGCGACATCCTTAATGTAATGAAAGAAAAAATACACAACAGAACAAACAATAACAAAAAACTGGAAAACTACATTTCTATATCCAGCAAAATATATTTTTAAAATGATATAAAGATTTTTTTCAGACATTTAAAAGCTGAAATAATTTCACACCAGCAGACTATGAATTATACAAAATTTTAAAGGAAGTCTTCAGGATGAAGGAAAATAATATCAAATGGGACTATGGATCTATACAACAGAAGAACACCATAAATGGTAAATACCTGGATAAAACAAAAAAAATTTTTTCTTACAATTCAAACCTACAGGAGGAATAAATAACTATTTAAAGCAAAATTGAGAGCAATGTATTATGAATATTTTTAATATATGTAAAATAAAAATGTGTTATAATAATAGCAAAAAGATCAGAAGGAGAAAAATGGAAGTATGTAGTTTATAGGTTCTGATACTGTAAGGAAAGCAGTATAACATAAAGGTGGACTATACAAAGTTAAAAATCTAAACAATAAAATCCTGATGCAACTACCAAAATAACACAAAAATGTTGCAGAGATTAAGTCAAAGAAGGAGATGAGATGAGATTGTATAAAAGGCTCAATTCAAAAAAATGAATAAGACAAAAGAAAACAAAAAATAGGTGAGACAGAGAAAACAAACAGCAAGATGGTAGATTTAAACACAACCATATTTACTAATCACATTAACACTATTGATCTTAGTACTCCAATTAAAAGCCATAAATTATCAGATCAAATAAAAAAGACTTACCTATATATTGCTTGGAAGGGACCCACTTTAAACATAAAGACATAAATAGGTTAAAAGCAAAATAATGGGGGAAATATCTTGTTAATACTAAGCAAAAGAAAGCAAATGTGGATATATTGACTTCAAAGTAGATTTCAGAGCTAAGATATTACCAGGGATAAAGAAGGTAATTTTTTAATAATAGAGGCAATTCATGAAAAGGATACAATAAATCTTAAATCTTCATGCTTCTAATAAGAGAGCCTCAAAATACACAAAGCGAAAACTGCTAGAATTGAAAGAAACTATAGAATAATTCAAAATTATGTTCAGACATTTCAATGCCACACATTTAATACTTGATAAACAAGTAACCAGAAAATAAGTAGAGATGTAGAAGACTCAAATCACATAGTAAAACAAATTAGTCTAATTGACATTTACAGAACACTCCATCCTACAACAGTAGGATACACTTTCTCTTCAAGTGCACATGAAGCATTTACCAAGATAGAGCATATTCTGAGTCATCAAATAAATCTCAGTGAATTAAAAAAAATTCAAGTCATGTAAAGTATGTTATTTGACTGCAGAGGAATACAATTAGAAATCAAAAACAGAAATATCTCTTGGAAAATCTCACGGCATTTTGAAAATAAATAAAAACACTTCTAATTAACCCATGGATCAAAGTAAATCAAAAGGGAAAACAAGAACTCCTTTGAACTAGAAACAGAAACAACGTTCCAAAATTTTTTGGTTGTAGCTAAAACAATACCTAAAGAAAATTTTCTAACATTAAATACCCATATTAAAAAAGAAAAGATTTCAAATAATAACCTCTACTTTCACCTTAATAAATTAGAAAAAAGAACAAATTACACTCCAAATAAGCAGACGAATGGAAATAATAAAGATCAGAGTAAAAATAAATGAAATAGAAAACTAGAAACCACATAAAACACTATGAAACAAAAAGCCAGGGCTTTGAGAAGATTGATTAAATTGATGAAAATACTCTCTAAACTAAGTAGGAAATACAGAGAGAAGATGTAAATTACCAATACAGGAATGAAAGAGGTAAGCTTACTACAAATTCCACATATGTTAAAAATAATAAGGACATCTTATGAATAAATCTGTACCAATAAATTTTAAAACCTAGCTGAAATAGATGATTTTCTTGAAAGACAAAAAGTAGTAAAATTCATTCAAAAGTAAGTAGATAATTTGAAAAACTAAAATCAATTAAAGAAATTGTATTTTCTGTTAAAAACCTTCCCACAAAGAAACCTCCAGGCACAGATAATGACATCTGGGTTCCATCAAATGTCTAAGGAAGAAATCACACCAATTCTCCACAAACTGCTCCAGAAAATTGAAGAGAACACTTTTTATTTCCTAAGGACAGCATTACTTTGATACCAATATCAGACAAAAATATTACAAAAAAGAAAACTACCAACAAGTGCAATATCCCTTATTAACATAAAGCCAAAGCTTCTTAGCAAAATTTTAGCAAACCAAATCCAAGAATATAAAAAAGATAATACAATGTGATCAAAGAGGGCTTATCTCCGGTGTGCAAGGTTCTTTTAACATTCAAAAATCAATCAATGTAATTCACCACATTAGCAGACTAAAAATAAAAAATATACATATATAAAAATAAATTTAAAAAAATACAATCAAAGTATATCAAACACATATTACAAAATGCTTGCAAATTTTAGGGGAAATTTGACAAAATGCATGCAAATTGTTCACCAAAAACTATAAAACTTTAAAAAATTAAAGAAGACATAAATAAATGGAGAGATAATCCATGTTCATGAATCAAAATACTCAATATGGTTAAGATGTTCATTTCCTCCCCCAAAATTTAATCTACAGATTTAAAAAAATCCCAGTCAAAATCCCAGCATTGATTTTTTAGAAATTGACAAGTTTAGTCTAAAATTAATATGAAAGTGCAAAGAACTTAGAATAGCTAAAACAACTTTGATAAACAACTAAATTAGAGGACTATATTACCTGACTTCAACAGTTAGCATAAGGCTACAGTAAATAAGACATTAGTGTCAAGACAGACAAATAGATCAATGTAAAAGAGTTAAACAAATATGACGTGATTTTTGACAAAGATGCAAAGGCTACAGAAAGGACAGTCTTTACTAAATAGTGATAATACAATGGGATATCCCCATGCTTCCCTCTGCCTCTCTCCCCGCAAAAAAACAAAAACAAAAGAAAAAAAAAAAAACACCTTTGTTCATACCTTCCACCATAAAGAAGCATACCCCATTTTATTGCACTTTTCAGATATTGTGATTTTTTACAGTTTGAAGTTATATGGCAACCCTGTGTCCAGTAATTCTATTGGTAGCATTTTTCCAACAGCAAGTATTCATTTCGTGTCTCTCTGTCAAATATTGGTGATTCTTGCAATATTTCAAAATTTAAAATTATTATTATATTTGTTATGGTGATCTGTGACCGTTAATCTTTGATGTTACTATTGCAGTTGTTTTGGGGTACCATGAACTGTGCCCATAGATGATAACACATTTAATTGATACATATTTTGTGTGTTCTTACTACTAGAATAACCAGCCATTCTCCCATTTCTCTTCCTCTCATTGGGCCTTCATAGTCTCTGAGACGCAACAATATTAAAATTAGGCCAATGAGTAACCCCACAGTGGCCTCTAAGTATTCAAGTAAAAGGAAGAGTCACATGTCTCTTACTTTAAATTCAAAGCTAAAAATGACTAAGCTTAGTAAGGAAGACATGTCAAAAGTTGAGATAGGCCAAATGATGGGACTCATGCTGAACAATCAAGTTGTGAAAGCAAAATAAAAGTTCTTGAGGGAAATTGAAACTGCTACCTCAGTGAACACATGAATGATAAGAAAGCAAAGCAGCCTTATTGCTGATATGAAGAAAGTTTTAGTGGTCTGGATAAATCTAAGCAGCCACATAATTCCCTTAAGCTGAAGCCTAATCCACAGCAATCCATAGAATTAACTCTCCCTTTAATTCTGTGAAGGCTGAAAAAGGTGAGGAAGCTGCAGAAGAAAAGGTTGAAACTGGCAGACGTTAGTTCATGATGTTTAGGAAAGAAGTCTGCTCCGAAACATAAAAATGCAAGGGGAAGCAGCAAGTGCTGATGTAGAAGCTGCAGTTATCTGCAAGTTATCCGGAAGATCTAGCTAAGATAGTCCATGAAGGTGGCTACTCTAAACAACTGATTTTCAGTATAGATGAAACAACCTTCTATTGGAAGAAGATACTATCTAGGACTTCACAGCTAGGGAGGAGAAGTCAATGCCTGGCTTCAAAGCTTCAAAGAACAGACTGACCCTCTGGTTACAGGTTAATACTCCTGATGACTTTGAGGTCAATCCTCATGTATCATTCCCAAAATCCTAAAGCCCTTAAGAATTATACTAAATCTATTATTCCTGTGCTTTATAAATAAAGCAGCAAAGTCTGGTTGACAGAAAATCTGTTTATAGCATGGTTTACTGAATATTTTAAGCCCACTGTTGAGACCTACTGCTCAGAACAAAAGATTCCTTTCAAAATATTACTGCTTATTGACAAATGTACCTAGTAACCCAAGATTTCTGATAGAGATATAAAGGAGATTGATGTTTTCATGCCTGCTAACACAATGTCGATTCTACAGCCCACAGATCAAGAAGTAATTTCAACCTTCAAGTCTTATTATTTAAGAAATATACTTTGTAAGGATATAGCTGCCATAGACGCTTTAGATAGTGATTCCTCTGATGGACTTGGACAAAGTCAACTGAAACTCTCTGGCAAGAATTCACCATTCTAGATGCCATTAAGAATATTTGTGATTCATGGGAGGAGGTAAAAATATCCACACTAACGGAAGTTTGGAAGAAGTTGACTCTAAGCCTCATGGATGACTTTGGATGGATTCAAGACTTCAGTGGTGGAAGTAACCACAGGTGTGTTAGAAATAGCAAGAACACTAGAATTATAAGTGGAGTTCAAAGATGTGACTGAATTGCTGCAATCACATAATAAAACTTGAGCAGATGAATTGTTGCTTCTTATGGATGAGCAAAAAAATTGATTCTCAAGATGGAATCTACTCCTGGTGAAGATGCTGTGAACATTGTTGCAATGACAACACAGAATTTAGAATATTCCATAAGCTTAGTTGATACAGGAGCAACAGGTTTTTAGATGATTGACTCGAATTTTGAAAGAAGTTCTACTGTGGGTAAAATGCTATCAAACAGCATCATATGCTAAAGATAAATTTTCCATGAAAGGAAGAGTCAATTGATGCACCAAGCTTGATTGTTGTCTTATCTCAGGAAACTGTACCTTGAGAATTGCTTGAACCTAGGAGGCAGAGGTTGCGGTGAGCCAAGATCACAGCACTGCACTCTAGTCTGGGTGACAGAGCGAGATTCTGTCTCAAAAAAAAAAAAAAAAAAAAAAAAAAAGCTGTACCAGTCACTCTAGTCAGCAGCTGTCAACATCAAGGCAAGATCCTTCACCATCAAAAAGATTACCACTTGCTGAAGGCTCCAATGATTATCATTTTTTAGCAATAAAGTATTTTTAACTCAGGTATGTACTTTTTTGACATAATATTATGGCACATTTAATAAGCTATAGTATAGTGTAAACATAACTTTTATATGCACGGGGAAATTTTAAAAATGTGTAACTCGCTTTATTGTGGCAGTCTGGAACTGAACCAGCAATATTTTCAAGGTATGCCTGAACAAAAATTAACTTCTAGAAGAAAATATAGGAGAAAATCCTTGTGTCCTAGAGTCAGGCAAAGATGTCTTAGGTGTGACACAATAAACACAACCCATAAAAAAGCAACTAACTGGACTTTATCAAAATTAAGAACTTCTGCTATTTGAAAAAAAAATTTAAGAGAATAAAATGATAAGCCACAGTCCAGAGAAAATATGTTAAATAATTTATTTGACAAGACACTTGTATCAAGAATATACATATATACATATATGCACACATACACACATATATATACACACATACATACATGTGTATATACACACACATACATACATGTATATAGATATACACATAAATACACACACATACATATGTATACACACATCCCCTTAAAATCCAGTGATAAGAATCCAAATAGCTCCAAACAGTAAAAAAAAATGGAGGAAATATTTGGACAGATAATTCACCAAAGATGATATACAAAGGCAGAAGGGCTCAAGGAGAGATGCTCCATGTCATTAGCCATTAAGAAAATGCAAATTAAAGCCACAATGAAGCAACACTGCATATTTATTAAAAAGTCTGGAACTCTAGAAATAGAAAAAGTGAGCATACAAATAACTGGCAGGGCTGTGCAACAACTGGAACTGCCATACACTTCTCATGGGAATGTAAAATGGCAGAACCATTTTGGGAAACAGTAGGGCAGGTTCTTAAGAAGTAAAACATATACCTATTATATAAAACAGTCATTTTCCTCTGAGGTCTTTACTGAAGTGAAATGAAAGCATATGTTCATACAAAGATTTGTGCATGAATGTTCATAGCAGTTTTATTTGTAATAGCCTCAAATTGGAAACAACCCAAATGCCCATCAAAGGATTGATAAACAAAAGTGACATATTCACAATAATGAGGGTATTTGCTACTCAGCAATGAAAAAGAATGAACTGTGGATACATGCAAAAACATGTTTGAATCTCAGTCTAATTTAGCTGAGTGAAAGGGGTCAGGTATAAAAGAACGCACAGTGGTTTGGCCTGGGAAGTGGCAGAAGAGGGACTTGACTTGCGCCAGAGCACCCCGCAGGGGTTGGTCAACCCAGAGAGCTGCCTGGAGACTCAGGAAGAGGACAGAGAGTGGGACTGGGGTGGGGCAAAGAGCGGGGGTGAAGGTTGGAGTATCCAGGCTGGGCAGGGTCTTCCCACCATTCCCGCAGACCCACAGTCTCGCCTTTCACAGAGGGTTGGGTAATTACCGCTGGCTTCCCCAGACCCCAGCAAGGGAAAGGCAGGTGAGCCAGCTCATCTCTGTTGTCCTTGCACAGGGTGCAGATCCCAAGGCCCAGCTCTGCCAAGATCTTGCCCAGCTGCATTGGGCCTGGGTATGTGGTGAGGCCCAGTGTAGCAGGACTCTCACTGACTTCCACCAATGAGTTGGGGGGCGATGCCAAATAGGAGGCTGGCACCACGGGAGGGTGGAGGTCTCACCTTGGAACCCCAGTAGTCCCTGGAGCATGACAGCCAGAGGAGGCTCCCAGGATGGAGAGCAGGGCACCCACCACCTGGGCTGCGAAGAGTAGCAACCCTCCAACTACTGCAGCAACCACAAATCCCCCAGGACCAGCTAGATGTGGCACGTGGAAGTCTTCAGGAGCCCAGTGCTGAGAATCTCAAGATTTCTCCCATCTGGCCAGATTCTTGGAATGATCTGACCTTGCAGGCCTCTAGCTACTTCAAGAAACTCCTAAATTGTGCTGCCCCACTTCTGAAAGTTTACATGCAAGGAATGGGGTTTTGCCCTTTGCAGTGTGGGAATACAAAAATAATTCAGAGATGCCATGACCCAGAATAGAAATAGAGTGGCCCATTTTAGATGTTTCATGAAAACCTGTTTTTATTTTGAAATCTGAACCTTAGCATTTACAAAAACTTTGGAGAGATGGCTGCCTGCCCTCCTAGAGGGAAAAATAAACTGCTTCCAACATAACCTTTGTAGGACTACGAAATTGTTCCAATTTAAAAAATTTTCTCCCACAAACTAAACAAAGTGCAGGAATATTTTGTGTGCTACCAGTGCATTGTTACTAGGGAATCTCTATTTTGAAATTCCAAGTAATTGAAGATGACTTTTATAGACCTTAGATGGTGTCAAAATAGAAACTGCTGTTTTTGAGCTACTTCATATATGCAGTGTTTAGCGGGTAGGGAAGACCTGCTTTGAAAGAATAAATTGTCAGCATAAAAAAGCACACCTACTGTGTGATTCCACTTACATAAAATTCTTGAAAACACTAATTTGAAGGGACAAAAGTAGACCAGTAGTTTTCTGGGGATTGGTGGACAGGGAGAAGCATGAGAGAGAGAGTACAGAAGTGCACTCAAAAAATTTTAAAAGTGATATGTTAATTACACATCACAAAGCAGTAAAAATGGAAGTTTACAAGTATGCTTAATGAACCTGATTTATCTATTTCTACTTGTCTACCTGGACTAGTGGGGGTGTGCTTGGGGACAAATTATTGGAGGATGATGGCTTCTTTAGTGGTAAATAGGGCCTTGTGGCAGAGAGGAGTTTGAGAACTACGCACACTGAATAGCCACTCGGTGTCAGACCCTATGTCAGGCACTTTAAATAAATTATCCCTTTTAATTCTCATAAAAAAAATCTTTGAGGGAAGTACCATTATCTTCATGTTACACATGAGGAATAGAGCCTCAGAGACACTGAACCACTTGCTTTGGGATTGCTACTCTCTGACCGAAGAGCCAGTGCTGATGCTGGAAGATTTCGCTCTTTGCCGCCAGTCACTGTGCATTGCTGAGTCCTGGGTACTCTATCTCCATCTAAAATCTCTGGATGGGGGGTAGAATCACTCCAAGGGATTTACATATTTTTGCTTGGTCTGGAGTACAATGTGGTACCCAGGACCCAGGGGAATTAGGGTTCTTGAACTTTGGGGGACCAATAATTTTTTTTTTTTTTTTTTTTTAATAAGGACTGAAGGGGTTCCTGGAATGCAGGACTTTCATTTTAAAACCAAGATGAGTCAGTCAACTAAGCTCCAGCTCAGCAGAGGCTTTGTTCTTCAGGATACTAGTTCTTGCTCCTTGGACCTCCAGGACATGCCCATAATATTTTCTTGGGCTCTAGGCCAGGCTGGTGAGATGGTTTCACAGGTAAGTAAAGGAACAAAGGGAGGCAATGTTCTTTTTATTGCTCTTTTATTTCTGTGCTGTCTAAATGTCAGGATCACTAGGAAAGATGATTCCAGCTTCTTCATCCTCCCATTTCCAGATGGAGGCCTCCCTAGGGTAGGGAGCTATGATGGGAAATAGAAGCCTCTTTGTTGGGTGGAAATGGTAGTCACTGTGAAAACTGCTTCTCTAAACATAGGTCTAGCCTGACTCTCAGTAATACCCCACCCTACAAAGTGAAAGGCATGGCCCCAGGGACAATCTATTTGTTTGACTTCTGCTCCCATTTGCTTGGACTGGACTTATTTTGTGGGCTATAGGGCTGCTGCTGGGTTTGAGAGCCCTTGTCCTGAGTTTGTGGTGAGTTGGGCTCAGACTCCATATTAAGCGGTGAGCATTCGGGCTTGGTCTCCAAACCACAGCACCTGGCCTTAATGCAGCAAGGGGGTTTTGGCTGGCAGCAGTGATTGTGTTTTGGAGGGCAGCATTGATTGCCTTTTGGCTGGCAGCACTGGTTCTGTTTTGGTGGGCAGCATTGATTGCCTTTTGGCTGGCAGCACTGGTTCTGTTTTGGTGGGCAGCATTGATTGCCTTTTGCTGGGCAGCATTGACTGTGTTTTGGCTGGTCACACATCTTTTGGACACTTGGAGGTACTAGAAAAAGAAAAGAATATTCTCATCAGAAGGAAATCTGGGTGCCTGCTTTCATTTCCTCCTTTCTTACCACCCAAATACATCTATCTTCAGGATAATGACTCAGACCAGGGTTGAAAAAGCAGAGCTGGATACCTCAGAGGGGCCAGCCAGCCCTGTAATTCTACCTTTGCATATGCCAGCATGTTTGTTGCTTACTAGGTAGTCATTTGCCAGATAAAGAATCAAAAGACCAGAATATGTAAGCAATGTGCCTAAGGTCTCTTAGCTAATGAGCAAACAGTGTGACCCTCAGTTGCCAGATCCTGGGTCAAGTGTCGGGCCCTTCACAAACATCAACTAATGTCATGACCGCTACCTGCCTCAAGTAGACATTTTTAGTCCACTTCACATCATACGAGGACTACTGAAGTTCAAAGATCCACCTCAGTTGCTTGTAAGTGGATTCAAGCCAAGCTCTATCCCACTCCAGAACATGTGCTTGTTCTTGTCTCTAATGTGGCATCCAGGGACCCAGGCGCAATGGAACTCTTGTACTTAGAGTGACCAATTGTTACACCCTTCCTGAACGCATCATCTTGTCCCATGCACAGAGCACTGCGGTGGTTACAGCGAGATGAAATGAAAAGTACAGTGCTTTTGGCATGGCAGGACCTGAGTTCTAGGGTTGGTTCTGCAACTCCCAAGCCTCAGGGCTTGGGCAGTTCTCTTCATCTCTCTGGGCTTGTATCTCTTCCTCTATAAAGGGGCAGTGGTAGGGATGAGGAAGGGGGAACTGGACCTTATAGGGATCCTCAAACTCAACCATTCAGCAGTTTTGTAATTTCCTCATTCTTCTAGGTATAGAGAAAATCCAAACAACTCTTGCTTTACTTCTATCTATCTACCTTCCTCCACCCAGGAAATCCAAGTTCTCCCAGGAAGGTCCCTGGGCCTTGGCCCCAGTATGCAGTCCCTGGGGAAGCCCCTATATGGTTTCTGCCTTGTCCCTCCAATGGCACATGATGAGAGGATGAACACCACTGTTATGGCCCCAGAGCAGAATAGAGGGTCTAAAAGTGGCCAGGAAACAGTAGGCAGTGAGCAGGTTGTTATCTAGCCTCCTCAGGGAAATGTGGAAGCATGGGAAATGAGCCTGTACCCCCTGTGGGCACTCAGCTCACAAAGCCACAAACCTATGTGGGTGAGGCACCAGGCCTGTCAGAGCCCTGTCACCAGTGTGGGGATGGGTGTGGGATTTGGATTGACAACTGCTGAAGTGAAGTTGCAACCACCTTCTGGCCTCTGGCATCCTCGGGATTGTGAGAAAAGCCTCTTGCCCAAACTAATTTTTTTTCTTTCTTTCTTTTCTCTTTGGAGGGAAGTACCATTACTGGACATGGAGCTTCACTCTTGTCACCCAGGCTGGAGTGCAAGGGCGAGATCTTGGCTCACTGCAACCTCTGCCTCCTGGGTTCAAGTGATTCTCCTGCCTCAGCCTCTGGAGTACCGGGGATTACAGGCACCGGCCATCATGCCCAGCAAATTTTTATATTTTTAGTAGAGATGGGATTTGACCGTGTTAGCCAGGCTGGTCTCGAACTTCTGACTTCAGGTGATCTGACCACCTCCAACTCCCAAAGTGCTGGGATTACAGGCGTGAGCCACTGCACCGGGCCCCAAACTAGTTTTTTAAACTGAACCAGTTACTGCTGTGGTCTTTCCACTAAGCACACACTTGCCCATATCTCTGTGAGAATGTGTGTGTGTGTGTGTGTGTGTGTTTGTGTGCACACACGTGAATGCATGTAGGCATGTGTCCATGCATAATCATAAGTACATGGTGAGGAGAACTTGAGGTTTGTGATGATGGCTGTTTAGTTGGATCAAATTGATATTACTTGAACTTTCTCATGAGTCTTAACAGTTAGAGCCAGTGTGAATAGCTCCTAGCAGGGGCCAGCGTCCGTCCTAGCCGTCTCTCTCCTGCTGGACACTCCCTACTTGCCCTCCATCTGATCCGTACCTGCTGTCAAGGTACTTCCCCCAAGTCCTGCTCAAACCCTCTCCCTGATGTTTAGAAAGCCACATCTCTTGTCTTGTCCTCTTCTTTTGTGTTTTGTAGATAGAGGGATTCCTGGGGACAGTAGCTACAAATCTCTCCTCACACTAAAGTCTTTCCAGGGGAGGACTGGGCATGGTGGCTCATGCCTGTAATCCTAGCACTTTGGGAGGCCAAGGCGGGTGGATCACCTGAGGTCAGGAGTTCGAGACCAGCCTGGCCAACTTGGTGAAACCCCATCTCTACGAAAAAATACAAAAACTAGCTGGGCGTCGTGGCAGGTGCGTGTAATCCCAGCTACTCGGGAGGCTGAGGCAGGAGAATCACTTCAACCCAGGAGGCAGAGGTTATAGTGAGCGGAGATCGTGCCATTGCACTCCAATCTTGGCAACAAAAGCGAAGCTCCATCTCAAAAAATGAAATGAAATGAAATAAAATAAAATAAAATAAAATAAATTAAAATAGAAAAATGAATTATTTCTGGGGGTTACCCCATGATAATGATATGGTTTGGGTCTGTGTCCCTGCCCAAATCTCATCTTGAATTGTAATCCCCACATGTGGAGCGAGGGACCTGTAATCCCCACATGTTAAGGGAGGGAGGTGATTGGACCACTGTGGCAGTTTCCCCCATGCTGTTCTCATGATAGTGAGTTCTCACAAGATCTGATGGTTTTATAAGTGTCTGACATTTCCCCTGCTCTTACTTCTGTCTCCCACCACCAAGTGAAGAAGGTCCTTCCCCTTTGCCTCTGCCATGATTGTAAGTTTCCTGAGGCCTCCTCAGACATGTGGAACTGTGAGTCGATTAAACTTCTTTCCTTTATAAATGATCCAGTCTTGGGTAGTATCTTTAGAGCAGTGTGGAGAAGGACTAATCCACCCCAGTAGGACAAAAATCTATATCATCCTTTCCTGAAGGTGTGCATGATTCTCCAGTCAGATGGTTGCTAAAGGATGCCTGTCAGATGACCTACTTTGCTATCTGAATCACCCCTGTGACTTATAGAAGACCCAGGGCTGTGGCTGTCCTGAATGATGGGTGACATGCTCTTAGACTCAACCCTTTTTTATCTGGGGATTCACCTAAATCCAGTTCGTAGTGTAAAAACTGGGTCCCATTGAGCCAGATGTGGCCGACACCTCCACCCACTAGTAACAGTAACTTTCAGACTCACACGTTGGACGCAGCCCCAGCTGGCCTCTCTTCACTTTCACTTTCTGAACCATTGGAGCCTCATCTTAGGGTTCCTCTGTGGGAAGGAGGTCCCTGGCATGTGCGTGAGAAGGCTTGGGCATATGCCAGGGCCCTCCTTCTTACAGAGAAAGCCCAAGACTTTCTCTGGGAAGAAGGGGAGCACAGTGCTACCTCCTATAAGGACCCCTATGTTTGAATATTCTGAACTACAGCATTAGGGTGAGAGACAATTGAGAAGGAAGAGTTACCTCTTAAGGCCCTGCCACCTGGTCTAAACCCTTCATGATCCTAAATCTCTGGCTATACGGTTGCAGCCTGAACTGGGTCAAGGGCAGTTCCCACCTAAAAAAGGAAGAGTGACTTGGATTAGGATGTTGACTTTAATTTAGTCACAATTCTATCCCTGCCAGTTATTCCAGGATTCATCCTATCTTTCATGGAAAAGGCTCCTGCTTCCATTTAAGAGGAAGACACTGGAGCAAGACTCCTAAAGGATGGGCGTGGGGACAAGTCACCCCGTTGCTCCTTCCAGGTCAGAGGAAGCTGCAAAGAGGCTGAGGTGGCAGATTCATCCTATCTTTCATGGAAAAGGCTCCTGCTTCCATTTAAGAGGAAGACACTGGAGCAAGACTCCTAAAGGATGGGCGTGGGGACAAGTCACCCCGTTGCTCCTTCCAGGTCAGAGGAAGCTGCAAAGAGGCTGAGGTGGCAGATGCAAGCCCTGCAATGCCTTGACTTGCCTGAGAGGGAACGGGAAGGAGAGAGGTGAGCAATGGAGAGGTACACCAAAAATGGAAATGAGACACAGACAGACCAGCATAAAAACAGGGAAGAGGTGAAAGAGTACAGGGCCATGTTCTCTACCACTTTTGTAGTGTTCAAAGCTGTTTGACAGGAAGTGTGTGTGTCCACATGCGCACACAAGCATACACCTGGGTGCCCCTGCAGCTGTACAGGGGTGAGTTTGAGTGTGTGGGTGTATGCAGGGAGCCCAGTATTTGTCCCTGTCTCCTTGTTGTTTGAATGTGCTCCCTTAGGGGTCAGACCTAAGACTAGGTTTTGAGAGGGATGAGGAAGGAGTGAGCCTCTTCTGTTTTTATTTTCTGTTGTTTCTCTCTGTGTTTATTTTTGCCTTTTACTATTTTTCTCTCTGCCTTTCTATCATTCCCTGGTCTTCATCCTGTCTCTATATTTCTGTCTTTTGTCTCCGGTTTACCTTTCTCTATTCTGAAGGTCAGTGCCCTGAACTGACCAAAGTGCAGAGTCTCATCACCACTTGGAAGTCCAGTTTGTTAGGGTCCATCCTTACAAGTCCAGGCTGAGCTGTTTCTACAGAAGCAATTCTCATTCCAGTGACCAGAGATGCAGAGGCATCAGAGGGCACCTGGAGCCTGGGTCCAGAGGCTTGCCTCACTAGTCCCACCAACATCTCCACTCCAAGCATGTCCACCATAGTCAGATCCTGGGAACAGGTCCTGAATATGGAGGTTGTGCCGTATCAGAGAAGGAGAGCAGGTTAGAAACCAGTCTTGTTGACTATAGCATAGGGAGGGCAACATCAGGTCCTTCTGCAGCTTCGCCCCATGGATGCAGGTCCTGCCCCTCTGAGCCAGTGCTGTCTCCACTGTCTTCCTTCTGCCTGGTGAACATGATCTATTTCCTCCACTTTCAGAACGCTAGCTCCTGTACAATAAATGTGCCTCCTGACCACTCTGCCTCCTGCAAGAGTTTCTTCTTAAGACTGTCTCCTTGGCCAGGCTCAGTGGCTCACACCTGTAGTCCCAGCACTTTGGGAGGCCAAAGCAGGTGAATCTCTTGAGGTCAGGAGTTTGAGATCAGCCTGGCCAACATGGTGAAACTCCATCTCTACTAAAACTACAAATATTTGCTGGGCATGGTGGCATGCACCTGTAATACTAGCTACTTGGGAGGCTGAGGCAAGAGAATCGCTTGAATCTGGCAGGCGGAGGTTGCAGTGAGTCGAGACTGCACCACTGCACTCCAGCCTGGGAGACAGAAAGAGATTCCATCTCAATAAGTAAATAAATAAAAATTAAAATAAATAAGTATATAAATATTCTCTCCATGCTCCGTTTCCCCTCCTTCCCAACCAAGCTCTGCATAGCCTGCCTCAGGAAATCTGCTGATCACATCAAACACCTGTGGCCCAGGGCCAGGGCCATCTTCCTAGCTTTTCTTATTGCTCTATTCAGTGAGGATTAATACAGAGCCCAAACCACCAGGGGGGCCCTGGCAAGGTGCCTTCTGTCTGACGTCTGCCCACCGGCCCAGTCTCATGTCCACTCACTGTTCTCTCAGGCACCAGACTGGCTCAGAGCAGACACCTGCTGAATTTTCTCACCTCTTTCCGGGTCTTTGAACGTGCTCTTCCCCAGCTTGAACCACCCTTCCTGGGTCTCTGTCCCCACATGCTCACTGAATATCGTTCAAACCTGAAGTTTCTGCTTACACATCACTCCTCAAGGAAAACTTCCTTAACCCATAGCCTCTGTCTCCCTGATAGGCTTTCTTGGATCCCCTGTACTTCTCATTACATTTTTATAGTGGTTATTATTTCCCTAATTGTCTGACTTCTGTGGTCCGTTAGTTCCATGAGCACAGACATCCTCACTATCCCCACCCCCAGAGGCTCCAGTGACTTCCTCTTTTTTTTTGAGATGGAGTCTCGCTCTGTTGCCCAGGCTGGAGTGCAGTGGCTCGATCTCCACTCACTGTGATGAGCTCTGTCTCCAGGGTTCACAGTATTCTCCTGCCTCAGCCTCCTGAGTATCTGGGACTACAGGTGCCTGTCACCATGCCCGGCTAATTTTTTTGTATTTTTAGGAGAAATGGGGTTTCACTGTGTTAGCCAGGATGCAGTGTCTTCCTCTTAAATAGAAGCAGGAGCCTTTTCCTGAAATATAGGATGAATCCTGGAATCCTCTCATCCAGCACACTGAATGGCATTGCATGGGCCTCAGTAAGTAAATATGTAATGAACACATTAAAAAGCCATGCAGAGAGGGCCCAAAAGACAAGGTTTCTGTGTTACCTGGTCTGGCCACACACTTCTCAATTCACAATTTCCATGCTTGACTTCTCATGACTGATTCCAGTAGATATTACTGATCTTCCTCAGCAGCCTAGTGAGTCCATGACTATCAGAAGCCAAAGTCTTCTGAACCAGATTGGTTCCCTTCCCTGCTAATGCCAAGATTCTAAGCCTCTATGACATCATAATCCTCTATGCCTAGCTCACTCACTAGCGCCCTCTGCCTGCTGGAGAGTCTGACTCTTCTCGGTTTCTTTCCTGAAAGATACAAAGTTCCCCAGCTAACCCATAAGCATGCAATGACCTAAAACACAAATCTGTATTGAGTGTCTCCTATCTACCAGGCTTTGTCCTAAAAAGTGAAGTGTAGCTCAATGGAATGTAGTTTCCATTCTCAAAGAACTAATTCAATGTGGAGGCAAGTCAATAGCCAATAATACCATGAAATAATAATGATGGTAGGATAAGCACAGGGGTCAGGTTTGGGGGTCAGAGATGCTGCCTGGAGGGAGTGATATTTAAGCTGAGACTTGGAAATTAGAAATAGGAAGGGGGTGTCTGGGAGACATTTTCAGATCCAGAAATGTGAAAGTATAAGCTATTTGGTGGAAAAGCTCAGTGCGGCTGGAGCAGAGTGGGGAGTAAGGAGAAGGGGGAGACTCACCTACCTAGGTAGGTAAGGTTGTGTTGGTGAGGACTCTTTATGCCATAAAGAAAATAGTTTGGACTTTATCCTGAGGACAATGGGAAGCACCAAAAGGTTTTAAACAGGGGAGAAACTGGGATGCCTTAGGGGCAAGGACCCTATTTTATTCACTTTGATATTCCCAGTGTCTGGCTGAGCAATTGGCACATAAAAGATTCCGAAACTGAATCAATTCAATAGTGAATTGACTAACATGGTGAGAAGAGAGAAGCATTTCATTATGTTTGTTCTTTTCCTTTATTCCTCTAGCATGGCCTGTTTAAGGACAGTGACTAGGAAATTCTCTTCTCCTGGGAAGCATGCCTGCCATAAACACTTGTAGGACACCAGGCAAGAGCCTAAACAGAGGCTTCTGACCCCTGTGGTTCACCCCTTGTTCTCTTCCTACTCCTGGCTTCATCCTGTGCCATGAGGGACCTCGGGTGTGCATGAGTCTAAGTATCCTAGCCCATACCATCCATGTTCTTTTCACACACGGATCTCTCAAACTGCCCCTCTCTTGGTTATTGAGACCTAGAAGTGAGCACAGTGTTGGCTGTTTGAGTCTTCAGGAGGATGGACACATAGAGATGATCTCAGGGCCATTTGCCAGAGATTTATGGGATCCTGGATAGTGGGTATGAGGGAGACAGCAGCTCTGGGCCTATACACTGAAATATCAAATTATCCTATGGCCAGGGTCATGGCTGGAGGAGAACCAGAGAAGGACTCTTTAAAGTGTGAAGTCCAGGACAGAACTACCTCGGCCAAAGGGTAGCACTCCTGGGAAGTATATGAATTGAATTGTGCTTTTCATTCTGTAATATACTATTCAAGTACTTCTCTTTTACTTGCCTTCTTCAGGTCTTCATGCTTATAGTTATTTCCAAAATTTATTCTCAGTAAAATGTCTGCTGTCATTCACATCTCTCCAAGTGTCTAACATTGTAGTTGGGACCAAAGCCTTAATCTATAAGAATTAAGTTATTTATAGGAAGAGTACAGAGAGGGAGAGAGGGGTAGAGTGAGAGAGATAGAGAGGTGGAAATGGCCAACAAACCTATTAAGAAATGCTTATTCATAACTAAAGGAACGCAAACCAGAAGATCAATGAGACACTGGCTTTTCCATGGCAGTCCAGTAACAAACATGAAATTTTGATCACATTAATTGTTAATGAATATGTTGAGAAACCGGTATTTTCATATTCCGTTAATGAGATTTCATTTTACAATGATGTAATAGGATAGCATATAGCTAATAAAAGCATAGAGTCCGCTTGTAGATGATGCTATGAAAAATTCTCCCAACCATGTAATCAAAGAAAGCAATCCAGTAAACAATGTTAGTATATCCCTTTTCTTACAAAAAATAATGTATATATAGATATATATCTTATATATATAAAAGATAAACATATATGTTAGTATATGTTAGTATACATAATATTTTCCTAGAAGAATCACATACACATTTTCCTAGAAGAATCACATACACATTTTCCTAGAAGGATCACATACACATAAACTATTTGAATTTTAACCATGACGCATATTAGTTAATTAAAATTAAGCTAATGAAGGCTATCTAGGAGGTGAGGATAGGTATACTTTCTGCTCACCATTTAAGTTCTAGTTCCAACACACTGTATGGAACATCGTAGGTACTAAATCCACATTTAGTCAATAAACGCATGGAAGAATAATTTAACTAGTACATTAACTTGGAACTCTGTGTGTTCCTGTTCTCCTGCCTGACTACTTCCTGCTGGAGTCCTCGGCTCTCTTTCCTTCTCTACCAACACTTATTTTCTTGGTTGGAGCATTCAGTCTCGTGACTACAAAGGCCATCTATATGTCAGTGGTGATGATGTCTACTTTGTTAATAACAGCTCAGACATCTCTCCAGAACTTCAGACTTTCATATCCAACTGCTTATTTAATATTCTCACATGGATATCTTTACACAGTCCTGTTTTGTTTTCCTCTGGTGGTACTTTTCAAATATAATATAATATACATATAGTATAAAGACCAGTATCTCATAGCACTAAAATAAGCTAATTTTTATTTATTGTAGTTTTATGTATTGTCTTCTCTCATTAGAATGTCATTGCCAAAAAGGCAAATGCTGCTTACTGATATATCTCAGGCTCTCAGTCAGAACAGTTCTTAACACACAGTAAATACTCAAAAAATATTAGCTGAATGCATGAATGGTGGTTGTTGGTCTTTTTTTTCTAATCAGTTTGTCTGCCAATAACTTCTAACTGTTTGTCCAAATTGGGGAGCCCATTTCCTAAGGCTGTTTTCAATGCAACATTCAAACTAGCAGAATGTGTCCTGTGGCAGCCCCACTCCTACCTCTTTAGGTTTTTCTGCCTCTGTTATCAAAAGTGGGGAAGACTATGAGCATCTTTCTTTGCTGCATGGGCTATGTTAATTGATGGTGAGAAAAGTTGAGGCCGGTTTGCAGGAATTTGCTGATGTAATGATGTAATTAGCTCCAGTAACGGAGTGAGTCTTTATGGTGCTGTCTTCCTGGGTTCCAGCATTTGAGGCTGCGCTTCCTGTGGGTCTCCTTTAATGTGATTTTTTAAACTTTTTTTTTTTTTTTTTTTGAGATAGGGTCTCATCCTGTTGCCTAGGCTGTAGTGTAGTGGTGTGATCTTGCCTCACTGCAGCCTCGACCTCCTGGGCTCAAGTGATCCTTCCACCTCAGTCTCCCAAGTAGCTGGGACTACAGGCGCGTGCCACTACACCTGGCTAATTTTTGTATCTTTTGTAGAGACGGGGTTTTGCCACGTTACCCAGGCTGGTCTTGAACTTCTGAGCTCAAGAGATCCTCCTGCCTCGGCCTTCCAAAGTGCTGGGATTACAGGCATGCACCACAGTGCCTGGCCCTTCTCCTTTAATATTATTAATACTGATCATTATTACACATTTACTTGGGCCTAAAATCAGAAGTTACAAAGGATACACAGTGAAATCCCACACGTGCGACTCAGATATTTCAGTTAACAGATATCAATTCCTGAAATATCCTTTCAGGGATATTTTATGCACAAAAACCCCACACAAACATGTATATTTTTTCTTCTTTTAACAAAATAAGAGTAACTCCACATCGTTTTGCTCCTTGCTTTTTTCACAATAGCATCTGTTGGAGATCATTCCATTTCAGTACATTAAGAGTTTCACCCTTGTTTCCCAGTCTGGATAATAACCTATGTATATACAGAAGTTCCCAATTTTGGCCCTTGCAAACAATGCTGCAGTGAACACATTATTTATACATCATTCCTCAGGAGGAGATAGAATATATTTATTTAAGTGCAATTGCTAACTCAGAGGCTAAATATTTTTGTAATTTGATCAGTATTTCCAGTTTCTTCCATATGAGTTTCACTGATTTATTTCACTCCCTACAATGTATAAGACTGCAATTTTCCCCCACAAACTCATCAAAATGATGCATTTTTAAATTAATTGTTCTTGGCCCATCTGGTAGGTTAAAAATGGGATCTCAAAGTAGTTTTGAGTTTCTCTTAGCAACTAAGCTGAACTATATTTTATTACATTTAGTGAACCACAACATTCATTTTCTGGGAGCTGCCTGATGTTATAACTTACCTAATACTTAACTGTATTCTTGATGACTTTATTACTGATTTGTAGCACTTATACAATATTGGAGAAATTAAGTTATTTTTGTGCTATGAGAAACTAAATTTCTTCCTCTGTGTTTTTTGACCTTTGACTTTATTATATTTTGACGATATAGAAAATGTTAATTATGTAAACACATTTAAAAAATTTTTATTTTGTAGTTCTTGTTTGTTGTATTATAAAACTTATCCCTATTTTGAAAGTGTAGAAGAATACCCCCAGATTTTCTTAAGAGTTAACTTTTAATGTTTTAATCCTTTAAGAACTCATCCTAGTATAAGATGAGAGGGTTTTTTTTTTTTTATTAATGGCTTCCCAGTTGTAGCAACATCATTTATTGATTAATTGATCATTTTTCACAGATTTGAGGGTGTGCTTATCATATATTAGCTTCTTCTGTATATTTTTTCCCAGCTCTGAACTTGTTATCATGCTCTATTGATCTGTCTGTATATTCATCGTCCAGAACAAACTGTTTAACTAGAATAGCTTTAGAATATATTGTAAATCTAGTAGAACTAGCTCCTACACATTAATTTTATTTTTAAGAATTTTCCTGGATATTGTTATATTTATTCATTCATGTGTATTATTTTAATGTGGTTTTGTTGAACTGTAACATACATGCATTGAGAATATAGCCCAATGCATTTCAACCAATGCATTTAAACAAAGTAAAACATCTGTGTGACAACCACCTAAACCAGGAAATAGAATGACAACCCTCTGCACAACTTCTCCACCACAGAGTTCTAGGAACTGAATTAGCAAGGGTAAGACTGGCAGAGTTAGAGCTATCTCTGGCAATGAAAGCAGAAAGGCTCTGAAGTTAAGCTTTCTCTTGGTCAGGTTTTAGTGAACTTCTACAAAGGGGTGCACGCTGTCTCTTTGTCAGACTCAGACCCTCCTTCCATTTATGGTCTGGTTGTCCCTGCGTCTGCTTGGCTTTTGCCCACTGAAGTGAATAGGATTCATCTCCGATGCTTCCAGAAGTGCTGCCTTGCTTCCCACATCTGTCGCGGTCCCTTTCCATGGGCCTTAGGCCTGAGGAACACTTGTTTTCCCGGGAGCCGACCCTTCAGGGTAAGGATTTAAAATCAGAGATTGTGTCTCCGCCGAGGCACCTTTGTGTTCAACGTGGGCAATTGCCACATTCTCAATATTGTACAAAGACTGACCTGACTAGCAAACTTTGCTATTTTACAGAACTGTCACTGAATGATCTAAGGAAAAACAAAGGTGCTTGCTTTCAGGCAAGTCTCCTGGCTGCTCTCCTTGCCTGCTCTGATTGCTGTCCCTAAGTCGTGCATCCATTCTCGAGCCACCCCCGGGCCCATCTAGTAAGTTCTTTACCTCTGGGGCCAGTCGCCACCAAGATGAGAACAAGTACAGAGCCATCTCGGGTCCTCAATATTCTGAACAATCTGTAAATAATTTCTGAATTTGCATTAGCTTCTTGTGGTCTGTAAAAAACCTGAAACAGAGTAGCTAGGTGACCAGCAGTATCTCCTGTGTCCCACCAGGTGAACTGGAACCAAAATTAAAGCTGCAGGCTTCAACTAAGCCCTCAATTGTCCTCCTTTGGGATCTGGGAGTAGGTCCTCTCTGTCGTGCTTCCGCTTTCAGGAGGTTGAAATATCACTGCCTTTTCCTAACTGCACTCTGCATCTTGGATCCCAACTTCAATTAGAAAGAACTGTTATTGGAGGTAACTGTGGTCCTCTCTTTTTTCTCCTCAGGCCTGATCAAGGTGATCAGTATAAGAATACCCAGCAAGGCGATGAGTATAAGAATTTTCAGGTAATTCCTGACTGCACATCGCTGCTGCAAAGTCTGGGTGAAGGCTTGGCTTTGCTGCCTCCTGGTGGAAAATAGAGCCATCCGCAAAGGTCCTGAGCAATGGCTCCTCTTTAGTTGATTTATCTTACATATGATTTCCAAAAGTCTCCATGGTACTGTGTATGTGAGAGAGAGTGTGTGTGTGGGGGGGGGAAGGGGGAAGATAATCAGCGTGCCAGTTACCAATTATTTATCTCTTAGCTCCAAAGACACCCTTGGATTTGTGCTCTGGGATAAACAATGTAATCCCTTGAATCCTTTCTCCATTAAAGTGAGAAAAATGCTAAACTTTCTCCATAGGGGGCGCTGGAGGGACACGGCAGTTGGAAGGAGCAGGTGGGGGCAGTGTGTGGCCGTCCGGTGGCGTCCATCACAAGGGCGGAGAACGAGATCCGTCTGCCTCCTTGCAGCCTTGGCTTGAGAATGACCTTTTCACAGCCTTCTCAGCCTGAAACCAAAGCCCCTCCACGGCCTGAGCTAGCCATGGTCAGCTGTATGGAGTGGGGGAGGGGCAGTCCACATAGAGCTGTGGCCCCCTTTGCAAGCTTCCTTGCTGCCCATGTGCTCTGAAGGTAAGCCTGAACTCCCACTGCATATCCAAGCCACATGGTTCCCGATGTCAGCCTTGCCCTGCATTGGGAAGGTGACCTATTGCTTGCCCCTTACTGAAGGGTTTAACTCCAGACCCACCCCATCTAGCTAAAGCAGAACACTTCTCTGCTAACTGGTGGCTGAAGCACAGCTTTCCCAATAGATATGAACCCCTTCTACTTTTGTCCTTCTTTGGGTACCCTCCTTGAGCCTTTTTCTTATATCTTATAGTTTAGTCTTTCTTTTATTACTGTTACTAATTCTTATATTAAATTCCCTCTGTCTAACTTACTCCATCGTTTTTGTCTCCTGATTGGACTTGCTGCTACAGTGGAATAGCTTAGACTCAAAGTTTAGTTCTTTAATTTACCAGCTCTGCGACTTTGAACACATTTCTTAACTTCAGATTCTTGGTCTAAAAAGAGGAGGGACACAGTACTTTCCCATGCAGTCGTTGTGAGGATTAAATGAGATAGAACATATTAAGCTCCTTGAAGAGCTGGTACAGAGTTGGTGAGCAGTTACATAGGGCCAACTCAGGACAGAGAGAAAGGGAGGAAAGAAAAAGGGTCAAGAAAATGCCAGAGAGAACAAAAAGTAGCAAGAAATGTGAACATAGACACGTGAAACAAAATCCAAGAAATCGGTAGGCAGTAAGATTAGTAGGCAAGAGATCCATCGGTCTTCTAATTTATTGAAAATAAACATTTTATACAGTAAAATTTAGGAAAAAATTCAAATATATTACCTTATTTAACCTTCAAAATAGATCAGCTTAGTGTCTCTTGACTTTGTTGATGATGTTTCCAGTTTCAAATGTCTAAGATGAGGCTGGGAGAGGTGTTCCAAGCCACGCTGCTGGTTTGTAGATTGGAGGGCCTCATCTCCCCGTGGATCCTGTGGTCTTCTCGCTATTGCCCTCTTGTGGTCTGGTGTATAACAGCACCTGTTACTATACAAACCGCATTGCTGGCCCCCAAGCCCTGCAGAGGGTTTAGCTCTGGTAATTGTTGCTCTGTTTTCATTTAAGCCAACTTTGGTCCCCAAAGAAGACTGTACATGACACGGGAAGGTGTCCACCATGACTCAAAGTAGTATTTATACTTATTGTTGCAAGTTTTAAGATTTTTATTTTTTGTTTTCTGTTACATTGTACTTAAAATTTATATAGTAATATGTGTAGATAATTCATTAATAAATGAAAGTACACACATTGCTTACTAATAGAGGCTTGAATAACATTGATCTAGAACCACATTTCCCAAAATTAATTGAACACAATATGTCATATTTTAAATTTAATAATGAAATAATATGTTTAACTTTGTTCAAGAAATACAGATAAGGGACCCTTTGTATTATGGTTGAGAAAAAAATGCAAAGGTCTCACAAATTTATTTTCTCAGTAACACATCAAAGCAGAATACATTTGTGTAGTAAAGTTAATCACATTTACTAATGTTGAATAGCATCTCAAGTATATGCTGATATTGAAAAAGAAGATAAATTGCATTGATGGGTTTTTCCCATCCATTAGACAATGTACATCAAGGCAAGGATGAACCAGAAAATCTGCATGCGAATTCATGCCCAAGTTAAAGGTGATGGGCTCCCAGGTGAGATAATTTGTCAGTGACTTTCTGGCCTTCTCTGATTAAGCATATTATTTTCTTAAATGCAGATTCTATGCTAAGAATAAAATTAGTATGTGTTATCTTTATCACAATGATACTTATATAGTTTACAACATTTGTGAAGATAATTATCGCTTGCAATTATTATTTTCACTGAACACTTATTAACAAAGCATGGAATCTCTAATAGTCTCTGCGAGCCTTCATATACTTTAACAACTGCAACCATTTGTCTAAGAGAAACTTACATTGAGACCACTATACATAAAACAGACCAGAGCTCATTTATTTATTTAAATTTATCTTTTACATTAAAATTTATATCAGTTAGTTAACTAAGAAAAATTGGGTTATTTTGATGAACATACAAAACTCAAGTCATGAAATATAGATGATAGTTGCTGTACTATTAATTAGTCTCTGCATCTACTGATTTTCTGTATTTTTTCTTTCTGGTTGGGCAGTACTGGTAAAATAATAGTTACTTTGCAAACGGTCCTTGGGGCCTCTGCTTGAAGCTGTCCGGATTGTGCACTCCACAACCCAGGGAGCACCAGTTCACAGCACCCGCTATTAGACAGTTGTCAGGATTTGTTTCTTGCTTTATTTTGGTTTTCAACAGCTTACTTTACAATTTCAGCGTATTTTTCTATTAGATTAACCTCAATATTTGAAAAAAATAGTTATAAAGGATTTGGAGGCAATCAGCAGAAATGTCTAAGAACTGTTCACATTCCTTGACTGAAAAGTGTTTAATGACAAAAGAATTTTTAAAAAACAACTATGACAGATAATGTAAGTGTTGAATAGAGAAATACTTGATATGCTATGGCTTGACAAGACATATGACATTATATAAGGCTATGTAAGGTATTACTTGCACATCTATAATGTGAGACAATCCTTGATGCTATTCTTAACATTTTAAGATTCCTCAGCCCTTGACTGCAACCTTTTAAAAGCAATCCAGCCACAGCCAGTGGGAATGGAGGTGGTGAGGAATGGGAGTGGGGGTGGGAGTGGACAGGACTCTGCTCACCCTCCTGGATCCTCCTCAGCACTCACAGCCTGCTCCCTCATTCTGCCTTGATGACACTCAGCACTAACTGGTCATACCTTCTGCCTGTTTGTCTCAGTCACCAGCAGAAGCTCAGCACTCCCAAATTGCCTGCCATCACCAGGATTCCTCCCTTCCCCAGAGGTCTGCACAGTCCCTGGTGGGACTCCATCTTCCATCCTTCACCAGCACCTCAAACCACAGGCTCTCAAGACTCAAGGCTGTACATCGAAAAAATGCACTGTATCAACCAACTCTTCTCACAAAGCCACCTCCACCTTCTTGCCGTAAGTGAAAACTGGGTTCTGCATAGTCCTCTCACGGTCTGACTATTTTCTTCTTACCCAGGCCTTTGTACTCACTGGGCCAAGGAATGGGCTAGGTATCCGTTACACAAACCACTGCTCCTCTTCATTGCAAATCCCCAAGTAAGTGTCTGACGCTCTGCTCAATATTGCTCTATCCGAGACTTTCTGTCATGGTCTTTGGTGATTTTAATATCCACAAAAATGATTCCTTTAATAATTTACTTCATAATTATTTAAACTGTGCACCTCTAACTGGTTTGTCTTTCATCCTAATGTTCATCTACTCTCATGTCATACCAGCCTAGACCAGTCATTATGAACAACTACAACCCTTCTGTAAAATGAGTTTCTAATAATCCCTTTCCCAAACCTAACCTCCTGTATTTCCAACTTACTTCCCCTGGTATCCCACTCTGAGAAGTTTTTCAATATGCTGGAACTGCAATTCACTGATATCGTAATGTTTTCTCTGGCCAATATCTCCTTCATGTCTTCATTTCTCTTCTTACCCGTATAAGCTCCACAAACTATCATTAAGATGATGCACTTGCATAATCCATGTATCTCTTGCCCTTCTGTCTGTCTCCTCGAATTTCCAACATTTCTGTCTCTTTTGTCCCTTTCAATGATGAGTATACTTATTATGTTACTGAGAAAACAGAAGTAATTATAACAGAACATCCATGTAGTCTTGTCTACTTATCTACCTTTCTACTGTGGTCCCTCTTACTAACATGTGTGACCCGTACGTGCTCCTATCTGGGGACAACCCTCCATTGGTGACCTGGATTCCATCCCTCTCTTCTACCCAAGCGTATTATACCAGCAATTCTCCTTTCTTCATCCCTCATAATTGTTTTTTCTCTCTATACTGGATTGTTTCATCAGCACATAAAACATTATATTTTCCATCTAAAAAATATGTATAATGCTCATCTTAAAAAAAAAAATCAGTCTCTGTCTCTCTCTCTTCTCTCTCCCTAGATCTCACAACCACTTCAAGTCAACACTCAATTATCTATTTTTTTAAAGCATGACATTCCTCAAAAGTTTTTCTTTTTTAAATTATTGGTACTCCTTGTCTCCAATCCTGCTTTAAACCTCGAGCCAAGCTTTTGTCCCACCAGTTTGCCCAAAATGCTCTTGTCAAGGTCACTGATGATCTGCTTGTTGCCAGATATAATGGATGTGATTGACACCACCAGCAGCACGTGACTGGCATAATCACGTAGTGATCGGTGAGGAAGGAGGCCATCTATCTACGCGGGAATAGGGGCCGAGCAGTCAAGTGAAGAGAGTATTGCAAGACAGATGGCCTCCTTCCTCACTGATCACTACCCCCCAACTTTCTTTGATGGTTACTTCTCATATCTTTGATTTCCAGATATTGGAGTGACCCAGGGCTCAGTCACTGTATGTCCTCTCTTCTCTATCTGTATTTCCTCTCTAGGTGATATCATCCTGTCTCAAACATATGCTGATAATTCTCAAACTTCTCTCTCTAGACTTAAGTATCCAAGTTTGTCTCTCAAAGTTCCTACTTGGATAGGAAATAGGTATCTCACATGTAAAACAAAACTTCCCTCTTGCCTCAAAAAAACACTCATTACTCCTAAAATCTTCATCTCTTAAAATGTATCCTTCCCATTGCCCAGATGAAAGCAATCTTTGAGTCCTCTTTTTCTTATAGACCCATATATCCTGTCTTCTAAATGTATCTAGAATCTGAAAATTTCTTCCACCACAAATTCCCTGGTCCCAACCAGCATTAGCTCTTACCTTGACTATTGTGGTGGCCTCCTATGTGGTTATCCTGGTCTGCACTTAACTTCTAGTCTTTCCTCAACAAAGCAGAAGGGGAGGTAGCCAAAGGTAGGTTAACAGATGCAAAGCAGGCCTCGATAAGAGGAATAAGTTCCCGTGTCCTAGCACTATAGGGTGACTATAATTCATAATTTCCTGTGTATTTTCAATAGCTAGAAGAGGATTTTGAATGTTCCCAACATAAGGAAATGATAAATGTTTGAGGTGATGGATACGCTAATTACCCTGATTTGATCATTACACATTGTGCACATGTATTAAATTATTACACTGCACCTCATACATAGGTACAATTATTATGTGTCAACTAAAAGTAATAAAAGTGAAAACCCCATAGCTTAAGTAGCGGCATACCTCTGCTCCAAACCTCCAATGCATACCCATGTCATCCACAGTAAAAATTCAAATCCCATAAGATCCTCATAGATTGAATCCAAGCTATCCTTGTAATCCAGGCAGTCACTCCCTCCTTCCAGGCACACTGACCATTTTGTTGTGCCTCCGAAGCAGCTTGCAAAATCCTGACTGAGTTTTGTGCTCCTGGTGCTCTCTGCCTAACAGTGCTCTTTCTCCAGATATCCATGTGATTTGGCCTTTTTTTTTTTTTTTTTTTTTTTTTTTTTTTTGAGACGGAGGCCAGGCTGGAGAACAGTGGCGCCATCTAGGCTCACCCCAAGTTCCGCCTCCCAGGTTCACGCCATTCTCCTGCCTCTGCCTCCTGAATTGCTGGGACTACTGGTGCCCGCCACCTCGCCCGGCTAATTTTTTGTATTTTTAGTAGAGACGGGGTTTCACTGTGTTAGCCAGGATGGTCTCGATCTCCTGAGTTCGTGATCCGCCCGCTTCGGCCTCCCAAAGTGCTGGGATTACAGGCGTGAGCCACCGCACCCCGCCGTGATTTGCTTCTTTACTTCCTACAAAAGAATATCACACAAGCCTTCCCTAACCACCCTGTATAAAATAGCAGGCCTGCACCCACACTGTCTGTTCCCCCAGACTTCATTTATTTCTTTTCCATACTGTTTAGTACCAGGTAATACATTACATATTTAGCCATTGTGTAGTTATTATCTGCTGCCTCCATGAAACTGTAAACTCCATGAGAGTAGGAACTGTTTTTGTTTATAGCCGTATCCTCTGCTCTAAGATCAATGCCTAGCACATAAAAAGCCTTGATAAACAATTGTTTAAAGAATTAATAGTGATTGTTTCAAAAAGCTGAATTTATTTTCTGTATTGAGTCAGTTTTCATTTGATTGCTTACACTTTATCTGCTTCTTTAAATATATTGATCTTGCAATATTGCACATGACAAGCTTTTCCAGTTTATTAAACAAATCAGCAATAATTTCCAGCTGTTGTAACTACAATAGATTTATACGATATTTATCAACATAAGGATGTTTATCAACAAAAAAATGGTTATTTCTTTTTTTTCTTTTTTTAATTTATTATTATTATACTTTAAGTTCTAGGGTACATGTGCATAATGTGAAGGTTTGTTACATATGTATACTTGTGCCATGTTGGTGTGTTGCACCGATCAACTCGTCAGCACCCATCAACCCTTCATTTACATCAGGTATAACTCCCAATGCAATCCCTCCCCCCTCCCCCCTCCCCATGATAGGCCCCGGTGTGTGATGTTCCCCTTCCCGAGTCCAAGTGATCTCATTGTTCAGTTCCCACCTATAAGTGAGAACATGCGGTGTTTGGTTTTCTGTTCTTGTGATAGTTTGCTAAGAATGATGGTTTCCAGCTGCATCCATGTCCCTACAAAGGACACGAACTCATCCTTTTTTATGGCTGCATAGTATTCCATGGTGTATATGTGCCACATTTTCTTAATCCAGTATGTCATTGATGGACATTTGGGTTGATTCCAAGTCTTTGCTATTGTGAATAGTGCCACAATAAACATATGTGTGCATGTGTCTTTATAGCAGCATGATTTATAATCCTTTGGGTATATACCCAGTAATGGGATGGCTGGGTCATATGGTACATCCAGTTCTAGATCTTTGAGGAATCGCCATACTGTTTTCCATAATGGTTGAACTAGTTTACAATCCCACCAACAGTGTAAAAGTGTTCCTATTTCTCCACATCCTCTCCAGCACCTGTTGTTTCCTGACTTTTGAATGATCGCCATTCTAACTGGTGTGAGATGGTATCTCATTGTGGTTTTGATTTGCATTTCTCTGATGGCCAGTGATGATGAGCATTTTTTCATGTGTCTGTTGGCTGTATGAATGTCTTCTTTTGAGAAATGTCTGTTCATATCCTTTGCCCACTTTTTGATGGGGTTGTTTGTTTTTTTCTTGTAAATTTGTTTGAGTTCTTTGTAGGTTCTGGATATTAGCCCTTTGTTAGATGAGTAGATTGCAAAAATTTTCTCCCATTCTGTAGGTTGCCTGTTCACTCTGATGGTAGTTTCTTTTGCTGTGCAGAAGCTCTTTAGTTTAATGAGATCCCATTTGTCAATTTTGGCTTTTGCTGCCGTTGCTTTTGGTGTTTTAGACATGAAGTCTTTGCCCATGCCTATGTCCTGAATGGTACTACCTAGGTTTTCTTCTAGGATTTTTATGGTATTAGGCCTAACATTTAAGTCTCTAATCCATCTTGAATTAATTTTCGTATAAGGAGTAAGGAAAGGATCCAGTTTCAGCTTTCTACTTATGGCTAGCCAATTTTCCCAGCACCATTTATTAAATAGGGAATCCTTTCCCCAGTTCTTGTTTTTCTCAGGTTTGTCAAAGATCAGATGGCTGTAGATGTGTGGTATTATTTCTGAAGACTCTGTTCTGTTCCATTGGTCTATATCTCTGTTTTGGTACCAGTACCATGCTGTTTTGGTTATTGTAGCCTTGTAGTATAGTTTGAAGTCAGGTAGCGTGATGCCTCCAGCTTTGTTCTTTTGACTTAGGATTGTCTTGGAGATGCGGGCTCTTTTTTGGTTCCATATGAACTTTAAAGCAGTTTTTTCCAATTCTGTGAAGAAACTCATTGGTAGCTTGATGGGGATGGCATTGAATCTATAAATAACCTTGGGCAGTATGGCTATTTTCACGATGTTGATTCTTCCTATCCATGAGCATGGTATGTTCTTCTATTTGTTTGTGTTCTCTTTTATTTCACTGAGCAGTGGTTTGTAGTTCTCCTTGAAGAGGTCCTTTACATCCCTTGGAAGTTGGATTCCTAGGTATTTTATTCTCTTTGAAGCTATTGTGAATGGAAGTTCATTCCTGATTTGGCTCTCTGTTTGTCTGTCACTGGTGTATAAGAATGCTTGTGATTTTTGCACATTAATTTTGTATCCTGAGACTTTACTGAAGTTGCTTATCAGCTTAAGGAGATTTTGGGCTGAGACAATGGGGTTTTCTATATATACAATCATGTCATCTGCAAACAGGGACAATTTGACTTCTTCTTTTCCTAACTGAATCCCCTTGATTTCTTTCTCTTGCCTGATTGCCCTAGCCAGAACTTCCAACACTATGTTGAATAGGAGTGGTGAGAGAGGGCATCCCTGTCTTGTGCCAGTTTTCAAAGGGAATTTTTCCAGTTTTTGCCCATTCAGTATGATATTGGCTGTGGGTTTGTCATAAATAGCTCTTATGATTTTGAGATACGTTCCATCAATAGCGAATTTATTGAGCGTTTTTAGCATGAAGGGCTGTTGAATTTTGTCAAAAGCCTTTTCTGCATCTATTGAGATAATGATGTGGTTCTTGTCTTTGGTTCTGTTTATATGCTGGATTACGTTTATTGATTTGCGAATGTTGCACCAGCCTTGCATCCCAGGGATGAAGCCCACTTGATCATGGTGGATAAGCTTTTTGATGTGCTGCTGAATCTGGTTTGCCAGTATTTTATTGAGGATTTTTGCATCAATGTTAATCAGGGATATTGGTCTAAAATTGTCTTTTTTTGTTGTGTCTCTGCCAGGCTTTGGTATCAGGATGATGTTGGCCTCATAAAATGAGTTAGGGAGGATTCCCTCTTTTTCTATTGATTGGAATAGTTTCAGAAGGAAAGGTACCGGCTCCTCCTTGTACCTCTGGTAGAATTCAGCTGTGAATCCGTCTGGTCCTGGACTTTTTTTGGTTGGTAGGCTATTAATTATTGTCTCAATTTCAGAGCCTGCTATTGGTCTATTCAGGGATTCAACTTCTTCCTGGTTTAGTCTTGGAAGAGTGTAAGTGTCCAGGAAATTATCCATTTCCTCTAGGTTTTCTAGTTTATTTGTGTAGAGGTGTTTATAGTATTCTCTGATGGTAGTTTGTATTTCTGTGGGGTCGGTGGTGATATCCCCTTTATCATTTTTTATTGCGTCTATTTGATTCTTCTCTCTTTTCTTCTTTATTAGTCTTGCTAGTGGTCTGTCAATTTTGTTGATCTTTTCCAAAAACCAACTCCTGGATTCATTGATTTTTTGGAGGGTTTTTTGTGTCTCTATCTCCTTCAGTTCTGCTCTGATCTTAGTTATTTCTTGCCTTCTGCTAGCTTTTGAATGTGTTTGCTCTTGCTTCTCTAGTTCTTTTAATTGTGATGTTAGAGTGTCAGTTTTAGATCTTTCCTGCTTTCTCTTGTGGGCATTTAGTGCTATAAATTTCCCTCTACACACTGTTTTAAATGTGTCCCAGAGATTCTGGTATGTTGTATCTATGTTCTCATTGGTTTCAAAGAACATCTTTATTTCTGCCTTCATTTCGTTATGTACCCAGTAGTCATTCAGGAGCAGGTTGTTCAGTTTCCATGTAGTTGAGCGGTTTTGACTGAGTTTCTTAGTCCTGAGTTCTAGTTTGATTGCAGTGTGGTCTGAGAGACAGTTTGTTATAATTTCTGTTCTTGTACATTTGCTGAGGAGTGCTTTACTTCCAATTATGTGGTCAATTTTGGAATAAGTGCGATGTGGTGCTGAGAAGAATGTATATTCTGTTGATTTGGGGTGGAGAGTTCTATAGATGTCTATTAGGTCTGCTTGCTGCAGAGATGAGTTCAATTCCTGGATATCCTTGTTAACTTTCTGTCTCGTTGATCTGTCTAATGTTGACAGTGGAGTGTTGAAGTCTCCCATTATTATTGTATGGGAGTCTAAGTCTCTTTGTAAGTCTCTAAGGACTTGCTTTATGAATCTGGGTGCTCCTGTATTGGGTGCATATATATTTAGGATAGTTAGCTCTTCCTGTTGAATTGATCCCTTTACCATTATGTAATGGCCTTCTTTGTCTCTTTTGATCTTTGATGGTTTAAAGTCTATTTTATCAGAGACTAGTATTGCAACCCCTGCTTTTTTTTGTTCTCCATTTGCTTGGTAGATCTTCCTCCATCCCTTTATTTTGAGCCTATGTATGTCTCTGCATGTGAGATGGGTCTCCTGAATACAGCAGACTGATGGGTCTTGACTCTTTATCCAGTTTGCCAGTCTGTGTCTTTTAATTGGAGCATTTAGTCCATTTACATTTAAGGTTAATATTATTATGTGTGAACTTGATCCTGCCATTATGATATTAACTGGTTATTTTGCTCGTTAGTTGATGCAGTTTCTTCCTAGCCTTGATGGTCTTTACATTTTGGCATGTTTTTGCAATGGCTGGTACCGGTTGTTCCTTTCCATGTTTAGTGCTTCCTTCAGGGTCTCTTGTAAGGCAGGCCTGGTGGTGACAAAATCTCTAAGCATTTGCTTATCTGTAAAGGATTTTATTTCTCCTTCACTTACGAAACTTAGTTTGGCTGGATATGAAATTCTGGGTTTAAAATTATTTTCCTTAAGAATGTTGAATATTGGCCCCCACTCTCTTCTGGCATGTAGAGTTTCTGCCCAGAGATCTGCTGTTAGTCTGATGGGCTTCCCTTTGTGGGTAACCCGACCTTTCTCTCTGGCTGCCCTTAAGATTTTTTCCTTCATTTCAACTTTGGTGAATCTGGCAATTATGTGTCTTGGAGTTGCTCTTCTCGAGGAGTATCTTTGTGGCATTCTCTGTATTTCCTGGATTTGAATGTTGGCCTGCCCTACTAGGTTGGGGAAGTTCTCCTGGATAATATCCTGAAGAGTGTTTTCCAACTTGGTTCCATTTTCCCCCTCACTTTCAGGCACCCCAATCAAACGTAGATTTGGTCTTTTTACATAATCCCATACTTCTTGCAGGCTTTGTTCATTTCTTTTTCTTCTTTTTTCTTTAGGTTTCTCTTCTTGCTTCATTTCATTCATTTGATCCTCAATCGCTGATACTCTTTCTTCCAGTTGATCGAGTCGGTTACTGAAGCTTGTGCATTTGTCACGTATTTCTCGTGTCATGGTTTTCATCTCTTTCATTTCGTTTATGACCTTCTCTGCATTAATTACTCTAGCCATCAATTCTTCCACTTTTTTTTCAAGATTTTTAGTTTCTTTGTGCCAGGTACGTAATTCCTCCTTTAGCTCTGAGAAGTTTGATGGACTGAAGCCTTCTTCTCTCATCTCGTCAAAGTCATTCTCCGTCCAGCTTTGATCCGTTGCTGGCGATGAGCTGCACTCCTTTGCCCGGGGAGATGTGCTCTTATTTTTTGAATTTCCAGCTTTTCTGCCCTGCTTTTCCCCCATCTTTGTGGTTTTATCTGCCTCTGGTCTTTGATGATGGTGACGTACTGATGGGGTTTTGGTGTAGGTGTCCTTCCTGTTTGATAGTTTTCCTTCTAACAGTCAGGACCCTCAGCTGTAGGTCTGTTGGAGATTGCTTGAGGTCCACTCCAGACCCTGTTTGCCTGGGTATCAGCAGCAGAGGCTGCAGAAGATAGAATATTGCTGAACAGCGAGTGTACCTATCTGATTCTTGTTTTGGAAGCTTCCTCTCAGGGGTGTACTACACCCTGTGAGGTGTGGGGTGTCAGACTGCCCCTAGTGGGGGATGTCTCCCAGTTAGGCTACTCAGGGGTCAGGGACCCACTTGAACAGGCAGTCTGTCCCTTCTCAGATCTCAACCTCCGTGTTGGGAGATCCACTGCTCTCTTCAAAGCTGTCAGACAGAGTTGTTTGTGTCTGCAGAGGTTTCTGCTGCTTTTGTTGTAGTTTAGTTGTGCCCTGTCCCCAGAGGTGGAGCCTACAGAAACAGGCAGGTTTCCTTGAGCTGCTGTGAGCTCCACCCAGTTCGAGCTTCCCAGCGGCTTTGTTTACCTACTTAAGCCTCAGCAATGGCGGACGCCCCTCCCCCAGCCTGGCTGCTGCCTTGCAGTTAGATTGCAGACTGCTGTGCTAGCAATGAGGCAGGCTCGGTGAGCGTGGGACCCTCCCGGCCAGGTGTGGGATACAATCTCCTGGTGTGCCCGTTTGCTTAAAGCGCAGTATTGGGGTGGGAGTTACCCGATTTTCCAGGTGTTGTGTGTCTCAGTTCCCCTGGCTAGGAAAAGGGATTCCCTTCCCCCTTGCCCTTCCCAGGTGAGGCGATGCCTCACCCTGCTTCAGCTCTCGCTGGTCGGGCTGCAGCAGCTGACCAGCACCGATTGTCTGGCACTCCCTAGTGAGATGAACCCAGTACGTCAGTTGAAAATGCAGAAATCACTGGTCTTCTGTGTCGCTCGCACTGGGAGTTGGAGACTGGAGCTGTTACTATTCGGCCATCTTCTACCATAACCAAAAATGGTTATTTCTTATCTCATTTGAAATATCTTTGCCAGGAGGTTGTCCCTTATTTCCAGTGACCAGGACTTATCCCATGTCTTCTCATTTCATACAAATAACACTGAAAATCTGGAAATTTAAAGCTAATTTTTATGAATAGTTTTGTTAGACATCATTTTGCACTATATCTGCAGCTTCTTAAATTCATTTATTTTTCATGCAACACATAATTAGTTAAGCACATATTAGCAATAATGTCTATATAAAACATGATTTCTACAATTTTTCTTGTCATTGCTTTTTGCAATGTCAGTATAAACATCCCATTGTGCTGATTCACTCAATAATATGCTAATAATCTGATCTCAATATTTAAAGTTTTCTTCCATTGATGGAAGAAAATGACTCACATGATGACTCACGTGTCAGTCATCTTTCCATTGACTTGCTTGCACATATTGTACCAAAATAAGCAAAATGGAAATATTCTCAACAGGCATACTCCTGTTCAGTTTTATTATAAATATTTCATGATCTCAACCTTAGAATAAGTCATGAAGTGAGGTTGTTGTCATGCTGCAGTCTTTCTGAAGTTCTTTATCAGCAAATGCTCCTAACTGTACTTCTAAATCAGCTGGTCATCTAACATCCGTTTTACAGTATCAATACCATGTCATTTTTAACAGGCTTTTTTTCTAGTAGTAGAGTCATATGTTACTTAAGGACAGGGATACATTTTGAGAAATGCATCTTTAGGTGATTTCGTCATTGCAGAACATCATAGAGCAGAGTTCCACAAACCTAGATGGTCTAGTCTACTACACAGCTAGGCTGCATGGTCTGGCTTATTGTTCACAGGCTATAAGCCTGTACAGCATGTTACTATACTGAATGCTGAATGTAGGCAGTAGTAACACAATGGTAAGTATTTTTGCAACTAAGCATACAAAAGGTACAGTAAAAATATATCTACAGTATATATAGTATATATGGTATATATAATTATATACATACAGTGAATACATATAGTGTATTTAAAATTACATATACACAGTACATATATAGTTTATATATACACCAATGTATTTACAGGAAAATACACTATGAAAGATACAAATGGTACACTTGTATAGGGCACTTACCATGAATGGAGCTTGCAGGACTAGAGGTTGCTCTATTTGAGTTAGTGAGTGAGTAGTGGGTGAATGTGACAGCCGAGGACATTACAATACTGTAGACTTTAAAAACACTATACAGTTAGGGGATGCTAAATTTATAAAAATTCTATTTCTTCAATGATAAATTAATCTTCGTTTACTGTAACTTTTTAACTTTATACACTTTTTATTTTTTAAACTTTTTGACTCTTTTGTAATAGGAGTTAAAACACATATTGTACAACTGTACAAAAATATTGTCTTTCTTATACCCTTATTCTGCAAGGTTTTCTTCCTAGTTAAAAATTTAAACTTCTTTGTTAACTACTAAGACCCAAGCACACACATCAGCCTAGTCCTACGCAGGTCAGGATCATCAGTATCACTGTATTTCACTTCCACATCTTGTCTTCAGGGACCATAGAAGGTCTTCAGGGACAATAACATGCATGGAGCTGTCATCTGTGACAACAATGCTTTCCTTCTTCTGGATATCTCCTGAAGAACCTGCCTAAGGCTGTCTTACAGTTAGCTTTTTTATGTAAGTAGGGGAGTATACTCTAAAATAATGATAAAAATCCAGTGAATACATAAAAAACAGCAACAGAGTCATTTATTATCATTATCAAGAATTACGTACTATGCATAATTATATGTGCTATACCTTTATGCAACTGACAGCCAGATAGCTTTTTTTTCACCAGCATCACCACAAACACATGAGTAATGCCTTGCACTATGATATTACCATGTCACTAGGGGGTAGGACTTTTTCAGCTACAGTATCATCTTACGGGACCACTCTCATATATGTGGCCTATAATTGACCAAAATGTCATTAGGTAGCACATGACTATATACGTTTTTCTCTAATGCACAATGTGAATCCCACTTTAGAGATAATATAAATGTGTTTTCATTACCAGATTTTGACTATAATTTCAAAATTAACATTTAGCTGTTTATAACTCAATGTATGTTATGCTTTATAGCAAAATGATATTTTTAATTGTCAAGAAATAATTGGTATAAAACTTTCTTGTGAAATTTTACTGCATAAAACATATCGGCAGTATAACCTATTCTTAAATATTATAAAAGGCACATCCTGGTGATAAAATACATAATTATACTGTATTATTTCAGGGCAGAGTCAAATAAAGGGCACATGACATTAATTTTCTATACTATAATCAATACAGTTATTGCTAGTTGAAGACACTTACTACCAGTAATGCATAATGTATTTCAGTTTAAGCCTGAACATTCTATTGGGTACAATAGTAATTATTCTTTTAAAATGTTATCTGTTTTATCAGTGACAAATTTCTAGTATAAGGAGTCGTTATTTTACCTTTATCTAAAATAAGCATTTATAAACATAAAATATATGAAGAGAGGTAAGAAAATTTATGCTAGATGCTAAGATTACTTTAGCATGATATTTTTTATATATGGCATAAGACTTATTCACCAGCTGTTGGAATAATTTATCATGAGACATTGACATACCTGGACTTATCTGGTATTGTATTTAATGCAATGAGCTGTAATACAATTTCGTGTGAATAAAATTTTACATAACTAGATGTATAAACAGTGGGGTGGATTCTGTACACAGTCACACTCTTTGTAATATTGGGATTTTTTGAGAGGGTTAATTAATCATATGTCTTTCCTTTCCAAACTCTTAAACAATTGAGAAAGAGAATGGTTTAAGACAGAGAGTTTATAAATCATAGCTTTGGCAAATGTAACTTGTACCACTGCCAAAATGAACTTTGTAATATTTATTTCAAAGTCTAAACCTTGGGGCCTGCATTGGGATAGAACTTGGCCCACAGAGAGACATCCTTCCAGCAACCAAAGTGAGCACAGTAGAAAAGCAGAGACAAAGGAAGGCAGAACTCTTGCCATTTCACCTCTCAGACAACTCACTTGTTCTCCTTTGGAAAGAACGAGTGTGTGATGGAAGATATTATTTTAAAGATGAGGCTATAATATGGATAAAAATAACATTTCCCCTTAAATCAGTAACTATGATTAAAAAGTTAAAAATATACACAAAGATGTTACACAATTTTTACTCTGCAATCTACTATTTAGATTAACTAATAGTTAACTAGTTAGACTAACAGCCCAGATGAACATGGAGAGCTGGGTGATCTCCCAGGTGCTATCATTGTCACCTGTTATTTAACATTTTTGAGCAGGCATTCTGAATGTTCTCCAAGTTTTCAACACACATAAACGCAGACATATACACACAAATAGAAATCTCAAGAACCCCTGAAGAACCTCTCTGGAACCCTACTGTTCCTTTTGTCATAGACTGGAAAACACTGATCTGGAAGTCATCCTCCTTGGACTGAGCATTGGGATGTCAAGGACGGTGGTGAAGTCTGCCTTCATTCTTGTCTTCAGAACCCCCAGTGCCCTGGGTGCCCTGGGCCAGCCATGACCTTTAGTAATTGATTTTGGGCCAAGAGACAGCCAGGAACCGTCTCTCTTCTGCTAGGACATACTTAGTGAGTGGCTTTCAAGTGTGTGACACTCCTCTGCCTGAAACCAGATGTTTTGACAGCATAGCCATGGTTTAGTTGTCGTAAGCTGTGGATATGTGCAGTTTTTGGGTTACTGACCATAACCCTATTTCTTTGTCTCCCACTGACCTGATAGGCATCGTGTGTCTCAAGATTGTGGCTAAGAGCCATAGCCCTGGAGGATGTACAGAAGTATTGCTGTGGCTTGTGACCCAAGCCTGCTGTTGGGTCAGAAAGGACATTGCTTTAAGGGCAGGCCCAGCACCTATGCCATTTGGCTTGTTGCATAGACGAGGGAAAAACCTGAAAAGGGTAGATAGCAACACCAAGGCCAGAAGTCTCCTGGGCATTGTGCTGATGGGGCCACGTACAAATTCCCTCCTCATCCTGGCTTCTGTGTGAAGACAGGGAGCAAGGGACTCAGTTGAGTGAATATGCTCAAGCAGAGTATTTCTCATGGCTTCTGAACCTGAGATCCGAGAGGTACAAGCACTGTTGTACCATCTCCTTCCTGAGCATCAGATTCTCCCAAATAAGAAGGCTCTGGGCAGCAAAATGTCCTCGATAATCAGAAAGAAAACTCTGTGATGGTGGCACCTGCCGCAGCAGCCATGGAACAGGGCTGCTTACATTTTGGAAACTCTCTCTACTCTACCTTTCTGAATCTCTGCTTTTCACAGCCTTCTCAAATAGCTCAAACTCTAAGTCTACCTTGGTGGGAATTTCCACTTGGCTTGCACCTTGTGGGAGTCTGCTTAAATAATTCAGATTAATGTGAGTTTTTCAGAGCTGAGGATGGAGTATTGACAAACATATAGGGCACCAGGAAAGATAAGCTTTATTTTAGCACACTGATCAGGCTTCAAAAAGCAGATTTTTCTTTTGCATGCAGGTCTCCTTGATCTAGTAACAGAGCCAAGGCCAAAAGGCCTGATGTTCTCAGCAAAAGAGGGAACCCATCACTTATGGAGCTAGGCAGCTGAGGTCAGGAGGAGAAGGAAGGAGGAGGGTAAGAGTGAGGGAAGATATCAACTCAGGCCTTGTCCTTGGCTGTGGTTTTTTGATTCCTCAAAGGTCACAGGTCAGCTGCAGTCTCCAGAGCCATGGCAAGTGGAACATCTAGAAGATTCGTGCTCACAGCAGTCAGAATGCTGGGGCTGACGCAAGTAGAATCGTGGAAACCGTAGTGAAACTAGAGAGCAGTGGCCTCCAAAACCAGAAATACAGCAACTGGGAACACAGTAGGAGGGAGCTGGAGGGGGGCATGGAGGTGGACATGAAGCAGGAGCCTGAGGGGCCCACTTGGATGGATATTTGGGGAGGCACTTGGCAGGGAGCTGCCACTTCTGCTGGTGTTTCTGATAGGACATCTTGGAGAAAGTCCAGTTACTCTAAAAAACAATGCAAACATTTCAAAAGTCTAATTAATGTAAACCTTGTTTGTATCAACATTTTTCTACAGAGCCTGAAATTCTACAGTTGAATATGTGGTTCCAGAAGCCACATCATAATAGCAGAACAGCCCTGCTTTCCTGACATAGGAGAGATTCAGCAGTGAGTCTTGTGACACCTTCTCTTGTGCCTGGCTTGATTCTCTAGACTCCTGACTTCAAAGGCAGTAGCTGAGGGTACTAGGTAGTCTCCAAAATCTTCACTTACTTATCATCCTGTCCTCTAATTTATGCATTCTAAAAACCGTGTTTTTAACTTGAGTCTATGGTTACGTTACCTCTCATCATAATCTCCCTTTTTTTCTTTCTTGCATCAGGAGCTGTGCCTTTAGCCCTACTCTTTAGCCCTGTGTGGCTGTCTCTTGTCCTACAAACTAGCTCCTCTTACCACTCCCAAGTCTGCACTGCCCCAGTCTTTGGTTAACTTCACTCCTTCCAGGTTTTCTGCTTCTGAACCACCTTGATGATTGCCATGAGCCTCGACTTCCTGGAATTATCAATTTCCATTCTCTCCAACCTCGAATGGCTTTTCCCAAAGGAGGTGTAGCAGTCCTAGTCATCCCCAAACTGCCATCAGATCAGTAAAAACACTCACCTTGTCCTCTGAACCTTGGGCAAACGATGGGACTGAGGATAGATACACTGTGAGTGGAAGCCTTTTATACACACACTGCATTCAACTCGAGGGAATGAGCCACAGATGATGTGAAAACTGTTTCCCAACCAGGGGGTTGTGATGTCAACTTCCCACATTCCAGTGGCTCTGTCATTCTGTCACTTTGTCACCCTATGTCACTACCAGATCCCCCAGAGCGTCCTTCCGCTTCATAAACCCTCACAGTGTTTCCATAAAGATTAGAAGATCATGACTTAGAAGGGTATGTATAATGACACAGCTTGGGAATTGAAATTAGGGTTTCTGGAGGAATCCAAAGCATGACTGGGCATCTAAAGTCACAGATGTTAGTTCAACGCAGGCACTGATCGGTGTTTCTGCAGGTTTTGTCAATAAGATTGGAACCAATAATCTAAGCACACATGGGCCACTACTGAGGGCTCAGTGTATTTGATTCAGATACCAAGGTGCCTAAAATATTGATCAACAATGTGGCTTCATAGGAAGTCCCGGACGCAAGGGGATTTAGGATACTTCCACTCTACATAGGCCAGGAACATATGGCCAGAGGGGGCAAAGGAGACCTGAAAGTTGTACAGAGTCTGAACAGAAACCATATCTTCTAACTCTCTAGGATCATGAATTCAGGCCCCCATTTCACAGCAGCCCCTTCTTTTGGATTTGCTGGGGTACATCCACTAGGATCTAGTCTCTTCCCTGCTCATAAGCTCCCTCCTTTTTTCATGCCACTCCCCACTCAGTTCACTTTTCTTAGTTCCTTGTTTCAACTACTATTTTGCCAATATAATAAACTTTCTTTTGTTACCCATTTGGCTTGTCACTGCATTTGACTGGCAAAGCCTTATCCCTGGCTGAATTCTCCCTGCTGTGCCTAGTTGCTATAAAAATAAAAACAAAAATAGGCATTTTGGCAGGATGACACCATCATAAAATCATCATCATCCACCTTAGCTGGTCCAAAACGTGGCTTGATGATCCCCATATACCTCCCTGTATTTACCATGCACATATATCATGCCTTTTCTCCTCCCTTGAACCTTCCAAACCTTCACTACTGCCTCTAGATAGATGGTATTGCCTCTGCCACATGGATCAAAGACCTGCTGTCAAACATAAAGTACTTCTGCTTCCTCCTCCTAAGTCTTCAAGCCCACTTACATCTGCAGCCATCCTTCATGACTTCCTGTGTTACAGGGGAGGAGTGGCCCCTTGTCTTTTCCAACACCTATCCCTACCCCTTTGCTCTGGATCCTTGCATCTTCAACCTCAATTGTATTGTTTCTCCTATGAAATGCTCTGATGGCACCTTGTGTTCCTGGTAACACTTGCTTGTATTTGTTTTTCAATATTTGTCATCCTGGATAGAATGTGTTCAGTCTCAGTGTTCATGGGTTCACTCTTTATCCCCAGCACCTACACAGAATCCAACATAATATAAGTGCTCAAAAATATTTGTTTAATGAATTAATGGGTGATCTGTGGTTGAGGCTAAGGTCTCCCCTCCTTTCACTCCTTGAGAGAGAGCAGCGTGGGAGGCCAGGTCAGTGGCAGGCCTGTGGGGCAGGTGTGAGAGGCTCCTCCGGGGATGGAGTCAGCAGCTGGAGCTTTGCACTGTGAGTCAGTGCTCCGGTCTTTGCTCTGCTGCTCTTTCTGGGTTTCAGGAGAGGCTGGACCAGATGAGCTTAGGTATATCTTCAAGTAGGTATTTTTATTTATGAGCCTCAGACCTCCACAGAGCTTACACCCAGCACAGGTCTGATCTTGTCCCTGAATATATTTTATCGGGGATTGGAAGTGGCACTGAACCTAATGAAGAGGATGGAGATGATGCCTGGAATGTTGACTATGCCAGCGTGTGAGATAGCTGAAAGTAAGTCACATTATGAGGGAGGAACTCCATACAGTCTATTGAGTTTCTCCCACTTCTCAGAGGAAATGACTTACTTATCATCTTGTCTTGATGTGCCAAAGCAGAGTATAGTGTATATGTGTGATTATCTCCTGGTTATGCCTCTTCTGGCTCTTCTTCTGAGCCACTGAAGCCCAGATCTGTAGAGATAGGCAAAATGATGCTCTTTCCCTGCGATATTCCTGACAAAATGTATTACAAGTATATTTAAAAAGGTTGGAAAACACCATTTTATTGTGTTGGTCTAATACCCATCAATGACCTTCTGGTTCAATAATGAAGAATTATTTATGTCCACAGAAACTCCTTTTTTGTAGTAACCTTTCAAATGCTACTTTAAAGATATTAATTCATTTGTTGAGTGCCTGATATGTGCAGAGTTTTGTGAATTCAAAGAAAATGAAGATATTTTCTTAGAGAATGGTGCAAGTGAGATGATATGAGAGAAAGAAAGGGAATTAACATTTATTCTCAACCTATCATTCATTAAATATGTTATTTGAATTATCATGGTATAATAGTTCTATGGGTGTCTTATTGTTAATCCCATTTTACAGAAAAAGTGAGGCTCTTGGCTCATGCCTGTAGTCCCAGCACTTTGGGAGGCTGAGGCAGGCAGATCACCTGAGGTCAGGAGTTCGAGACAACCTGGCCAACATGGCAAAACTCTGTCTGTATTAAACATACAAAAATTAGCTGGACATAGTGACAGGCACCTGTAATCCCAGCTACTTGGGAGGCTGAGGCAGGAAAATCACTTGAACCTGGGAGGCGGAGGATGCAGTGAGCCAAGGTCGCTCCACTACACTCTAGCTTAGGCAACAGAGTGAGACTCTGTCTCAAAACAAAAAAAAAAGCAGAAACAAAAACAAAAACAAAAGGCTCAGGAAACTTTGTATAACTTACCCATGTCTCAAGTGCTAATGCCCTGATTCTGGGTCACATACTATTCCAGCTTCTATGCTGTGTAAAGACAGGAAACCAATGCAGTAGGCAATGGTGGAGGCATGGAGGGAGGGTTGGAGAGTGCACAAAGGCAGAAACTTGTACTGTCTGGGAGTGCATCTCTTGGAAGAGATTACATTTGGAAGATGAGTGGGAGTTAATCAGGGTGTGAAGGGGAAACTGGCATTCTAAGTAAACAGCAGAAGAATTGACAAAGGCACAGAAATGTGGATGAGCTTGGTTTGTTCTGGAAACAGATAGTGGCCATAATATTGGGTGTATAAGAACCAGAGGTGGGATGTTTGCTGGATAGAAAGGAAGGACAGGCCCAAAAAATTAAAAGCTTTACTTGATGCATTGTGTGATTTTAGCATACATTTATGGCTTCCAAATTATATTTCCTAAAATACTGTTGCCAAGGATGCTCGACCGTCATCTCTTTTGAGAGCCTGCAGACAACATGAGCTTCTCTGCCTATGTGCACTCCCTAGCCCTCCCTCCACGCCTCCACCATAGACTATTGCATCAGCTTCATGTCTTTACGTGGCATACAGTCTGGGACAATATGGGTCTCAGAATCAGGGCATTGGCATGTGAGCTGTGGATATGTTATTTAACATTTTTTGAGCTTCATTTTAAAAATCTATAAAATGGGATTAACAATAAGAAACTCATAGAGCTATTGTAATGTGATAATGCAATTAACATGTTTGATGGATAAGAGGTTGAGAATAAATTTTAATTCCTGTCTCATCAATATGAGGGTTCCAGAAATTTGAGCTCCACTTAAAAATACCATTAATCCTTGACTATTTGGGCTGCCTGGGAAGGAGACCCTGAGCAGACAACAGTGGGGGACTTGTACCTACCCCCTGCTACAATCAGAGTAGTTATATCTTTACCTTCTTTAGATATTGGAGGTATACATATGATTTAATGTGAAAACAGGGTGATTCTGCTTTTAAAAGTTTGACCAGAGACAAATGGACATCTCTGACCATGTAAACAAGGGAGAAGTATGGTCAGATTTACATTTTAAAAAGATGACCAGAATAAGGTGGTCTTAGTTGTTTTGATTTGGTTATCTACAAAGCTGAAGCCTGTGGTGAATGACCAGCTTGACGGTTTAACGAGGATCAGAGATGGATTTGAGTGAGGAGCTTTGTTAACAGCTTCTAGAAAAGGGGAATTTGTTGGAAGATGACTGGAAAGTCTTTGCTTGGCCTAGGTCACCTGGGCACAGCTGGTGCATTCCTGGACTCCACTCTCATCTGCCCATGCACTTCCTCACCATCCTGCCTGCCTGAGGATTCAAGAATGTTAAGGATTCCCATCTGGCTTGGGTGTGCCCCTTAATAAAAGGGTGAGGTGCTAGCCAAGCTAGCATTGGCATGCATGAGATTCTTATCAAGCTAATTCCCAAGTGATGAAAGAAAGGAAAACAAGGATTATCCTTCTGCCTGAGCAATCAACCCTTTGAACAGTCCTCCTATGGGCCAGAATCTCCGTAGGCAGGGAGCATATGTGGATCTGACTGGCAAACAGCACTGGGAGAGGATTCATGGTTCTTCCAAGGATGATGGGATTCATACCAGTGCCACTGAGAGACCAAAGCTGCTTGTGTTTCTTTTGGAGCACAGAGAATAGTCATGACCCATATCAGTGACCTGCCTCATGGTTCTGTGCCCATCTGAATTCGTGGGTAGAAGAAAGGGACAATAACTATTCAGCATAACATATTCTCATCACCTCTATTAGGTGGCCTCAAAAGAGTCACTCTATCCTATCAGTATAGTGTGAACTAGAGAGGTAGGCCCATCATGTGTAATATGGTGGTTAAAAGAATTACTGTGAGAAAAGAAACCAACACAGTGCCCAGCAATTAGTTGATATTCCATAAGCTGCAGTTACAACTACAAGCATTATTATTACAGTCCCAGTTATTCTCCAGATGCTGAGCTCTATTCCTTTAGGATTGGGGGATGCACACCAATATCATCTGGTACCAGTGCTGGGACCCCTCGTTTCCCTAATATCTCCAGCTGTAGACAACTTCTTTGGAAAGAAGCAGCAGGTCATCCCTGGAGCACAGGCTTAGTCCTGATTCTGACCAGCCGTAGGCCACTTGCCTCTTTTGGGCCTCAGGCTCTTCATTTGTAAAATGAGTGTTACTGTTTTCCTCTTGATCACTAAGGTAATTATGAGATCTCTGTGCTTGTGGTTGCTCTAGACCATATTAGAGCCTGGGTGACTCCTTGATTTATCGTCTCTGATAGTTTCGCCAATCCTTCTCCTATGTAACACTTGGAATGATGCCCTTTTTGGGTCCTGGGCCCCACCCTGGCTTCTTGGTTGACTTCGATGAATGGAACAATAGCTAAAACATCTTATCAGGAGCCTGTATTTACACATGTCACCATCAAGTGATGCCTGTTTATCCTAAAATAGGACGGGATGAAGAGTGATCATCTTGCCTATCATTTTCCTTCAGACCCAATAATATATTTATAAATAAGAATATATTTCTAAGATCCCAAGAATATATTTCTGAATCTTCCAAGAAAGGAGACTCCACTGCCTACAATGACAGAGCTTTCTGACTCCTGTGAAACTTCATGTCTTTTCGCTGATGTTAAAGATGGATTCTACCAACTAAGGTGAGCAGAACAGATTTTTGGCTCTACTGTCCTCCTACTCTTGGAAACAGCTGTCCTGGTAATATCTCTGGCTCATCACAACCCCATGCCATTGATCTCTCCACCATTTTCTCCACTGTGCCTAAAGAAGATTAACCTGCTGGACTGTATCTTTCATCCTGCAATTAACACATCTTAAGAGAAAGGTAGGGAAGGTGAATCCTTCTTATCACCACCCTTCACCTCAAAGCCTGTTTTCAGTAGTGGTTTTACCTAGGAAAGCTACTACAAAACTCCTAAGGACATGGGGGGACCCATTAAGAAGCATTAGGCAGTTGCTCAGTCTTTCTGGAGACCGCACCTTCACCTGTGACACCAAGACCCCCTGTTCCATCACTCTGTGAGCCTGTAGTTCTAAACCATTCATTCTTTTAGCGATGGTGGTCACCCAAGGGAAGCCCCCCACATTCCTCCATGTGTTGCATTTCACTGCTTTATTTTCTCCTCTTAACAATCTTGAGAGTTTGTTATTATTGTACCTAGAAAAACTGAATACTGGACAGTTAAGAGCAAGTGCATATCATACAGTCTCTAAGGTTTCAGAGCAATAAGGCAAGTCCAGCAAAGAACTGCACAAAGCAAGGAAGCTGTCCTGGACTCTCAGTGCTGTTATAGATCAAGAATTTCAAACCTGGCTGTGAACATGAGCCATCTTGGAAGTACTTTTAAAATGTGGATCCCAGCCAGGCGTGGTGTCTCACACCTTTAATCCCAACACTTTGGTTGGCCGAGGCAGGCAAATCACAGGATCGGGAGATTGAAACCATCCTGGCCAACATGGTAAAACCCTGTCTCTACTAAAAATACAAAAATTAGCTGAGTGTGATGGTGCATGCCTGTAATCCTAGCTACTCAGGAGGCTGAGGCAGGAGAATGGCTTGAACTCGGGAGGTGGAGATTGAAGTGAGCTGAGATAGTGCCACTGCACTCCAGCTGCCTGGTGACAGAGCGGGACTCTGTCAAAAAAAAAAAAAAAAAAAAAAAAAAAAAAGAAAAAGAAGAAGAAGAAGAAGAAGAAGCAGACGCCTGGTCTCTAACTAAGACCTACTGAATCATAATCTCCAAGGAGTGGGTCTTAAGGACTTACATTCGTTAAATATTTCCCAGGTGATTCTACCTAGTTTGGTAGCCACCGTTCTGGCATGTTCTGGTAGAACCGTAGAACTATCGCCAGCCCATGAAACATTCTGGCGACAACATTTCCACAGTCTCCTACCACCTTCCTCTGAGCTCCTCTAGGAATCTTCCTAGGAAATTGAAAGATGCAGGAAGCATAGGAAACTCACAAATTTATTTAGCCTTGCAGAGGCCTTAACAAGAATGTAGTGTGGTTTTCCACTAGGAGCTTGTATCTCCTCTCCCACATGCCTAATGGTGAGCTTCCTGGCCTAAACGAAAATGCTTTTAGTTGGAAAACTCATTACCTCACAAGGCAGTCCATTTCTTTCCACATTGTTATCTTCGTTAGAAATTTTTCTCCAATAATTGCATAAGATCATATTGTGAAGAGGTAATGACTACCATACCTAAATAAAGCAGTTCTTCACATATAGTTGGTACTTACTAGGGCTTCATTGAATGATTTAGTTAATTACAAATAAAATATTTCATTGAGTTTGGTTATAGGCCTTCACTCTACAAACAAGAGTTGGAGGTTCACAGAAGTCACCTTACTTAATCCACAAAGTTAAAATAGTGTCAGAATCAAGACTAAATGTAGGGTTGATTAAGTTCCAACCCAGTGTTTATGACTGGGGGTGAATGGTGGAGAGGGGATGCAAGGTAGTAAGAGGAGAGCATGCCCATCCAGCGCTACACTTCTAGGAGCACAGCATAACAATTCTGGGAGCACAGCATAGCAGCTCAGTATTTAGTGTCAGTAGCCAGATCGCCTAACTTCAAATCTAGGTTTCGTCACTTACTGGTTGTAAACTTTAGGCTTGTCACTTGATATCTCTGCCTTAGTTGCTAATCTGTAAAATGGTGATAACATCTCCTTCACAGAGCTGTTGTGAGAATTAAGTAAGTAATATGAGTACAGTGCTTAGAAGAGTAGTTGGTACATAGTAAGCGCTATATAAATACAGATTGGGTGCCCTTCTTCTACTTCCTCTTCTTCTTCTTCTTCTTCTTCTTCTTCTTCTTCTTCTTCTTCTTCTTATTATTATTATTATCTTTTGTTTAGTTCAGTGTCTCTCAATGATGGGGGCCTATCTCTTTATTTCTCCTGTGATTTATGAATACCCATGGATGCCAAGAGAGCATGTTGGTGACTAAAGTTGGTTTTACAACATTCTCCTTACTCCACTCTCAGGACCACCTCCATTCCTTGTAAAAAATCACCACAAGTCACATATAGATTGGGGCTGCAGCGATGACAATGGATACTGACATGGATTGGGCAAGAATTCAAGGTTGATTGGAGTCTTATACTTGGGGAACCATTTTTCACGTATTAGGCTTATTGTATAAAGCCATAATAGGGAAAGTTTCCTAAAATATTCACCTGTAGGCTGTGAGAACAAACTGGACATTAGATAAGCCATTAGAGTTAGTCCTTGGTCTAGGCAGGGTCTGAGTTCTCATTAGGTTCAGGGTGTGTCAATCATTTCTACTCCTCCAGCAATCAAAGCAGGGCAGAGAGATTCTGACAGAGATAAGGATGTAACTCCAGGACTGACTATCAGAAAGAGAAAGAGGCATCTCTAGGTCCATGTAGGGAGGGCATATTAGACCTCAGGGGAGGAGGATTGGGGTCAGTGAGAAATAAGGGACTTGAGAGAACTGGCAGACCTGATAGAGAGAGAAGAGTTATAGACTCTGTGTGTGCGTGCATGTGTGTGTGTGTCTGTGTATGTGAAAGGTGTAGGTGGTCTTGAAATCTTCCCTGGCTAGATGTTAGATGATATCTGGGAAGGGTGGTGGCTGAAGTAGTAAGAAGCAGATTTAGTTAGGGCTCTTTTATCTTATTTGGACATCATTTTATGCTAGAGTGATGCATTAAGTTTTTTATTGTCCACATTTCACAGATGGGTAAATTATATATCTTGTGAGCCAAGCTATGATTGGCCTGAGAGACCTTCTGTTTTTAGGCATTTGCATTTTTGCTTCCTTGTATTCTTGGTGTATCCCTTCTGCCATACCATGAGTAGCATTCTGTTTCAATGTACTGTGTGTTTTTCAATGTAAGTCAAAGCAGTAGGGGTTTGTCAACCATCTGTGTATTTGTTGTAAGAATGTTAAGTGTCTTGCTGACTATTGCAAATAATTTCTTTTAGAATCCACTGTTATGACGGTCTATCCTTCCTTTGAAGGAAAAAGAGTGTATAATAGACTGTTTTTCTCTTTATATTCTGTGTGTCAGGAGGTTCAGAAGTACTCATTAGGCTGAGGTATAGCAACTATGTAGGTTGCAGATTGAATATCATGTGCTTTTTTATCTACTCACAGCCTGTTCCCTACAGTTTCTTGATTTCCTATTCATAGTTGTGTAACAGAGATGCTATGCTCACTCCTGTCCTGCTTCATAGAGAAAATTCAAACTGGTTCAACCTGTACCTTATATGGAGTGAGGCCCTCTCATGCCCATAACCCCATACAAGATACCCATAACCTTACTCTTTGTGTCCAAACTATATGAAGGAAGCTTGTTCTCAGAAGTGGGTCTGTTAAGATGGAATAGCAGGAGGAGGAAGCTGAGTAGGAGATTTTGATAGAAGGAGGTCCCCATGGAGTGAAAGTCTACTTCTATTCAGCCTCCAACCCCCACTTAGAGACGGTCCTCCTTCTTAGAGACGGTCTCACTCTGTTGCCCAGGCTGGAGTACAGTGGTATAATCACAGCTCACTGAAGCCTTGAATTCCTGGGCTCAAGGGATCCTCCTGCCTCAGTCTTCTGAGTAGCTGGGACCACAGCTGCATGCCACCTTGCCAAGCTACTTTTTTTTTTTTTTTTTTTTTTTTTACCATTTTAGTCGAGATGGTGTCTCATTATATTGCCCAGACTGGTCTCAAACTCCTGAGCTGAAGCGATCCTCCAGCCTTGGCCTTCCAAAGTACTGAGATTACAGCCTTAAGCCACCATGCTGAGCCTCTGTTCAGCTCCTTGACCTTCAGGATGTTCTGTCTTTACCTTGATCCCATCCTTACCCAGTTTCAAGAACCCTGACTCACTCATTCTTTCTTTTCAATCAACAATCATATAACCTGCAAAGGCAAGAAAAAAATGTTGCTTACATAGGATACACTGAGCACTGAGCATTTTATAATTTTGTTTTTAAAATAGAGTGTACCGTATAGGCAAATTGGGATTGAGTGTATAATTGGATATGGTGAGAGGCTGATTTCTCAGTATTGGAGTAAGAAATGATAGATAAGCAAGGAAGGCTAGAATAAACCATGTGATACTAAATTAGAGTTAAAGACATCAGTGTAAACAAATGGTTAGCTTAATATAGAAAAAGACAGATACATATTGAAATAATTATGGATATACACTGATGAGTATATGCACATATATTTCTAATCTCTGTCCACTGAGAAAGCTTAGAAGCAATGACATTCCACTAGCAATGAGCACAGCCAACACACTTGGTTTATAATGCAGTTTTTCAAAAACAGAAACTAAGGCTCACTAGAGCAATGAGTGAATCTAGGTTCAGGAGAGAGACTATATGAGATGAGTCTGAAGCATCTTATAGGGCCAGAAAGCCAGGGAATGCTCAGAAAAGAAACTGGTGGTGTTATTGGGAAAGAGACACAAGGGCCAAATGAAAGAGCTCCCAAGACTGGAAAAATATGAGCAACAAGTAAATGACACATATTGGATTATAACCTAAAGTATGACATAAATAGTATCCAATATCCATCAGTCCATGCTGATAAGAAGAAATGATTGTATAGTTCTTTAAAAGGGAGGGAAAACAGGAAAATCTCTCATAGAGAAGAATTAAAAATAATTTATACAGTGTATATAACATGTACTCCCAGCCCCATAAGGAGGTGGCTTGCCTTTGGAATGGGTGATGTGAAGTGACAACCTTCCTAAGACGCAAGTAGAGAAAAGGAAAGAAATGGAGTACTTTACAATAGAGAAACTTGATGAACATTGTCTCAGGCAGGTGACCAGGGTCAGTGTTTGCAGTGAGGTCATGTTGCTGTATAACCTTGAACGATGTGATGAAAATGGCACTTTACTTCTGTGGTCGTCCTCCCAAAGGTCAATGATCCTATTATAATCATAGGAAAAACACTACTACACAAATCTCAATTGAGAGACACTCTACGAAATACCCGACAAGTACTGCTCAAACTGTCAAAGTCATCCAAAATACTAGGTTGGTGCAAAATTAATTGAGCTATCACTTTTGCACCAACTTCATAAAAAAGTCTGAGAAACTGTCACAGTCAAGGGGAACCTGAGGAGATGTGACCACTGACTATAACCTGATTTCCTGAATGGGATCCAAGAACACAGAAAATTGATTATAACAAATTTACTATGAATGTAAGATATTAACAAGGGAAACTGGGTGCAGATATATAAGAATTCTTAACTATGTTTGCAATTTTTCTGTAAATCTAAAATTATCCTAAAATAAACAGTCTATTTAAAAAAATAGAGTGCACCCCAAATGTAAACTACAGCGAACCTATAACTTTGAGTTAAATTGAGTTAGATATGCAGTACATGTTACCTATGATATCATGTATGATCCCTCCACAGTCTCACAAGGCAGATACTATAATTTTATCTAATTTTTAGATGAGGAAGCTTTCAGAGGTACAGAAATTTTCCTAAAGCCACAGAGTCGTCAAAGATTTGAAGTGAGTTTCATCTGACAGGATTTCAACATGCACTTGCTCTGTTAGGGAAGGTTTGGCCTAGGACTCTTACAGATGCATGTGAAAAAAAGAGGATGTGATTTTAGTTATTTATTTATAGAAAAACAATACATTTAAATGAAAATTTAAAGTCAGGTAATCCAAATAGTGGTAATATGAAAAAATTAAGTATCAGTCTAAATAATCTGCTTATTTGTTTATTTCTTAGGCCGTGTCTATTTACCTTCTCAATAAAAAACAGGGAATTAAGCTCACATTTATCATCCCTTCCTCCCTCCTTCTTATTTAGACATATTTTTTATTTTCATGTCATTATTGGCTACCTCTATAAATGCTATAATTAAAACTCTATTTCTTCATTCCTGAAGTTTTGGCAGTATTTCTTGACTTCCTACTAAATCAGCACCGTATTTCCTTCACTTTAGATTAATTTTATTTTAATATATTATTTGTGACATCTGTACAGGAATAAATAAAAGGAACGACTTATTATTTATGTTATATCATGAAGTGTATAGCATCCAATAACAAAACACCACCTGTCAAACACTGTAAACTTGTAGCTGCTAAAAAGGTGTATACTTAGGGAGTGCGCTATGCCAGCCGCAGTAGAGGTTGACTATGTTGACCATGGGCCAGGCTGAAGAGGGCCCTTTTGTCCTGACTGGAGGCCCCAGAAAAGCTGGGCACATTGAGGCAGTGGATGGCCCGAACTGAGATCACTGGGCTCAAGTCCAGCTTCAATGCAAGAGCTTGCTTGCTGGAAGACTGGAGTCCAGACTTCTTAAGGAAGACAGAGTATTAGGAACTGACACATGGGGATGTTTCAAAGTCCCTGGGGAGCACTTCTAAACACCTTCTATGTTCTTTATTTAGTCCAAACAATACAGCATTTAACATTTTCTAAAAATGAGATAAAAGAATATGTTGAATATCAAATACATAAAGTTTTTCTGTCAAAATAAAGTTTTCTGAATTAAAAGATGTAAAATATATGTAAGATTTTTAACATCTGTTAAAAGCATAAAGTTAGATATATTCTAAATGAAAGGAATTGTACCACTTACCCAGTTTTGTTGTTGCTATGAACTTACAAAATTTTGTGTATAGGACATTTAAAAAGTACCTTTATTTATTTATTTTAACTGGCAAATAAAACTTGTGCTGTATATATTTAGCATGCACAACATATTGTTTTGAAATAATGTGTACATTGTGGAATAAGTAAATCAAGCTAATTAACATGCATTATCTCACATACTTACCATTTTTTTGTGATGAGAATGCTTAAATGTATAAATCATAAAATATATATAGAGATTTACAGGACATTTTGTATAAAATATAAAGTCTACATTTTTCATTACTTATTACTACCAAAGTACAACATACATATAGTATTAAAATGAAGCCATACTAAAGCCATATAAAAAAGTCATTGACATTTCTGATGTACAGGCATATTTTAGGAATTGTGAAGATGCCAAATACAGCCTTTATAAAGAAAAACAATAATCAAATCCTTAGTTTATTTTCATTGCAGTAATTTTGAAATCAATTTGACACAGACTAACCAGTGTATCTGTAGAATAACACATAGGTTGAACACTTAGCACAGGGAATTGAAGTACTGACTAGAGAAAGTTGAATAGGCCAGAATAGAAAGGAATATTCTTGTCAAAGAAACATAGTTCCTGTAAAAACATTTTAAAAACCTGTCATTTGGTAAATGCCTGTCTTCAATAAAGAGCAGAAATTAAAAGTAGAAAAAAGATGTTCTTACACATTGAGCTTTACACAATCAACTCGTCATTGATATTTTGTATTTTTCCTAGGGAAAAATGGGATTCTTTCCAAAAATCTCTCATGCAAATATATTGAAAATAATTATTTAAAAACATATCAGTTAGATACAAAATTTCAAACAATGGTATATCAATATTCATAAGATATTGCTTCATACAATATAAAGCACTCTTTTTTCCCTCAAAAGAGGAAGACATCTAAATTTTCTTTAAAGTATAGATTTTATGATGGTAAAAAGGTGGACACCTGTCAAGTTTCTTAGGAAGTGTCTCTTCTCAAAAAGTGGACTTTTTCTACTATAAACTGGAGCAGTCCTTTAACCTAGTACTCACTTTTGCTCTCAAACAAAAGAAATCTACCATAATTAGTTTCTTAAGTGGAATAGTTTTTATTGCTCCCAAAATGCAGTCTTGCTGAAGAGTCTGAAAAAGTCTTCATAGTTTTGTGAATTTATTCCAATTCTAAAAACTTATTCTAAGAAAATTAAGAATAACTATCAATAGGAATGATTATTTTAAATTACACTTGACAGCAAGTGCGAAAACAACATAAATGCCCAGTATTGGAGAACCAGTTATGCAGACCATGACATGTTTGTGAATATCATGTGTTGATCAGTATTTACTAGGATGGAAGAGTATTGACAATGACTCTTGTTCAATTTTACCATTTACTTAACAGTAAAAAAAAGTGTAGGTTATAAAATATTCTGTAATTAACCCATTTTGTGATGTTTAAAGGTTTGCAAATACATCTATGAAATGATTAGTCATGGTTATTTTTAGGTGATAGGATTTTTAGGTTGGTCTTAGTCACCTTCCTTAAGCTTATCTCCATTAACAAATCTCTATACAAGTGTGTGTCATTTGTTTAATGAGAAAAATCATGCATATGAAATTATAATTATATATAATCATGATGCATTTCTACATACAGATGTGTGTCATCACAAAAGTAACATCATGTCCTAGCAATGAGGAGAATTACTAAGCTCTGGAAATGAGAATCCTGCATACTGGATATTACAGGTTGAAATTCTGTTCTGAGCCTGATCAATATAATCTATTGGGTTGGGCATTTGGTTAATAAGAAGAAATGCTTTTAATGTCCCACCAAAAATGTAGATCAGCAAAAAATATTTACATAAACATACATTTATATGATTCATAGTTGAGCTTCAAGTCCCCTTCAAGCCTGTATAATTTATGTCATGCTCCCCTCATCTCAGACTACTAGACCTGGGGCTTGGGCCCAGATTTTTCCCAGAGGTATGATCTTTTGGTAGCTGGTGTTTGATACCTAAAGCTCAGTAAACTCAGATGGTTTGAATTATCATGGAGACTTGGGGTCGTGAACTGTGTCACATCTCTCATCTCACACCTGGCACTCCAGTCACATTGAAATTCACACCATTGGCAAGTACCACCCTTGTTATGCATTTGTTTATGCTGGATCTTCCACCTGGATGAACTTTCCTCCTCACTCCACCTCCTAGCACCGAAGTCTGCTATCTTTAGAGGTCTTGTTTAGATGCTTCCTGCCCCAGGGAGCTTCTTCTCCCCACTCCCAAGTGGGATACTCTGTTTCCTTCCAAGGCCTGGGAAACCACCTTTGATCCACACCATCAGAATGGGTCTCCTCTGTCTGCTGTCTTTGACCTAAGGTACTTTTTAAATTTCTGCTTTAAGTTCTTTTGAACACAAATTGAGAGATAAAAATGAGTAAGTTAATCAGCTTAAAATGATATTTACTAATCCACTGTCCATTGCATCTCCTACTGGATTATAAGCTTTCTAAAGCAGGGACAAATTTCCCACTTACATCTGTAAACATGGAGGCCAGTACACAGTAGGTGTTCAACATATGTTTATTGTAGTTTTTGGTGCTAGAATCATACAATGGCGTGGGTTGATGGCTGTGAGGCTGCTGGAAACTGGGGCATAAATCCCAATAACATCTGCTTCTTTAAAATACCATCAGCTGCCTTAAGAGGAAGGAGGAGAAGCATCATGCACTTGGGTTGAGGCGGGGGTCTCAGCACATCTGAGCAGGGGTCTCAAGAATTCACAGAAGTCAGGGCTCCAAGTAAAACAGCTTTATTGTTGCTGTGCTGAAGGGGCAAGTGGACGAGAGCAGTAGCAGCGTGGCTCAGCCTAGTTCTCGCTTCTCTACAGCGGGGGATCAGGAAGTGTTTCTCAGCCCAAATCAGAGGTTGAGGGCCTGGCTTTCCAAGGGGAATTATACCCAAAGTAGGGGTAGGGAAAGAGCAACTGCACCTGTGCCTCAACTATTCTGGGCTCAGTCAACTTCACACTCTTCCTCTTTGCAGCGGTAGGTTGTGCCCCCACTTAGGCAGCGCGGCTTTCGACGAGCCCTCCTGGGCTTCTGAACCTCAGGCCTTTGGGAACTGGAATGACAGCCTTCTGAATGGGGAGCACCACAAGGAGTCGAGCAGGGAGCCAGGCAGGGGTTTGATCTTTGGGGAGGTGAGCATTTGGCAACATTTGGAGGCTTCCAAGATTGCTGCTTCTGCTGTGACATTGCTTGGCTACCAGGTCGAATCTGGAAGAAAAATGGTTATTTCAGGGACCCAGGCAGCTTGTGCTTCTGTTTCTCTCCTCCATGAGCTGGAGCTGTCAAAAATGGAGTCCAGCATTTGCAACCCACTGAACTTCATCTCAGGAGGAGACAAACAGACTTGAAAGGACTAAATATTTGGGGAGTAAATCTTCCCAGGGGACTCACTTACTAATAACCATGTTGATGATATATGCTTCCTTTAAAAAAAAAAAAAAAAGACAAATTGTACTTAGTTGAGCTGACAATTTGCTTTTCCCAGCCCAATGTCCACCTAGTCAAATGCAAAGGAGAGCCAAGTCTCTGCTCTTTCTTTACCTAGTCTTATTCTGTCCCCTAACTCCTAAATCTGACGGTCCCATCTCTGCTTTTCTGGCCCTCTAACTTCTATGGCTTTCTCTCATGTTAGATGATTTGGGGTCTTTCTTTTGCAGGGATCCTTTTCCCTTCCCCTCTTTCTACCCCAAGCATCTCCTACCTGGCTTTTCAGCTCCCTGGGAAGAGACAAGAGGAGAAATCAGTAGTGCCTTAGCAAGACTTAAGCTACATCCAAGTGTCTCTTCAGCCAGAAGTAGCCTTACCCTAGTGGAAGATGTGTGGACAAGTTATCCCAGGAGGAGTCTGGAGGCCTTGTGTTTCCAGGAAGTAAGAGGCTCTTTTATATATCCTCCAGCTGAAGACTCTAGGCCACATGTCATTGGAGGACAACCATGGAGCGGATGATTGATCTGGATATTTCACAATTTCCAGTGCTAGATTCCTCAGCTACATGTAGCTGGGATGTGGTTCAAAGGCATCTCCAGGTCGGTAAGTGAGCAGAAGGCTGGGGCCTTCAGGTTGGCCTACATAGAAGTGGGTACGCTGGCTAAGTCTGGATGATGTCTTTGTGGGTTTGGGCGGGTTGCAGCTGCTGTTGAATTCTATGTAGGATTGAAGGGAAAAATCAGGTTCTATAACCCCCAGGGTCTGAGGAAGTCCTTCCTTGTCTACTCCCCACCCATCATCCGTGACTGTCAGCATCCCATTCCGTGTCATCACCTCTGTGGAGATTGGCCCAGTGCTCCAACTACATCTGAGTCCTTCATCCTCTGACCTTTGTAGCTATATCTCACAGCCTTTACTATTGCTTTGGGTCATGTGACCAAGATACATATCCTATTTCATCTATTAAACTGTTATTTGATGACAGGGACCTTGCCTTTATCACTTCTGCATTCCTAGAGCTTGATGTTGTCCCTGACACGAAGAAAATGCTCATTAGTATTTGTTGAAGGAAACAGTCTATGAGCCATTAGAAAAGACTTTGTGTTTCAGGAGAAAAAAAAATAGGAAGAAAATAAAGCCCAACTCATTTTGTTTTGGGGATCAGACCTTGACTTCTTGTTTCCATCATTCTCCCCTAAGGCATTTGTGAACACCCTTTCATAAATACTACAGGGAACTCTGTGCATGGACCTCACCTTACACAATAGGCTGAGCAGAGGGTGGAAAGTAAAACCTTTACACACCGGCTGTCTCTTAAATGCAAAAGGGGAGCTCTTCTTGGAATTATAAAGGGACATTATGGAAAAGCCTTCCACAGAGTGAAAAGTTCTTCACTTTTCATGAAAATTGAGATCATCATGTTTTGGCAGTGCTTAAATTGGGAACATTCTCATCTAAATACAGTCCCTCACCTCTAGATGCTTCCATCACAGAATTGCTCCTGGTGTGCACAGCTAAGTTAAAAGGCGCTGATGGAACTCCCTGCGGCTCAAGACTGCACCTCACCTGCCTCTGTATTCCTGATGCCTGACACATAGTAGCTATTCAGGAAACAGTTGGGTAAATAAAAAGATGAGCAATTACAAGGAACATTCTGACTATAGGGGCAGTCCTCAAAGTACTTCAAATCATGTATAGGACAAAGGCGAGTAGGGCTGAGGTGTGGGAGAGGGTATGAAGACCAGGGTGGAAAATAGGGCAAGGCCAGAAAAGGAGTAGCTGTTGGATCCCAAAATCCAGCAGGGCAGGATCATCAGGTCTCAATTGCTTCATCTGGGAAAACTTTGAGATGCAGTTTGGATGGAGAAAGAGAAGATCTTTGTGAGTGAAACAGCAGGTGGGAGAATGGTATGAAACCTCGCTCACCCTGTTAGAGCAGAGCCCTGGAGAGAGAGTGCCTGATTTAGACAGCCTCAGGGAAAGACCCCATCTTCCTTTACTTCCTTCTCCTTCTTCTCTCTCCTTCTCTTTCTCCTCTTTTCTTCCCTCAGACACCAGAAATAACTCTGATTGCACCTCAGAAGTGCTTCCCTTGCACTAAGCGTTAGTAGAAAGGCAAAGTAACTTTGGTCTCAATGCACCAGTTGCTCCTTTTCCTCACCCAAGACCTGCACCACTTAAACACATGCTTCAGAGACCTCACACATCACAAATGCATTTCTTTGAGGCTAACTAGCAAGTACCCAACTCTTACTGTCTCTACCTAGGGCTGAGGGTTCTTTCTGGGGGCCCTGCCCTAGGCAAACTACACTTCTTGCCTCCTCTATATCTCTACCAGACCACCTCCCATAATAAATTGTCCACAAAAATTTCTAAGCCCCCTCCTTTTCAGTACAGTGAATTTCATCACATATAGGATGGCATGTGTTCAGCATCTAGATTTGCCTAGCTCATAAAGTGAGCCTGTTTGAGGCCCCTCAGCTGCACTGTCTTCCAGATAGTCTTACAAGTCCAGCCAGTTTTAAATCAGGACCACAGAAGTGTAATGTTCTTATTCTAATCCCACTCCACTTCTCTTCCTGGTTCGGATTGTGTCTATGAGTATAATTCTGTGATTTGGTATTTATTAAGTCCCAACTATGTACTGGATACAAGAAAGAATAAGATGTCTATATCATGTTTCAAAGCTTTCACTCTAGAGGGAATACAGACAAATTAATAGGTAACACAAGACTGTAAGTGAAAGATGGATATAGAATAAGATGTCTATATCATGTTTCAAAGCTTTCACTCTAGAGGGAATACAGACAAATTAATAGGTAACACAAGACTGTAAGTGAAAGATGGGTAAAGAGACTAATTGTAGTTGTAGCTTGAGAACAGAACTTTTAAATGTACCAAATTAGAATGGTAGTTTCTCAAGTGATGTGGCTCCCACCATTATCAGAGTCCTAACCTGGTCTGAAGACAGGAGCCCATCTCTGAAAATAATCTCATCTCATTCCTGGTCTCTATTCACGAGACCGTTTCTCTGAGCAGCAGATATCTTCAGGTCCCCAGCCTCAAATGAAGTTGCTCGGCTTCCCAAGTGTCTGGGTTTCTCTTCAATCAATTTCTTTCAGATATCCCAAATCATTTGGCTATTCCTGAAGTAACTCCTCAAATATATTTTTAAAATCTCTTTTATTTTGCTTTATGCTTTTAATGAATAATTGCCCTGTTAAATGTTCTTCCAGAACACTCTGATGTCTTCAGGATAAATCTAAATTCCTTTAGCCGGCATTCAAGTCCCTGTGTGTACTCGAACCTATCCCATCACTTTATGCTTAACTTCTGAAACTTTCTTTCATTATGTCTCTTCCTCTGCTGAATGGACGGATTTATTGTGTGGTGAACTGGCTTTTATCCTGTCTAATGTCTGCCTGTCTCTACCTCTCTTTCTTCCTCCCTTTCCCTCTCTGTCTCTTTGTCTTCCTCCTTTTATTTACTCAGCCTGCCTGCCTTCCTTTTCTTTCTTTCTTTCTTTCTTTCTTTCTTTCTTTCTTTCTTTCTTTCTTTCTTTCTTTCTTTCTTTCTTTCTTTCTTTCTTTCCTTCTTCCTTCCTTCCTTCCTTCCTTCCTTCCTTCTTTCTTTCTTTCTTTCTTTCTTTCTTTCTTTCTTTCTTTCTTTCTTTCTTTCTTTCTTTCTTTCTTTCTTTCTCTCTCCTCTTTCTTTCTTTCTCTCTCTTTCTTTCTTTCTTTTCTTTCTCTTTCTCTCTTTCTTTCTGTCTTACTTCTTGTCTTTCTTGGTTCCTCTTCTGAGAATACTTCCAAGTGCCAGTCCAAATCCCATGTTCTCTGTAATGAATTTCTAGACAATGCCTGGCTGAAAAAAATCTTTCAGAGCATTTATTTCTTATTATACATATAATTTATTATCATAAACAATTGTACTTGTAAGTGATATTATTAATGCCTTGAACATGGTGCTATGACCTGTATATCTCATGTCTCATTTCAGTTTACACAATGGTTCATTACAGTTACCAGTTTTTAGGTTTGTTAATTATTAAGTTTTTAAAAAGCCCCATCACAGACATTTGCAAAGAACTTTAGTTTACAGAATGCTTTTCAAATGTTATGTACTGAGTCAGTTAATTCTGATGAAATATAGACTCCGGCCATGACAAAATCAGACACTTACAGCGAGATTGGGATTGTCCACACCACACTATGGACGCTTCAACTATATTTCCCGAACACTATTGTATATTTTTACTTAGACTGTGCTAAAGAGTTTAGTTTGAGGAGCGTGTTCAAGAAATCTATATCATGTTTTCTACAGGCACTTCTTATTTTAGAACCCAGTCCTGCTCATGTTTTGTTAGGAAGAAGGGTCAAGAGATCTGGTCCTACCTTTTTCCTCCAGGTAGGATGGTATCCAAACCCCCAATTATCCCGACTTGTACTCAAGACTATAAATCAGGAGAACTGGCTTGTTAATCTAGGCCAAGCTTGTTCAACTCCTATGGCCCCATGTGACCCAGGATGCCTTTGAATGCGACCCATCACAAATTTGTAAACCTTCTTAAAACATTATGAAACTTTTTGTGATTTTTTTTTTTTCGGAGTCTTGCTCTGTCACCCAGGCTGGAGTGCGGTGTAGCGATCTCCGCTCACTGCAAGCTCCGCCTCCCGGGTTCATGCCATTCTCCTGCCTCAGCCTCCCTAGTAGCTGGGACTACAGGCGCCCGCCACTATGCCCGGCTAATTTTTTATATTTTTAGTAGAGACGGGGTTTCACCATGTTAGCCAGGATGGTCTCGATCTCCTGACCTCGTGATCCACCTGCCTTGGCCTCCCAAAGTGCTGGGATTACAGGCGTGAGCCACCACGCCTGGACTGTGATTTTTTTTTTTTAAGCCCATCATCTATTGTTAGTATTAATGTATTTTATGTGTGGCCCAAGACAATTTTTCTTCTTCCAATGTGACCCAAGGAAGTCAAAAGATTGGATGCCCCTGATGTAGACCTTTGGGTATAAGTGGTTTAGTTTCCATTTCAATAGAATGAATTGTCATTGGCAAAAGAAGAGCTTACTATAGTGTTTTCTTCATGAGACAAGTAAGTCTCTTTTTTCTCTTTCTCACCATCCAAAGAAAGAGAAGAGAAAACTTCTAAGACTTAGAAGAAAATAGTTAAAAGTGTGTCCACAGCTTAGGTTGTTCACAACTCTATATTTAAAAACTTTTAGAGACTACATTATAAAGGAAATCTATAAATACATAAAATCTCAATTCAGAGTATTTTTTAAAAGCCTTATAGAAAACCCAAGACAATTTAAATAAAAAATCCCTTTAGGGAGGACTTTCAGAACAATGACATAAAGAGCTCCCTGGACCCTTCTTGCAAAACAATTAAGACTTGAAAAGTAATTTTGCAATTGTCCTTTGCAAATTGTCGTAAGGGTATACAGCAGATTAAAAAACTTTTATTCAAGAAAATCTACTAAATCATAGTAACAATAGCAAGAGTCTGTGGTACTTGAATCACAACTTGCACCCTCCCTAATCTCTTCCAGCTGGGCATGATGGTAACTCCACTCTTAGAAGATACAATCAATGAGATAAGGTTCCATCCCCCTTTAGCTCCAAATTAAGGCCTCCAGTGTCTTCCTGTGATGGGGAGGCTGCCAACATTTCTTACACCTCTTTCCCTAGTTCTATGGTACAGAGACTAAATTTCAGGAGGGCGACTCTGAGAGATTGGGGGCTTTCTTACTCTGCCATCTCCCACTCATGGGGCAGGCGGTCATTCTACCTCAGGTGCAGCAGGGCAAGAATATTGGGACACCAAAGGCCTTTGTCCCAGCTCACTTGTAGGGTGGAGGATCAATGGTGGGAGAAGCAATCCAAGAAGAATAGTAGTTGCCACCTCATTAAAGTGCTCTGCTCATTAATCAGCAGTGAGCTCCAGGAGATATTTACCCTCAGCTCAAAAGCAGTGGCTAAGAGAATTTGTCCAGGGAAGAGGAAGGCCAGAAAACCCAGAGAACTCCAAAGTTCTCACCAAAGGAATTGACTGTATTTGGAAAAGAGTATGGGGACAGCCTAAAGGCACTTTGGTAAATAGAAGAGACTTTGTTGGCAAGCATTTAAGAGGAGGCTGTTGAGTCATAAAAGCAATACGCTAAACCATAGGGCAGCTTATTTACCAGAGAAAACCAAGGAAAGGTAGGGCTAAGTAGAGTCTTCCTGGGTTTAGAACAAATTTCAAACCTGGCCTCAAACACTACCCTTGCAAAGGGGCCTAGACTTAATCAGCTTCAATTATGAAGCAATTTATGTTCCACGACATTATCAAAAATAATAAAGCAATCTGTCAGCAATTAGTGAAGCCTAACAGTTGTGTGTGATGCCAACAGAGAGAGCTTAACAGAGAAATCGTTGAAGAGACAACCAAAGAGAGTTCTGCTAAACCTACTGTCATTCAAGGTAACTGTGAGCAAGCCCGGAGTTGAGTCCCCTGAGGAGTGACATCAGAGACATCACACTTGGGGAGAAATAGACTATACTAATACAGTCTATCTAAATATTCGAACAAATAAATAAGCAACAGCACACCTTGAAGGGAGAGGAGGACCATTACACAGAGTTGCTACATTCTAATATCTAAAATAACCATTTTTAAAGAAAAAACATATGATACATGCAAATAAACTGGAAAGTATGACCCTTACACAGGAAAAGAAGCAATAAACAGAAACTTCCTGGGAGAGGGCCCAAAGGCTGGACTTCATAAACGAAAATTCCAAAGTAGCCATTGTAACCACTTTTAAAGAGTTATAGGAAAATATATTTAAATAACTAAAGGAAGGTACGGTAATGTTTATAAAATAAAGAATGTCAATAAACAGGTAGAAATTTTTTAAAGAATTAACTTGAAATTCTACAGTTGAAAAGTAAAATAACTGAAATGAAAAATTCAACAATATATTGAACTGTCAGAAGACAGAATCAGCAAATGAGATAGATCGATAGCGATTAAGTAATCTAAATAACACTGAGAAAAAAGTAATGATGAAAGTAGGCAGAGCCTCAGAAAACTTTGGCATATATACACACCAGCATATGTGTGATAGGAGTACAAGAAGGAGTAGATAGAGAAAAGGAACAGAAAATGAAAAAAATACAAAAATAATGATGTAAAATGTTCTAAATTTGATGAAAAACAATCTATTCATTTAATAGGATCAAGAAACTCGAAGTATGAGACACACAAAAAGATTCACATTTAGAGACATCAGAGTAAAAGTATTGGGGAAAAATGGCAAAGAGAAACTCCTGAAAACAGTGAAAGAAAAATGACTCGTCACTTACAAGTAAATCTCGATAGTATTTATAGCTTATTTTTAATCAATGGAAGCCAGAGGCATTGGAATGGCATTTTCAAAATGCTGAGAAGAAAAACAAAAAAAAAGAATCAAAACAAAACTGTCAACTAAAGCTATACACAAAGAACAATGGAAGCGAATTGAGTGTCAAAAATAAACCATAAATTGATGGTTAAAGATTTTTTGACAAGGGTGCCAAAAATTTGACTGTTTCACTGAGGAAGCAATAGTCTTTCAACAAATAATGCTAGGGCAACTGGAAAACCACAAGCAAAATAATAAAATTGACCCTTATCTTATAACATTACAAACATTTAACTCAAAATGGATCAAGAACAGAACTGAGGGGCTAAAACAATAAAAGTTATAGAAGAAAATATACAAGAAAATCTTTATGACCTTATGGGAAAACACAGTCTTGGCTTTCATGGAACTCTGGTCTGAGATGGCTACATAGCACCTGCCCTTAGGGAGCACGCAGTCCAAGTTGGGAGAGAGAAACCTGGACCTTAGTATGTGTCGGGTCGCAACTGGAACATTATTTCCTTTCTGGGGAATGGTATCATCTGTCACTTTGGCCACCAATCAGCTCCATACTCATTAATATGCTAGTTGAATTCTTTGGAGGGGTCACCCAATATGTGCAGTGCTTGAGCTCCTTCTTGTTACTGAAGCGAAAGGGAATATATCCCTCATCTAGTCTCCCGGAATAGTCAAGAAGCAAATACACAGCAGAGAATCAGTGTACTGGATGTCCCTTGGGTGACTGACCAAAGCCACAGGGACATCTAGAGGTCGTATTAATCACAGCATTTGTGAGGTGCACATCAGATTATTCCTACATGTTCTTGCTGTCTGATCTGCCAGATACCGGGGGTTTTCAAGATTGAAAAAGTCAGTGCAGGGTATTGCCCACTTGTCCGGTTCATAGTAAAATTATTGAGGCATAATACACACAAAAACAATTGAAAAAACAATTATTCAATCCCGTGTAAAATTTGTAATTGAAAAAAATGTTGATGAAAAGTCAGGACTTCTTTACAAAATATAGAGATGAAATGTTTGACTGGAAAGATTAGACTGGGGACTCTGGGAGAGGAAAGAAAGACATTGATTTTTAACATACTGACTCCTTTTCTATGGATTTTTAAGTTTTGTCACATCATACTTACCACACGTTCTATGCATACTTAGAATAGTCTAAGATCCATGGTCTATTTGCAGAAAGTTTATGTATAATTTCCTCTTTTTTTTTTTTTTTTTTTTTTTTTTTTTTACTGAAAGAGAATGAAATTTGGGAGTGAGTGGGCAGTATTGTAAAGGCGAGGAGGGGTAGATGGATGAAAGGATGGAGTGCACATCTGTCTCCCTGCCACACCCTGGAGACTGAGTAGCACCCTGAAGAAAGTCCAAAGCACAAGGCTCTGTGTTCCTGAAACACCAGGAGGGTGGGCACAGGGAAACCCATGTAGCGATTCCTCTGACACAAGGTGTCAGAGTAGGAGCCAGAGATGTTTTTCTCTCCCCTCCTCCCTACCTTTAGCCATGTGACTAGCACGTCTTTGGTTTCCAAAGCTTCCAGGCAGCAGGAAATTAGAGAGCAGTGAAAAAAATATTAGAGACACAAACAGGCAAGGAACAGTCCAGAATGAGTGGCAAGAAGATCTTTTGCTTTATTGTTTCACTTGAGGCTGCAGGAAATGAGCTGGAGAGTGAATCTGTGGTTTGGGATCCCAGAGTAGACAACACAGTTGGTGTCAGGGGCAGCAGATAGGTTTGTGGGCGAAGAATCAAGTTTCTGGATCCCAAGGCAGAGGGATCCTCTAGGCCAGAGCTCAGAGCCTTCACGGGGGCATCTCAGCCACTCTTGCAGGCCCAGGAGGAGAAAGGTGAGGAGGAAATGTTTGACCACTCGTTTCACCCAACTCTGCTCTTCTAGGTGCAGAGTCCACTTCAGCAGCAGCCTCCAGAATGCTGGCCGCTGCCCCCTCCACAGCAGCTGGAGCCCCCTGCGGGCTGGCTGCAGCAGTCAGAGTGCTGGGGTTTGTGGCAGTGGGACCTGCGGCGCCTGTGGTGGCTCAGACAGCAGCCGCCACCCCCAGAGCTACAGCAGCCCCCAGAGCTGGAGCCACAGCAGCCCCCAGAGCTGGAGCCACAGCAGCCTCCGGAGCTGACACTGCAGCAGGAAGAGACTGGAGGGCACTTAGGGGGACACTTTGGGGGACACTTAGGGGCAGGGCACTTGGGAGGGCACTTGGGGGTGCACTTGGGAGGGGGCTGGCACTGCTGCTGGCTCTGCTGGCAGGACATCTCGGCGGTGGGTGTTCAGGAACTGAAAGAGAGTCAAACAGCAAGTTAGAGCCAGGCACAGAGACCACCCTTATTGCCTTTTTTTTTTTTTTAACCATCATTTATTTTTGCTACATTTTTAAAATCTGTTCAAATAAGTCAGAGAGAAATTATCTCTAAAATTTTTTGTCAGATGCTTTCGCAGTGTCTTATAGGATCATCAGGATGTTTTTATAAAATAGAAATAGATTATCTAATTTTAACCAAGCAAGAAAATGAGGACAATGGTATTAACAAACTTGCCCAAAATTAATGTCTTTTAAATGGACAAGGCAATTTGACATTCACAGAATCTGACTGAAGTCTGCCCTTCTGCAGCGCTCAGAATTCTGAAAATGTGCAATCTAGGAGCCAGTTTAAACCTGCAGTTCTGCTTTTTAAAAAATAAACAAGACCCTATCTCTAAAAAAAAAAAAAAATTAGCTGTGTATGGTGGCATGCACCTGTAGTCCCAACTACTTAGGAGGCGGAGGCTGGAGGATCGTTTGAGCCCAGGAGGCCAATGCTGCAGTGAGCCAAGATCTCGCCACTGCACTCCAGTCTGGTCAGTAAGATGACACTTTGTCTCAAAATAAATGAAATAAAATAACAAAATAAAAATAAAGATTCCCTTTTGGAGGAGCTTCCCAGATGGCTGTATTTAGTTGTCACAAACACACAATATATTACAGTCAGAATTGCAAAGGGTCATTATATGAGTTGGCTATCCCAAATCATATTATAAATGGAGAAATGAGGTCTAAAGCTAATTGCAGCAAGCTGACACGTGACCCTAGATTTCCCGGTCTGGTGAACCCAGGCCTAGAGAAGTTCCCTCTTAGAACCCACAGACTCCTCCATCTGCCACCCTGGCAACCACAAATTTCAACTTGTTACTTGCTATTCAACATTGGGGTGTCCAATCAGATGCCTAGACACCATTCCTGACCAACTGACTCCTGATGAAAGTGTAAGGGCCATGTATCTCTGTGTTTATCAAGCTCCAAATATGCTTCCTCTGGTCTCTGGTCTCCATTATTTGAGAACCACTATAATCCCAGTACAGGCTTTAGGGATGAGACACAGCTGAGTTGCTAAGATCTACTCTCTGAAAGGAAAGTTTGTTTTAACTTATCTGCAATGGGAGACACAAAAAAATACAGAACAAATTTGGATTAGAACATGAAGCACAGACATACAAGCCATCCAGGTGCTTCCCACCTCTCTTGCCCCACAGCTTGAACTCCGTCAGAATTTCTAGACATTCTCTACTTCTTCTAATCCAGCTACCCTTCCCCAGCAAAGCCCTGCCCGGCCTTCCCTCCTGCCCTGGTCTGGGCATCCCTCTGTGGAAGCCCCTGCTCCTTTTCCCAGTGGACACTTACCGAGGTCACAGGCAACACAGGGTCCTTCAGCACCTCAGGAGGTGAGTGGATGGGGTGCTCTGGCCATGAGCCCTTTTATCCTAGCCTGGGCTCTGCCTCCAGCTGTGAGACAGGGCCTGGGCATGAAAGGATCTGTCTCCTGACACCCACATGGGTCCTGTGACAGGGAATGACTGGCAGCTCCTCATCTGCCTTTCTTCCTGGGGCACAGGGGAGCTGTTCCTAGTGTGGAATATGACTTAGAAATGGGGTGGGAGTGAATTCCTACCACCACCTGGCACTTTATTCTCTTAGAGGTGCCTACCTCTCAGTTCTCACTCTTGAAGTGTGGTCCCCCAAATGTTCTCCTTCTTCCTCTAGCAATGTTAATTTATGAGCTCCAGGCATCCAGGTGTGCACAAAGAAACACAGAAGACTCTTAGCTTTTTCACGTGTGTCCCACTGCTTTGTCACTGGGAATTGTTTACGCGTGTGTGTGTATGTGTGTGTGTTTCTAAGTGTGGTGTGTGCAATAGGTGTGCATTGTGTGGAGCACACGTTCAAAGTAGACCTGCCTCTGAGAATCAGCTTGAGCTTGGAGAAAGTATTTGGAAGTTAGCTTTGGGGCTTTGGAGCCAGACATCTTGAGGATGAATCCTAGCTCTGATACTGCTTATATAATATAGGACAAACTATTTAATCTCACTGCCTCAGTTTCCTTGACTATAACCTCCCTTTCATGAGTTTGTTAGGAGTATTAAATGAGATAACATACTTAAAGCTCATAGAACTGTTCCTTGCACATGTTATGCATACTACAAGTTATCGTTATCATTATTTCTAAAAGTGTATATATACACACATATAAGGTATATGCGTACATATATATACACATATACACACATTTATTTTTTGATCAGGCATGAAGCCAACATTTGCATAGCACTATAGAGTTTATGAACAGTTATTTCACATGACTTAGGCTATCAGCATAAGAACCTGGAGCATGCAAATGTACATGCTGAGGATGTGTCATCCTGCAGGGATCTGTACCTATGTTGCCTGAGTGTGACTCTTCTTTTCCTGCTCAGGTTGTTACAAAAGGCTTCGTGATAAGGGAGTGGTCAGGATATCAATACCTTGGCTCACAGGTAAGTCTTACTCAGAAGCAGAGCTCACTGATTCTTAGGATACTTGGCCTGAGGGATCACATGATCCATGCCTCTGGTGATGTGGTACCCAATGTGTCAATCAGTCTGATTTAGATCTGGATGGTAAGTTGGCAGCATGTTTGAAACCTCATAAAGATTGGTCTGCTTGCCTTAATTGTACGATGTCAATGACTTAAATTTCATAAAATTTTTATTAAGCAAGTGACTGGCTTTTTAGGTCTTCTGTTACCAAGACTTGGAAGTGGACACGGCTGAGATCTAGAATGTAGCTATGAGGCAAATCAAAAGTAAAGCATTGGCCGGGCGCGGTGGCTCACGCCTGTAATCCCAGCACTTTGGGAGGCCGAGGAGGGCGGATCACAAGGTCAGGAGATCGAGACCATGGTGAAACCCCGTCTCTATTAAAAATACAAAAAAACTAGCCGGGCCTAGTGGCGGGAGCCTGTAGTCCCAGCTACTCCGGAGGCTGAGGCAGGAGAATGGCGTGAACCCGGGAGGCGGAGCTTGCAGTGAGCGGAGATCGCGCCACTGCACTCTAGGCTGGGTGACAGAGCGAGACTCTGTCTCAAAAAAAAAAAAAAAGTAAAGCATTATGTCCCACATTGTAAATTTGTAGGAATGACTGTAATACTTTTTTTTTCTAATTGTTTCTATGTCCATCTGTAAACTGGTTATTAATTAACACATTTTTGGAAATGTTCAATTTTTAAAGAATCACCCGAACTTCGTACTGAGTGATATTGTACTTTATACTTTGGAATCAGCACCTAGTATGCTAATGGGTTATTTTTTTCACCCATTAGATCCTTTTTTGTAACACACATTATTAAATAACACTCTTAAAGTAGAAAAGGATAGTTCATTATTTCTTACGCTTGGTGGCTCCCAAAACCATGTTACAAAAGGAAAATGTGATGTTTATTTACTTCTGAATAAAAACTTCATGTGGAAAAGAGCAACATGTAAACACTCCTGAAAGAGAAGTGACCAATTGAGAGGAAATTACGTCACATATCCCAGGAATAAGATTAACACTGTGGACATACAAATATACTTTACAAATTAATAAGAAAAAATTCCATGAAAAAATGGACAAAGGAGATAAGCAGGAAATGCAAAATGGTAAATTTATAGATGAAAAATACATGTATAAAAACTTACATTTGATTTTTCTCTGTGGAATTTATGCGTTCATATTAAATAGGCAAAGATTTAAAAATTTTACAAACCAAGGGTGGATGTGGGAGGGAAAAGTTACTGTGGATGGAATACCTTTCTGAAAGGCAGACTGGTTATTGATTCATTCAGGTAATATTTACTGGTGAGTTAAAATAATTAAAATGTAGAATGCACATATATTTTGACCAAGTGATTCCAATTTTCAGGCTTTCATTTTGTGGAGATTATTGTAACAATGTGAAAATCTAAGTACTCAAAAGTGTTAACTATCATATTGTAATAAGGTAAGTTGGAAACGCTTACTACTAAGTACTTATTTTTAATACTTAGGGTATTAAATTACGAAACAGGCATCTAAAGGCACATAAGGCAATAATTAAAATTATTTTGTGGTTCTACATTTAGGCATAAAAAGATATATCCTGACTGAAGCTGTTATGTTATAGAACACATATACACCAACAATCAGAAATTGTTATTTAGAAATAAAACCATAGATATCAGTAACAAAAATATGAGAAATCTAAGAATCAATATCTCTAAAAGATGATCAAATGGAAAAAGTTACGACATTGTATTGAAAGGCATTAAAGTAGACCATAACGAATAGAAAGCCAGGTCATATCCATGGGTTGAAAGAAACATTGTCTTAGAGGTCAATTTTCTGCAAGTCAACCTGTGGATTTTATGTAATTCTAATAAAAACCACAAGAGGGAGCTCAATGGAACTTAATGAGCTGATTCTACGGCTTGAATGAAATAGCAAGAGACCAAGAATAGAAAGGATAACCATGAATAAGAAGGCATGGGAACTTATCTCACAAAACAACAAACATAATTATAAAGCAATTGTCATTAAGACTGTGAGCTATTGATTAGGGAACAATGTGACAGGTTATACGGAACTAAAAATCATTCATTCATATATGAACCCCTGAAATGTGTCAGAGGCAGGATTACAGAAAAGTGGGTTAAGAGTAATCAGTTCAGTAAATTATACCATACCAACTGTTCATTCATTTGGGCAATAAATAAATACCTCTACATCACACCATATAATTAAAATAAATTCCATAAATCAAAGATCTAATGTAGTAAACAGAACGTTAGAAATATATTTTAAAATTTCAAAAATGATTTGATAGAATAACCTTATAGACTTTTGATGGAAAAGACTTCCTAAATAATACACATGTGTTCACATCAGAGACAAACACATTACAAGCAAACAAAAACCCGTGAGTTTGGTTATATTAAATTTTCTTTAACCAGAAAACATCACAAAAGATGAAAATACAGATTATGAAAAGATATTTGCAACACATATAATTGACAACGAATTAGTATCTAAATAAAAAACCCTACAAATCGGTGAGAAGAAAGCAATGGCCTAAAGGAAAAATGAGAAAAACACGTGAGAATTGATTTCCAGAAGTGAAAACCTGAATAACCAATAACCAATACGTTTTTGAAAAATCTTTTCAGCCTTGCTAGGAATCAGAGAAAAGCAAGAAAAAACCATGATGGTATATAATTTCATATCCATCATCTTGGTGAGAATGAAAAATTCACACTATTCTTCTCATTGACGTTGAATAACAGAAATTTTCATATACTCTGAGGGGAGTGTACATTAGTACAACTTTTGAAGAGTAATTTGGCAATATCTACTCAGGATGAAGGCAGATATACTGAATGACATGCTGATTCTTCTTGTTAAGTCTATGCCTCAGATGCCAAGTTTCCAAGGTGTGTGTAAGAATGTTAAAAAGTAGCACTTTGCATGAAGTACAAAGTGAAAACAAGGTAAGTACCCAATTTCAGTACAAGTAAAGTATGAATATTCTTACACTGGAATGCTATAAAATAGTGAGAAAAAATGGAAATGAAATTGAGTCACCTGTATCAACATAGATAAATGTCTCAAAGTCACAGAGTAGATCACTTTCAGAAAACTAAAAATACAAATTATAATTAATACAGAAATAAGTTATAAATTAAATATAGCTAAGTACAAATAAAGTGTAGTTAAGTACAGAGGAATTGTTACATTTTTGACTTATAAATACATTATAAGTTAAGGATAAATAAGCATAGGAAAGTATATACATTATACAGGAAGGAAAAACAGAAAATACAGAATAATGAATATCTTTAGGTAGAAGGGATATATAAGGGGATGGTTTCAATCATATTTATGATGATTTATTTCTTAATGTGAGTGGAAAATACATGCATGGGGTGTTTACCAGGAAATCCTTTTAAGTTTGTATCTGTATAAAATATTTTATTTAAGAAATTTATATATATGTAAAATTTAACATACACTTATATAGTAAGGTATTAGTCTATCGTATTTCATATATATCAAAATATTTTAGAAAATTATTTGACTTAATTTTGTTTTCTTCTTCTCTAGCAAAATATTTAATTTAATATGCATGTATTTGTGCCTATTTTTCTTTATAATTTCTTTAATTGTTTTTATATTGAGAATGTTTTTCTCAATCCTGAGAGAAGATAAACATTTAGCTACAAGTACTTCTTTCTTTATAATTTAATTTCCTCAAAATATTTAATCCCATGGAATTTGTCTTGGCGTCTAATAATACTAAATGACAGTTTACATTTTCTTTTCGGTTATCACAATTCCCTAACTCCAGATATTGAATAGCCATCTTTTCCCCACTGATAACCATCATCTGCATCATCATATTTTAAATCTTTGTATACATATATATAGATTTAACAGTATTTATATGTATACATACATATATGTGTATACATAGATACGTATATGTGTGTATATACATATGTGTGTATATATATACTATTACATTCTTTCTTTTTCTTTTAAATTTGTACCAGTCTCAAGGTTTGGGATTTAATTACGTGAAAGTTACAGAAAAGTATTTTATCAGATTGGGACTTGTGTTGGATAAGAAAAATCCTCTAGATTTCTGGCAAACAAAAAGAAGACAGAGAATTTCCTAGAACTAGAAGTTTAGGATCCTGCCCTCTTTGTCCTTTCCCAGGGAGGAGCCTGCAGGTGAATCCCTGATATGGGGGATGTATAGAATGAGGACCCAACTCTTCCCTCAGGAAAGCTGGAGGAAATGAAACCAGTTTTGTCATCTAAGCAAAGATAAGTTTCTAGTTCCTCGGCAAGCGTGAGTCAAATGATGCATGAGTGCTTTCTAAGACCAAATGTGGATCACATTGGAAAGACGAACTGCTCTTAGCCATTTTATCCCCTGTCTGAGAGAAGATTCTGGAACCGAGGCTGAACTTTGAGAAATTCACCCTAGAGAGGCATCACTCGCATCATAGATAGAGGGGACACTAAAATGCCCAAGAGAGGAGGAGTCAGAAATTGGATTCTGCTTCCTGGTTGCTCCAGTATCAGAAGGAAATTGTGCCTACATGTCAGACTGAGCCTCTTCTTTTTTCTCCATTCAGAAAATACATTTAGAAAGCTGAAGGATAGACATTAGGTGGGGAATGAGTAGAAGGACCAGGCTTCCTTTCTCTGGTATGGTGGGGCAACCCACTGGAGCGGGTTCATGGGCAAATATGCCATTCAATAAAATTGGGGGCCGGGTGCAGTGGCTCGTGCCTATAATCCCAGCAATTTGGCAGGCTGAGGCAGGCAGATCCCTTGAGGCCAGGAGTTTGAGACCACCCTGGACAGCACAGCAAAATCCTGTCTTTAAAAAAAATATGCAAAAATCAGCCTTGCATGATGGTATGTGCCTGTAGTCCCAGTTACTCAGTAGGCTGAGGTGGGAGGATCACTTGAACCTAGGAGATTGAGGTTGCAGCGAACCATGATTGCACCACTGCACTCCAGCCTGCACAACAGAGTGAGACTCTGTCTCAAAAAAAAAAAAAAAAAAAAAAAAATCAATCAATCAGCCAATCAAATTTGGCATTGATATTGTTTTTCCGACTGGATATTTCATTACTGAACTGAAACCAAGTTTATAATTTTTTTGTTTTAGAGATGGGGTCTTGCTTTGTTGTTCCGGCTGGTCTGAAACTCCTAGGTTCAAGTGATCCTCTCTCTTGGGCCTCCCGAAGAGCTGAGATTATAGGCATGAGCCACTGCAGTGGGCCCAGGTTTGTGATTTCAAGTAAAAAATCAGTTTCCATACTTGGAAAGAGCTGTAAAGTCAGTTGGCCTTTCAACTTTTCATTTAGGAATCGGAAAACCATCCCACTGAGTAAAATTTTAAGGACAATTTTACTTTAAAAATTTTTAAATTTTTAAAAAGCTGTAATTTTAATTACATCCTCCAAGCTAAGCTTGCTCAATGTGAAGGTTGTAGACAGATTATTTAACATGCACCAGCTTAAGAAAACACACAATTGGATAAGATTTCATAGAAGGATGACATTTGAGGTGAGTCTTAAAAGAAGGACAGAATTACAAAATGTCCAGATGGTGGGGAGAGATTTGGAGGAACTTCAGATAGAGGAAATAGCAAGTAAAGCTGCTAATAGTAATAGTAAGTAGTGATTATAGTAGTTAGTAGTGATACTAACAGTAGCAGTAGTAGTAGTGGCAACACTTATAAAATATCAAGAGAAGCTACTCTTTATTGAAGACTTACAGTATTCTGGATATGGAGCTATGGATAGTAAATTCTACTTACAGCTTCTCAGAAAAAAAAGGATGAAGATATACAAGGGTAAGTTATATCTGTGCAAAGGTGAGTTTCTCAGTGCGGCAAGAACATGGGATGTCATGGGAAGCGTGAATGGTAAACCTTAGAAAAGAATTTGGAAACACTTCCTGCTGAGTCCCAAATGTAATACTTAAGAAACACATGCATTGTTCTGTAGAAAGCCCCTGTTTTGCAGAAGGAGAGTGACAATTTCAGAAATGTGGTATAGGGAATGTGTTCTGGAAAAAAATGCAGAGAATTTAATGGAGATGGAAGAGGAAGAAAGAGACAAGATTTAATGGAAGGTTAATACAAGTGCAATTTTTACACAAAAAAATATGCCTTGAACTAAACTTATTTCAGAAGTAGTTAGTGAGAAAACTGGGAATCCCCTGCTGGGACTTCACTCTAGAAGCAAAAAGAGGTGATAGGGAGGGGTCCTGAGACGAATCATCAATGTGTGCATGTGTGCGTGTGCACCTGTCCATGTGTGGAAGTGTGTGTATTTGCATGTGATGTGTGTGTATGTGCATACATGTGTGAAGGAGGAAGGATGTTGAATGGAGCTAGGTCAGGAGGAACAGATGGCGCTCATAGAGGGAGAGGAGCATGGAGAGACCAGTCAGGGCCTTAAAGGGGACCAGAAGCAAAGGAGCCGTGTTTACAAAAGACATTTCAGACTTGGTCACAAGCAATGCTGCTTCAGGCCAATTGACATAGGACAGACAGAGTTGGAAGTCCCTTCCCACTCCTGCCCTCACTGACCCCAATTCAAGCCACAATGTCCCATTGGCTCCTGAAGTTCCAAGGCCACCACCTGCAGAGGACAGGGTGAGGAGAACAATAGCCACTCAGGGAGAATAGGGAAAGAGGTATGTACAGAGATCTCTTTAAATGAGCAAAAAATGTAAGATATTTGTGTTCCATATGAATGTTTACTAAACAATAACCTTAGCAGAGACTTTAATAAATAAGTGGACAGGATAACCTATTCTGTGGATACCAGTCAGACTCTTTCCCCAGCCTCTCCTGTCATTTCCCAATGAGCTCATGAACAAAGTGGCCATGGTGGCAGGTAAGACAGTGAAGTTGTATTGCTGCCCTTGCCAGCTGAAAACAAACTGATTATGGTAGTCATTACTAATAGGTAAGAAGAAAAAAAAATCCAGGTCAATAGCTATATAACACAGTATGTGCTAATTTACTCAAGAAAATGCCACATCTAGTACAACACCTGTAAATGGAGTCATCCCCTGGCTAGGCTTATAATAATTCAGTGTATTAGTCTGCTCCAGCTGTCACAACAAAATACTATAAATTAGGTGGCTTAAATAATAGAAATTTATTTCTAGTAGTTCTGGAGGCTGGGAAGCCCACCAAGGTCAAGGTGCCACTCGATTTGGTTTCTGATGAGAGCTCCTTTTCGGACTTACAGATGGCTATCTTCTCACTGTGTCTGCACATGGCTAAAAGGAAATCTCTGACATCTATCTCTCTTCTTACAAGGGCACAAGCCCTATGAGATGAGGGCCCGACACTCATGACTTTATCACCTTCCTAAGGGCCCTAGCTCCAAATATAGCCATTTTGGAAGTTATGACTTCAATATATGGATTCTGAGGAAACATAAATCAATCCATAGACACCCAATTTCATTCTTCAAGATTCAACTATTTTCTGAACAAGTTAAATAGGTGAGTTGAATAGGGATGTGGTGAGAATTATCATCTCTGTATCTTTCAAGTCCTTGATAATGGCACCAATATCTGCAATCTCTCCAGTAATATGGTGTTGCTTTTGGTTCATTATTTTCCCAGGTGGAAACAGTTCTAAAGGCTTCTATTTGGCCTTTTCCACCATAATAGCCATCACTCCACAGGTCAGGGAACTGATAAGAGGATTCTGCCAGTTGCCGAGTATGCCTGTTAAAATTATGCCTTCTGGAACTGAGTAAATAATCACAGAATAGGTGCAGAGACACGCTGTGAGGTGGAACTGAGCTAAAATTCCATGGATCACTTAACTTCCATAAGCTCCTACTCTGACTGGTGGAGCAAAGTGGCATTTTAAGCCCCTTGAAATTAGCGTCAACTAAGAGCTAGTGTCCAGTTATCCAAAAGAGTCTGATTATTATTTCCTTTTCCCAATGCACAGCCACCCCAGTAAAAAGCTGTAGGTCTCTTTGGGAGAAAGAAAAACAGTATAAGTGTTCAGCAGTGTACTAGGCTCTTTCTTCAAGGAGATCTGGCCTCTCCTTCCTTCAGAGTTCTGAGTCCATAAAGTAGCTCAAGCCTGGGCTTTGATTGAGGAACTGTGACTGTTTTTATCACTCAAGTTGGACTTTTTTTCACTTGTCTAGAACTCTTCTGTTGTACAGATCAAGAAAGAATTTAGTAGACTTCCCATTTATTTCACTTCCAGGGATAGCGTGACCAACTAGCCAGCACTCTACAGGCCGGTGGGTCAGAATATTCTGATTGCTGCTTGGTTTCTGCTGTCCATATGGTAGCCACACCCATCCACTTTGCCTTTGGTGATTACATGCCATTCCTTGGCCCCTGACGCCCAGGGATCCAATTTCCCCATAGTTTTCAGTAACAGCAGATCCCACTGAAATTGTTGATCTACAGAGATAATGGCAATCTAAGCCTTTTTTTTCTTTTTCTTTTTCTTTTTTTTTTTGAGACACAGTCTTACTCTGTCACCCAGGCTGGAGTGTGGTGGCGTGATCTCGGCTCACTGCAACCTCTGCCTCCCAGGTTCAAGCGATTCTCCTGCCTCAGCCTCCTGAGTAGCTGGGATTACAGGTGAGTGCTAAATGCCTGGCTAATTTTTTGTATTTTTAGTAGAGACGGGGTTTCACCATGTTAGCCAGGATGGTCTTGATCTCCTGATCTTGTGATCTGTCCACCTCGGCCTCCCAAAGTGCTAGGCTTTCAGGTGTGAGCCACCATGCCCAGCCAATCTAAGCTTTTTAGAGCTCTTCAAGGATGCTGAGCCTCCCCTCACAAACATGTTTTTCACAATTGTGATGAAAGGTGAATCATCCGGGCCTTCCAAGGTGGGTGATTTGTCATTTCATGACAAATTAATTCTAATATTCCAATCTCCCTAATGCTCTGAATCTCTTCCTCTGCAGCAAAACAAGGCAGGCCTGTCATTTCTAGGTCACGCACATATTCCCTGAATGTCTGTCTGTATACACTGTAGTTCTTTTGGAGCGTAGTGCACCTTGTCTTGGGTCACATGTTGTACCTCACCATTGGGGACCTGCTGGACTTCACTCTAGAAGCAAAAAGAGTTGATAGGGAGGGGTCCTGAGATGAATCATCAATGTCTTTCAAGGCAACTGCTTCACAGGAGCCCATTACAGTTTCCTTAGGAAAATCAGGGTCAGTCTCCTCAGGTGGGTGTGGAAAGGCTGCTTCTACTGGCAAAGAAGACTCAACCAAATTCAGGGGTATAGTGTTTCCATGGTCATCAGGATTTTCTCATTGGCCCTCATTCCAATTTTCAGAGTCCCATTCCTCCTCCTCCTCCTCCTCCTTTTCCTCCTCCTCCTCCTCCTCCTCCTCCTCCTCCTCCTCCTCCTCCTCCTCCTCCTCCTCCTCCTCCTTCTTCTTCTTCTTCTTCTTCTTCTTCTTCTTCTTCTTCTTCTTCTTCTTCTTCTTCTCCCCCTCCTCTTTCTCCTCCTCCTCCTCCTCCTTCCTCTTCTTCTTTTTAGACAGAGTCTCACTCTGTTACCCAGGCTGGAGTACAGTGGTGAGATCTTGGCTCACAGGAACCTCCGCCTCCTGGGTTCCAGTGATTCTCCAGTCTCAGCCTTTAGAGTAGCTGGGATCACAGGCATGTGCCACAATGCCAGGCTAATTTTTGTGTATATATGTATATATTTATTTATTTAGAAGAGACAGGGTCTCACTATGTTGATCAGGCTGGTCTCGAACTCCTGACCTCAAGTGATTCACCCACCTCCCCCTGCCAAAGTGCTGGGATCACAGGCATGAGTCACTGTGCCTGGCCCCCATTTCTTCCTAATCAATGTCAAGGAGAAATGCTTTAACTCAGGAAGTGGTTGTTGCAATGAGCCGAGATCGTGCCACTGCACTGCAGCCTGAGCAAGTGACACTCCAACTCAAAAAAAGAAAAAAAGTTGATTCTCTCCTTCATAAGTTTTTAATTCAAAGGAATAAATATTAAATTTGCAATAGAGAAAGCTGGCAGATCAAGTGGTCGAAGTTATATCTCCAGGAATGGGACAATTAAACATCATGTAAGGCTTGACATCATGCTCTAAGGACAACACCACTTTTGTGGAATATTTGCAAAAATATGTAATCTGAGCCTGGTCAAGAGGAAACATCAGACAAACCCAAATTGAGGGGCATTCTACAAAACCAATGGTTCTTTAAAAAGGTCAGTGTCAAGGAAGACAAAGAAAGACTGTACAACCATTTCAGACTGGAGGAGACTGAAGAATGGCTTCACTTTATCTGTAGACATACTGAGAATTTGGAAATTTAATTTGTATTGTAATTCAGTCATTCACTGAAAAGATCTGGGGTTTAGTTTTTAGCAGTTTCAGCTCTGAGACTACAGAAGATAAGGGTTTCTTTCAGGACAGACATAAAAACTGTCAGGTTATTTAGGTTATTTATGTGCTGCACGGTTATTTATGTGGTGCACAAATTGAGGATTCAAATCCTGGACCTCATCATTTTCTTCTCCCATCTTACTTAACACAATGAGGAGCAACCAGCCAATCTCTTTATATTCATTAGTTTGACAAAAGTATTCTCAGGTAGCAAATCCATAGCCACTCAAAACCTTGTCTCTTATAGGCATTTGATTAGAAACATCCAATAGTGATATTTTACATATCCCTATAGCCACATTTACTATCAGTGTTCTCTTCACTATGGGAAATAGGGTTCATTAGTGCATTTAAATCTAGTTAGGCTAGAGAACAAATTCCAGAAATTCCAGAACTCATTGAGAAAACTTGTCCTTAAGATTATATTCCTTGAGATTCTGTTATGTTTTGGTAAAGTAAGTGTGAGCAAGAAAGACAGAAAGAGGACTATTTTGCAGCAATGGCTCAAGTGACTATCAGGGATGGCAAAACCAAAATTTGTAGGGAAGGATGGCAGAATGCAGATTCAGGGGAGAGCTGATGTTGCAGTCTCAAGTCCAAAATCATTCTGGAGACAGATTTAGTTTTAACTTTTATTTTCAGTTTAGGGGCACAAGTGCAGGTTTGTTACATAGGTAAACTTGTGCTATGGGGCTTTATTGTACAGATCATTTCATCACCAAGGTACTAAGCCTAATATCCACTAGTTATTTTTCCTGATCCTCTCCCTTCTCCCACCCTCCACCCTCTGACAGACCTCAGTGTGTATTGTTCCCCTGTATGTGTCCATGTGTTCTCATCATTTAGCTCCCAATTATAAGTGAGAACATGCAGTGTTTGTTTTTCTGTTCCTGTGTTTGCTAAGGATAATGGCCTCCAGCTCCATCCATGTCCCTGCAAAGTACATGATCTCATCCTTTTTTATGGCTGCATAGTATTCCTTGGTATATAGGCACCACATTTTCTTAATCCAATCTATCATTGATGGACATTTATGATGATTCCATGTCTTTCCTACTGTGAATAGTGTTGCAATGAACATACGTGTTCATGTGTCTTTACAGTAGAATAGTTTGTGTTTCTTTGGGCATGTATCTAGTAATGGGATGGCTGGCTTGAATGGTATTGCTGGTCTTTAAGGAATTGCCACACTGTCTTCTACAATGGCAGAACTAATTTACACTCCCACCAAGAGTATATAAGCATTCCTTGTTCCTGAAGGCAGAATATTTTTTCTCTCTCTGCTTATGAGTCTTTTCTCTTAAGACCTTTGACTGGGTGGCTGAGGCCTGCCCATATTATGGAGGGTAATCTGCTTTACTTAAACTCTACTGATTTAAATACTAGTCACATCTAAAAAAATATGCTCACAACAACATTTAGACTGATGACTGGTACTAGAGCAAGATCTGGGAACCATAGCCTAGCCAAGTTGACACATAAAATTAACCATCACATATGTACACATACATGCAAATATAATGGCAAATAAAATTGAAAAAGATCAGGCACAGTGGCTCACACCTGTAATGCTAGCACTTTGGGAGGCTGAGGTGGGTGGGTCACCTGAGGTCAGGAGTTTGAGACCAGCCTGGCCAACAAGGTGAAACCCTGTCTCTACTAAAAATACAAAAATTAACAGGGCGTGGTGGCAGACACCTGTAATCCCAGTCACTTGGGAAGCTGTGGCAGGAGAATTGCTTGAATCCAGGGGGCTGAGGTTGCAGTGAGCTGAGATCACACCACTTCACTCCAACCTGGGCAAAAGAGTGAAACTCCATCTAAAACAAACAAACAAAAAATTTCAAAAAAATTGTTCAACTTTACTGATATTCAAACAAATACAAACAAAATAAAAAAGAAATATCTTGAATTTGAGAAAGGAGACTAACAGATTTATTTACTTATTTCAAAATGACAATTATTTTAATGACCAACAAAATAGTATGTGACAGTTGTTGGTAATACACATGTTTTGAGATGGCAATATGAATTGGCATACCAATTCTGGATAACAATTTAATACTTATTGAGGCGTAATGAGTTTAAATTTATAATAAGCGTATCTTTTTACACAAAAATTGTGTTCTACGAATTTACCTGAAAGTAGAGTTATAATATAGGAGAGATAAATGGATAAGAATGGTCATCACAGGAAATTAGATATAACAAGAGTTCAACAAGAAGAAATTGTAATGGACTTCCTTCAAGTAGTTGCATTGCAGGACATTGCTGATTTTGCTCAGGACCCATCCTCACCACCTCTCTTTGCTTTACATATGTGCAAAGACTCAGGGTATGAGATAAATATATTTAAAAAAACTATACTTGATGATACTAGCAACACTATAGTAATAATAATTTTGTAAAAGAACATCAATTATACTAAAAATGTTTTGGGAAAATGTTTGATACAAAGTAAATGTTTAGGCTGGGTGCTGTGGCTCACGCCTGTAATCCTAGCACTTAGGAAGTCTGAGGTGGGCAAATAACTTGAGGTCAGGAGTTCAAGACCAACATGGCCAACATGGTGAAATCCCATCTCTACTAAAAATACAAAAAGTAGCCGGGCATGGTGGCACACACCTGAAATCCCAGTTACCTGTGAGACTGAGGCAAGAGAAATGCTTGAACCCAGGAAGTGGTTGTTGCAATGAGCCAAGATCATGCCACTGCACTGCAGCCTGAGCGACAGTGAGACTCCAACTCAAAAAAAAAAAAAAAAAAAAAGTTTATTCTTTCCTTCATAAGTTTTTAATTCAAAGGAATAAATATTAAATTTGCAATAGAGAAAGCTGGCAGATCAAGTGGTTGAAGTTATATCTCCAGGAATGGGACAATTAAACATCATGTAAGGCTTGACATCATGCTCTAAGGACAACACCACTTTTGTGGGATATTTGCAAAAATGTGTAATCTGAGCCTGGTCAAGAGGAAACATCAGACAAACCCAAATTGAGGGGCATTCTACAAAACCAATGGTTCTTTAGAAAGGTCAATGTCAAGGAAGACAAAGAAAGACTGAAGAACCATTTCAGATTGGAGATTGAAGAATCGTGGCAACTATGTCAAGCCAATAGAGGATCCTGGATTGGATTCTGAACCAACAAAATTGTCTCTTACTATAAAGGATATTAGTAGGAAGACTGGTGAAATTTGAATAAGGTCTATAGATACTAACATCTTGGGAGAGCCTGGAGATGAGGACAGAGTATGAAAAGCATTGAAGAAATAACAGTCAAGGCAAAAAGGAATGCATATTTCTGGTTTTATTGTTTTACATCAGGCTGAGCTATGCAAAAAGACAAGCTGCAAAGGGATATAGGTCTGTGTTTTGGGCTTCCCAGAGCAACCACACATATGTAAACCGAGGTCTTTAAAAGGCTTTGTGGGAGAAGTTTTGGGCCTCTGAACTCCAAGACAGAAGAATCCTCCATGCTTAAGCTCAGTCTTCACCAAGACCTCTCAGCAACATGGGCAGGCCCGGAAGGAGAAGGAAGAGGAGAGGGAAATATTTGGCCGTTTGTGTTCTTCCAGGTTCAGGATCCACTTCAGCAGCAGCCTCCAGAGTGCTGGCCGCTGCCCCCTCCACAGCAGCTGGAGCCCCCCGAGGGCTGGCTGCAGCAGCCAGAGCTCTGGGGTCTGTGGCAGTGGGACCTGCGGCGCCTGTGGTGGCTCAGACAGCAGCCACCTCCCCCAGAGCTGCAGCAGCCCCCAGAGCTGGAGCCACAGCAGCCTCCGGAGCTGACACTGCAGCAGGAAGAGACTGGAGGGCACTTAGGGGGACACTTTGGGGGGCATTTGGGTGTGGGGCACTTGGGAGGGCACTTGGGGGTGCACTTGGGAGGGGGCTGGCACTGCTGCTGGCTCTGCTGGCAGGACATCTCGCTGTGCGTGTTCAGGAGCTGAGAGAGAGTCAGACAGAAAGTTAGACCCAGGCAGAGGCCATCCCTGCCTATTCTTGCCCTTTCAGCATCATTTCTAATCCCTTCATTTTGATGAACTCCTTAGTGTAGTTGTAGCTAATTAATCACGGGAATTTTCATTGTTTCTAATAGTTGGCTAAGCACACTTATAGCCTCTGTTTTGAACCTTATGCTTTTTATATACTTATAAAATCATAAAGCATTTTCAACTATTTTATAATTAGAAAGCCGAAGCCAAAAGATATTAAGAGAGCATTCTTAAAATCAAGCATGTAGTATGTAGAGGAGACATTCTGCTTCAACTACACACCTGAGTCATGAAAACAATCTAGAAAGGGGTTTGGAAATAAAATTGTTTTTCAAGGGGAAACAGTCATTCTCTCGTGGAAGAATTTTCTAGATTACCTTGTTGTAAGGACACAGAAGTTCAGAACTGCAAAGGATGTTGGAAAACTAACTGAGGAAAAATATCATTGAATTAAGTTGAAGCGTGTATCCAGGTTTCCGACTTAGTCCAATGCTCTGAAATTCCCAGCAGACAAACACCGTACCGAATGCTCAGCACTTATATTTTGTTTGTCTACTGTCCTTGCCTTACCAAGTTAAGTACCATTAAATGTGAGTTTAGGGGAGTCAGTTAGCTGTGATATCCTCTACACTGGCTGGAAACCACTATTTCCATCTCAACTTTTCAGGAAAGGACAGTTATATTTTTCAAGGTAAACCTCCCTTTCTGAAAGCAGTTACAGGTGAACGTGGGAGGCAATGTTGCAATGCCTTCAGACTAGAGACCCAAGAACTCTAGATCCATCTCATTTCTCCAGAACACCATCTCAGGACTCCTCCTTCTCAAGTCCCTGGTCTGTCCCCATTGCCCTTGCTCAGTTTTCTTGAGACTCCCTCCTTCACTCATATGAATGCCAGCACCACCCCAGCCCTGGAGTCCATGCCCGGCCTCCCCTCCTGCCCTGATATAGGCATTCCTTTGTGGGAGCCTCTGATTGAGTACCCAGGGAACACTTACTGAGGTCACAAGCAGCACAGGGTCCTTCGGCACCTCGGGAGGTGAATGGATGGGGTTCTCTGGCCCTGAGCCCTTTTATCCTGTCCTTTGGGCTCTTCCTCCAGTAGTGAGACAGGGCCTGGGCATGAAAGGACCTGCCTCCTGACACCCACGTAGGTCCTGTGACAGGTGGTGACTGGTAGCTCTGCACATGTCTGCCTTCATGGGTGTTCAGGAGAGCTGCTACCAGCATGGAATATGGCCACTTAGAAATAGAGGTGGGGTGGGGAAATCCCTACTATCATCTCCTGCTTTGATCTGCCTGAAGGGCACCTGCCTTTAAGGTTCTCACTTCTCATCCTTAGAGCTTTGAAGTTTTGGCCCTAATACTGCCCTTCTTGCCTCCCCAGTGTTAATGAGCCCATGAAACCTGATTCAAACCAAATTGTTATGTATTCCAATTTTATTCTGTACAGGTTACCCTGGTACAATATGTATTATGGATTACATGGTTTTAACTCCATAGAAATGGCATCATACTTAAGACACTCATTTTTGACTTGTTCTCTTCCTTAAACATTATTTTTGCTAGTTGAGTTGATCTGTATAGCCATAGTTTACTCATTTTCACAACTGTGTAGTGTCCATCTTATGAGTGCATCATGATTTGTTAGCTTCTCTCTTTTGGATGGACATTTAGAGGGTTCTCACTTTTCACTGTATCAATATTGCAGCTATGGAAATTTTTGTGCATGTCTACTTGTGTATTTGTGGGAGAGTCTCACCAAGTTATGTACCTATAAGTGGAAGTGCTGAATTTTGGATCACACCTATCTCTCCAAATTGCTCATATTGATTTCAGTTTGCATCAATGGTGTATAAGAATCATTCTTGCTGCACATTGTTACTAAACTTCAATGATTGCCGTTTGATAGATGTGCATTGGTATCTGTCTGTAGTTTAACATGTGTTCCTCTGCTTTGTAGTAATCAGAGCATATTTTAATATATTTTTGGTTATTTGAGCTTTCTCTTCTGTGACTTGTCTGCTTTTTCTTAAAAATGTTTTTCAATTTGTTTATCTGCTTTTGTTAGTATTTGTAAATGTTCTTTACATATTCTAGTTACTAATGTACTGCTATTAAATGCATTGTGAATACCTTTTCCAAGCAAGTATGTTCCTGTTTGCATTTTAATGGTGTCATTTGATGAACTAGTGTTTTATTTTTAACATAGTTGAATTTCTGCAACAATAACTATAGTTTGTGATTTTCATGATTTTAATAGATCTCAACCATTCGTAAGTCCAGAAATCTTTTCCCTATCTTTAAAAAGTTGAAATTTTTTTCTTTTTAAAAATGAATGTTTTTATTCAATCAAGAAAGGAATTTTTGTACATTTTATATATTTTAAACATTTTTCTGAATGGATAACCAATTGTCTTAGTATTGTAATCAAATTTTCCATTTACTCCCACTCATCTGAAATACCTATGGGCCAAAATCAATTTTTCACATTTCTGTAGATTTATAATTGGGTGAACAATTCTTGTCATTGTCAATTTGTCAGCACCTCTGAGAACATCTGCTGCCTTAATTATCATAGGTGTATAATCAATTGTGATATCTATATCACACAGGTTCCATCATTCCTTAAGATTGTTTTGGTGATTATTAAACCTTTGTTATTTTATATAAATGTTAGAGTCAGTTTGTCACGTCCCACACAATGAAGATGAAGCAAAACAAATCATCATTAGAATTTTGATGAAAACATCTTTGAGAATATGCATTAATTCATGAAAAATTATTATATTTTATTATAATTTTTTTCTACTCACCCATATATATGGTATAACTCTTTATTATGGTATTCTGTAATGCTGTTTAATAGTCTTCTCATGTTATCAAATTTATTTTTACATTAAAATTGTATATTAGACTTTATGTATTTTTGCTATTTTAAATGGCAATTTTTAAAATATTTTTGAATTACTTGTTGTTGGTTAATATAAATTTATTCTTACATCTTGCAACTTTTCTAACTCTTAATGTTATTTTAATTTTCTGTAGTAATCATTCTTGTCTGTATATCTTCTTTCTCAAAGTTTTCCTCCTTAAGTTAAATTCTTGGAAGTACAACTCTTGGATAAAAAGTATGTACATTTAAAATTTTGATTTGTATACAGAAAATTATTATTTATTGAGTAATGGGTCACCAAATTTCATCTGAATTTTCATTATTATTCCAATTTATAAGACTCATTTCCTATCATCTTCAGCAATACTGTTTTGTTATTGATTTTCAGTTTCTTCTAGTTCAATATAAAGGAATATCTTCTAATCCTTATCATCCTTGAAATGGATGAGCTGTGCTTCTAGATCAGAACTACTAATGTAAAGTGAGTAACCAATATCTTAACTACTCTCGCATTAAATACATTGTTTGGAACAACATGAGCCACAGCCAAGCAATTCAGTGGCAGACTCAGACTTCATCCTTGAAAGACTATCCTTGTTTTATATACAAGTCTTTGGTTGATTGTATATGCAAATATGAAATAACAAATTTCAAAATGTATTGGTCATTTGTATTTCTTTCCAAGCTATCTGTTTGTTCATGCACTTTGCCCACTCATTTGTAGATGGCCTTATTTCTTTTCTATAAAGTTGTAAAGAGTTACTATTTATCATAGATTTTAATATGATTCCTTACTTATGTACTTTACTTTTTCTCAGCTGGTTATTTATATTTTTCATCTTTTAAAATTATGCTTTCTGACACATAGTATTTCTTTCATTATGTGATGAGATTTATCAATTTTTTTCATGCTTATATATTTTATCCAATTACTTATAAAGAAATAATTAGATATTCTGTATATTCTTCTAATAATTTTGGAGTATCAGTTTATTGTTACTACTCTACGCAGGGGTTGCAGAGGAAGGAAATAAATTACAAATCACTGACATATGGTGCTGGCTCTGGGACACAGAGTAAGATCTACTGAGTCTAAGTTAATTTTTACTGGGTCTCAGCATTCTTCCAACCTATCTCTTGTGATATGAGAGTCTGACAACATACAAGTGTACTTTCAGAAAGTCACTCCTTTGCTAGTGCATATTGTTAGCATTAAAAAGGTACCAAATTCAATAAATTTCAAATGCTATTGAAATCTAACACCAAACATAAGGAAACAATACTCATGATGTTACATCATATTGCTACCTTATTAACCCAATCCATGCCAGATTAATTGACAGTTTGGGTGCTACCCTTTGTGGTATCAGAGTCACGGACAGAATAGCTTCTAATCCTCATCATCCTTGGAATGCATGGGCTGGGCTTCTGGCTCAGAACTGCCAGTGTAAGCTGAGTAATCAGTATCTTGACTACTCCATTATTAAACACATTCTTTGGAACAACATGAACCATAGCCAGGTAATTCAGTGGTAGACTTCTGCAGTGATAAGGCTAGTATACTGTAATGTAAATGTCTCAGAGTGAGAATTCCAATGATGACGGCTTATGTCATACACAAACTAAAGATGATGCTAATAGTAATCAATTCATTTTTAAATTGCTTACCTATGGAGTCCACCTCTGTTTTAGAAACTGTTGAGGGGTACATAAATATAGGAACCAAGCTGCAGAATTAAGCATAGTTTATTGTAGTCATATTTGAAATCTAAGACTCATAACGAAGTTACAGTTGAATGGCCCTGTTTTAGAAATGCATAGGTCATGGAATAAAGCCTGGATGTTGAAGAAGGAGGGTTACCCAAATGAATATAAATTGTTCTACCATAATGACATATGAATGTGTATGTTCACTCCAGCACTATTCACAATAGCAAAGACATGGAATCAGCCTAAATACCTATCATTGGTAGAATGGCTAAAGAAAATGTGGTACACATATACCATGGAATAGTATGCAGCCATAAAAAAGAATAAGATCATGTCTTTTGCAGAAACACGGATGGAGCTGGAGGCTATCATCTCTCCTTAGAAAGCAGGTATAATTTGAAAATATTAATGCATTGGCATTTGTTTAGGGAAAATGACATGTTATAAACTCTCCAACAGAAACTTCCTTTGCATTATTTCATTGACTCTCAGTCATCCCTGGACAATTATTTTTATATTATTTCTATTACAGAGTTGACAAACAGAACAAGAATGATGAGGTATTAATGTTTTTCATAAGGTAATGCGGGTAATAAGTGGCAGAATCAGGTTTCTCTCTAGGTCTGACTCTTTAACCAGTTACCTAATGGCTGTAATACAGAAACACACACACACACACACTGTCCTTCTCTCTCTCTCTCTCACACACACACACAGAAACACACGCACACACAGAGCTATAAAATAGTTGAGGGTTGGAGGATTCTATGAAACTTGAGTTAAGCCAGGTTGCCCAGAGCCACAGAGGTAAGATTTGGAAGTTAACAAAACAGAGAACTCAAGCTCCAAAACCAAACAGCTTAAGTATTCTCCATGGAGATCAAGACAGGAAATGATGGTAGGGATTTTTCCCACTCCATTTCTATTTCTAAGTGGCCATAGTCCAAGCTGGGAGCAGCTTTTCTGAGCCCCATGGAGGAAAGCAAGTGAGGAGCTGCCAGTCACCACCTGCCTCAGAACCCATGTGGGTGTCAGAAGGCAGGTCCTCTCATGCCCAGGCCCTGTCTCACAGCTGGAGGCAGAGCCCAGGCCAGGATAAAAGGGCTCTGGGCCTGAGCACCCCATCCACTCACCTCCTGAGGTGTTGAAGGACCCTGTGCTGCCTGTGACACTGGTAAGTGTCCTTTGAGAATAGGAGCTGGGGCTTCCACAGAGGGTTGCTCAGTCCTAGGCAGGAGGGGAGGCTGGGCAGGGCCTTGAGGGCTGAGATCCATCTGGATAGAAGTCAAGACCTCAGAAAGATTGAAGGAGGGTGTGCAGAGGAGGCAGGGAGAGGGCCAACTGGTAACACAAATAAGAATTAGATGGCTCTGTCTTTGTGCTTCAGCTGGCTGAGTTTTAAGGACAGAGGGAGTTGAAACCCAGGCAAACAGACTCCGCTAGAACAACTTCAAACAGGACACTTACTTTTCAGAGCAAAACTGTGACACTCCTTGTAAATTTGAGCTGGAGATAGTAGCTCTCAATCAGTGGAGTACAGATAATTAATGGATCTTTTAGGGCTTTTTGAATCCACTTATCTCTAGATTCAAAATGGAATTGAGAATCTCTTTAAGTAGTTAGACATAGCAAGCTGAGGATCACTGTGCCAAGATGTTACTGTGAGGCCTTTGTGTGATGAATATGGCAGTGCACCAGCCTAGAGCCAGGGTACCTGAGTTCAAATCTCCTCTATGCACCAAAAATACTGTTCTTCAGCATCTTCCTTAACAAAAGGAGCCTGTGAGATCAGCCTGTCTCCAAAACCGTTTACAATTGTACATTTGCAGGTTTTTTACAAGACAAAGTCTCCTAGGAAGTTACTCCAAGAGATAATCCTGCTGTATCTTTTCCCAAGAAAATATTTATATTCCTAGGTTTCCACACTGGACGGTTTCAGAGTTTTATTTGACACGAGAAAAATTGCTTCCTTTAATTTACTAAATGTTTAATCTTGACAGATATTTTTTCATATGGCTTACTGCCTCAGTTTCCTCCTTTGTAAAAGATATAGTAATTCTTGACTGTCTTAAGATGAAATTGTGAACTCAAAAGATACAGTGTAAGAGCATTTGCCAAACTACAAGAAATAACAAAATTTTCAGTGATTAATGATTTACCATGACATTTACATAGTTCATCAAAATAAAGGAAATAGAAACAATGTGGAAAGGACAAGAATAGGCAGCAGTGGCCTCTGCCTGGGTCTAACTTGCTATTTGACTCTCCTTCAGCTCCTGAACACCCACCACCGACATGTCCTGCCAGCAGAGCCAGCAGCAGTGCCAGCCCCCTCCCAAGTGCACCCCCAAGTGCCCTCCCAAGTGCCCCACCCAGAAGTGCCCCCCAAAGTGTCCCCCTAAGTGCCCTCCAGTCTCTTCCTGCTGCAGTGTCAGCTCCGGAGGCTGCTGTGGCTCCAGCTCTGGGGGCTGCTGTGGCTCCAGCTCTGGGGGCTGCTGCAGCTCTGGGGGAGGTGGCTGCTGTCTGAGCCACCACAGGCGCCGCAGGTCCCACTGCCACAGACCCCAGAGCTCTGGCTGCTGCAGCCAGCCCTCGGGGGGCTCCAGCTGCTGTGGAGGGGGCAGTGGCCAGCACTCTGGAGGCTGCTGCTAAAGTGGACCCTGAGCCTAGAAGAGTGGAATCCAGGACAGCAAACTGCCACGGACCTCCCCCTTCTCCTCCTAGGCCTGCCTGAGAGGCTCACAGGTCCAAGGGAAAGTTCTGAACTTGCCAAGACCATATCTTCTCTCTGGAACCCAGAAACTCAGATCCTCTCTTGGATCTCCATTCACTGGCCTTGGACTTCACCTCTGTGGCTACCCTCCCACCCTCTGTCTAAGCCCCTAGCTCACTCCATGTTGTTTGCTGTGTGCATCTGCTGATTAAAGCAATGAAACAAGGAATCTGCTCAGTGTCTTATTCTATGAGGACCCTATTCTCCTTGAGTGGCTCTTGTTCTCTTCACCCTGTCCTCTGCAGGTGGTGGCCTTGGAATCTCAGGGGACAGTGGGCACTCTGGAGTGAATTGGGGTTAATGGGGGCAGGAGTGGGAAGGGACCATTGCTCCCAACTCTGTCTGTCCTATGTCAACTGGTCTGAAGCAGCATCGCTTCTGACCAAGTCTGAACTGTCTCTTATAAACACAGCTTCTTTGTGTTTGGTCCCCTTCAACGGCCTGACCAGTCTCTCTATGCTTCTCTTTCTCTGTGAGTGCAGTCTGCTCCTCCTGACCTAGCCCCACCAACATCCTTCCTCCCTCACACACATATGTGTATGTACACACACATCACATGCAAAAACACACACTTCTGCACATCTCCAGGTGCACACACAAACATGCACATACTTGCATGTATATACCTGGACAAAAAAGAAAAATATAATAAATAAATGAAATAAAAGAGAACAAAATCCATGAATATATTTTGAAAATACAGTTTTCCCACTGACTACTTCTGCAATAAGTTTAGTTCCAGGTACATTTGGAAGTAAAAATTGCTTTTCTATTAACCTTCCATCAACTCTTATTGCTTTCTTCCTTCTCTGTCTTCATTAAATTATCTACACTTTATTCCAGAACACAATCCCTATACCATATTTCTCAATTTGCCCGTGACTCTCTATAGAAAAATGTGTGTGCTTCTTAAGTATTACACTTAAGACTTAACAGAAAGTGTTTCCAACTTCTTTTCTAAGGCTTACCATTCATACTTCCCATGAAACCCCACCGCTAATGCTGCTGTCGGGATTTAAAAAGTTTTAACCACCCATGTGGCCATGACCTTGTACTAGTAGCTGATGGGGACTATGCGATATAAGTCACAAATTGTGCTGTCCAAAGTTTCATTAAAACTTGGTTCATGAGGTACGTCAAAAATAAAAAAGGAAAATGAAGCAAGTGAGATTTGAACTACAGTGTCTCAGAAAGAAAAAATATATTGGAATAAAACATAGAGACAAAGTAGGAAGAGACATCTTCAAAGTATAGCTAATATGCAGTCCTGCTTAGCAAAGCATAAATTAGAGGAATTGTACAGAGTCTATGCACAGAGCCTTGAATGTCACTCAATGGACATTGACCTTGATCCTGAACACAGTGCAGAGCTCTGGATGAGATTTTCTTAATGGTTAGGGGTAACTATTCCTGGAGTGCGGGATGGCGTGGAAAGATCATTTTTGGATTCCAATGAAGATTAGAAGCATGGAGAAACCCTAGAGAAGTGAGGCAGTGTAACTTCAGGGAAGGCCACGCATCTTGAGATACATGGTACGGTAATAATAGAACAAGGCTGATTATATATCGATGTCTATATCTACTTCTATATCTATCTATGCCTATGTCCATATACATATCTCAGATATTGATTCTCTATACCCATTATGACCTGGATATTGGTATTACTGTGGCTATTTCCACCTCATCACATGTTCTGGAGAATTGTTTCGGACGCTTCCTGAAAAGATAACTTTTTCACATGATTGCTCCCTAGTCTGATTTGCTTTCATCTAATTAGTTCTTTTATTTTTAAAATAATATTGCCTTCAAGATACGAAAGGAACACCTGTTATATACCAAATTGACGTTAGTAAATCTTAATCTCCTAAAAATGTTTTTAAATAGACCTTCACACAAAAACTTTTGTTCATGTTGAAACAAAGCAATAACACTAAAACTTTCCCATTGTATTTCAAGTCCTCCTATTTTTTTCAGGTCTTCCAGCCTCCTCCACTGGGGACTCTTTTCCATGGGGTCCTTCACTCCACATAGTGCCTGAAACTTGGACCATCTCAAAACGTATTCTTTCCCTTTAAAATTATCGATAGACAGGTGTTTCATACGAGGGTTCACTGTGTTACAGGAACTTTAACACGCATTTTCTCCTACAACTTCATTGATCCTCACGACATCCTGGAGACTAATCTTTATTATCTTCATTTGAAATTTCAGGAAACAGAGGATGAGATAATTGGGGATTTTCAGAAGTAACACAGTTAATAAGTGACAGAACTGGGATTTTGTCCCAGGTGTGTTTGACACCTACCAGGCTTGTAACTGTGATGGTATAGACATGTATTTGCACACGCACACACACGCACGCGTGCGCGCACACACACATACACAATCTGGGACACACCAGGGACATTAAAAGACTTCTGTAAAATTTTAGCTTAAATGATACCATCAGGGATATAGAAAAAGAGGGCTTGGAGAAAAAACTCCAAGAAAAAGGTCTAAGACAGCTCCAAGAAAAATGAGGTGGCACTGATGGGAGCTATTCTGATCTCCTGTGGAGGGAGGCAGGTGAGAAGCTGCTGGTTTATCACCTGATCATACAATCCACGTGGGTGACAAGAGGCAGGTCTTCTTATGCCCAGGTGCTGCCTCACCCATCAGGGGCACAGCCCAAGGCCAGGATAAAAGGGCCTCCTTGACGCTGTTCCAGTGTGAGATTCAGGAAAAGACTTGTTCATCTCCATAAATAATTAACACTCAATCATTAGTAAAGTCTTGTTCAGGATTGCACACTGTTTAAGGGTAAATGTCCAAATTCCTGCGGCGAAATAAGACTTTGTGTGCTCCCTCTCATTTAAGTCTTTGTCATGTACTCTCAGAAATGACATGAAGTTGAACTGGATTATTTTCTGTACCTTGATTATGCTTCTCTCTGCAATGCAAGCCATGGTCTCTACCTTTCCAAGACAGTGTGGCTCAATCCTAATTTTTTTCCCTTCCTGTGGCATATCACTCTAATGACATAATAGTAAATTCTTTGATGGCTTGCCTTGGGTGTTTCATATTTCTTTACCTCAATTATTCAACACAGGGCTATGTGCACAATGGATGTTTAATGACTTTTAAATCCTCTCATTGGTATTAGCATTGGCTTTACAGTTTATAAACAGCTATTCCTTATGACTCAGGCCAGCCTTATAGGAGACACACTCTGAGACAGGCTGAGTGAGGTGTATGGGCCACATCACCCTGAGAGGTCTGCCACTGTCTCTCCTGGGTATGACGTTTGTTCTCCTGCTCAGATTGTTCCAAAGGGCTTAGTAATGGGGGAGTGGTCAGGACATTGATTCCCAGGTTGTCACAATGGCAGGTCTACTCAGAAGTTCAACTCCTGGTATCTAGGATGATGGGGCTGGGATGCCATCTGGTCCATGCCTCTGCCTTCATGCAGGGCAACTCCAAGCCCTCAACTGACCTGACTTGGATGTAGGTGATGAGTCGGCAACATGGTTGTATCAGAAAGTCTGGAAATTAAGTCTTGGCTTTGAGAAATCATAGCCTAGATTTCAGGTCAATACAGACATGTTGATCAGCAAAGCATTGATTTTCTGAGGGTCAAGGCATTTGTCTTTTACATCGTCAACATTTTTTCATAACATGGGATGGAAGGAAACATTACTGAGATCTAACTGGAAATACGATAGTTAAAGTGGAGTTATATTTTTATCTCTCTGCATCAGAGCCAGCACCAAGGAAACTAGTGATCTTGTTTTGCTTTCTCATCTTGACAAACTCTTAATAATTATACACGAAGGAACTCATACAACTGAATGGCAACAATCAAACAACCCAATTTAAAAATGAGCAAAAGACTGAATAGCTATTTCTCAAAAGACATACAAATGTCCAACAGGTGTACAGAAAAAGGTGCTCAATCTCACTAATCATCAGGGAAACGCAAATCTGAACCACAATGAGATATCACTTCATGCCTGTTAAAATGGCTATTATCAGAAGGATGAAATATAACAAGTGTTGGCAAGGATGTGGCAAAAAGGGAATTATTGTACACTGTTGGTGGAAATATAAATTGGTACAGCCATTATGTAAAACCATATGGAATTTCCTAAAAAGAAAATAAAACTACTTCATGATCTACTAACTCCACTTCTGGAAATAAAATCAGTATTTTCCAGAGATATCTGTACTCCCAGCGTTATTTCAGCATTATTAGCAATAACCAAGATCTGGAAACAGCCGAAATGTCTCTCAGTGGATGAGTGAATTTTAAAGCTTCTGAATATATATACTGTATAGCAGAGGGAATATTATTCAGCCTTGATGCTGCTGATTTGATGCATTATGCCTATTTATTTGCATACGTTGAACCATTCTTGCATTTCTGGGATGAATCCCACTTGATCATGGTGAATAATTTTTTTAGGGTAGTGTTGAATTCTGTTTGCTAGCATTTTGTTGAGTATTTTTGCATCTATGTTCATCAGAGATATTGGCTTGTAGTTTTCTTTTTCTAGTGTGTCTGTTTGGTTTTGATATCAGGGTGTTTCTGGCCTTGTAGAATGAGTTTAGAAGTGTTTGGTGTTCTTCAATTTTTGGAAGTAGTTTGAGTAGAATCAGAATTAGTTCTTCTTTAAATGTTTGGTAGAATCCAGTAAGGAATATATCAGGTCTGGGGCATTTTCTTGATGGGAAAATTTTATTACTGCTTTAATCTCATTCCTCATTATAGGTCTGTTCAGGTTCTGTATTTCTTTATGGTTTGATCTCGGTGGGTTGTCCAGTAATTTTTCTGTTTTTTTCTAGGTTTTCCAATTTGTCTGTGTACAGTTGTTCATAAGTCTCTAATTATCCTTTATATTGTGGTGATATAAGTTATTATGTTTCATTTTTTATCTGATTTTATTTTTCTGGGGCTTCTCTCTTTTCTTCTTGGTCTAGTTTAAGTTTTGTCAATAGATGCTGAAAAAGCATTCAATAAAATTCAGCATCTCTTGGTGGTTAAAAACCTTCAAGACATTACCTGTAGAAGGAACATGCCTCAACGTGATAAAACCCACACCTAATACCATACTGAATGAAGAAAAATGGAAAGGCTATCTATTAAGTGTAAAAGAAGACAAGGATGCCCACTTTCACCACTTTAATTCAGCATAGGGTAGAAGTCCTAGCCAGAGTAATTAGCCAAGGAAAAGAGATAAATGGCATCCAGATTTGAAAGGAAGAAGTCAAGTTATCCTTTTTGCAGATAATGTGATACTATATTTAGAAAAACTAAAGACTCCACCAAGAAACTCTTAGAACTAATAAATTTAGCAAAGTGGCAGGATACAAAATCAACATACAAAAATCAGCAGTGTTTCTAGACCCTTATAGAAATCTATCTGAAAAAGAAATCAAGAAAACAATCTCATTTATAATAGCCACAAAAAATAAAATAGCCAGAAATAAATTTAACGAAAGAAGTGAAAGAACTACAACAAAAGCTAAAAGCATTGATGAAAGAAATAGAAGACACAAACAAATGGAAAGGTGTCTCAGCCTCATGAACTGGAAGAATTAATATTGTTAAAAAGTCTGCAGTATTCAAAGCAATATACAGATTCAGTGCAATCTCTGTTGAAATACCATGTGAGCCAATTTGCCCTAATAAACTCGCTTTCATGTATACATATATCCTATTAGTTCTGTCCCTCTGGAGAACTCTGATTAATACAACAGAAAAAAAAGGCTTAACATTTTTATGGAACCCTAGAAGACTCCAAATAGTGAAAGTGGTCCTGAGCAAAAAAGAATAAAGCTGAAGGCATCATGTTACCTGATTTCAAATTATACTACAAAGTTATACTAACCAAAACAGTATAGTACTGGCATAAAAACAGATGTATGGATGAAAAAAACAAAACAGAAAATCCAGAAATAAATCTATAAACTTATAGCCTATTTTTAAACCTTACTGCAAATAATGATTAATAAATAATCAACTACAGTTTTAGAGTGTTCCTAGTAATTGTGGTTACAAGAGTGTATACATTTGGTAAAACTAATTGAATCGCATATTTTAAAAAGGAGTTTTATTGTGTGAAAATTATATATCAATAAAAGTGATTTAGATTTAAAAATTAAAGATTTATTCCATATAATGTGTGTATATGAAAATATATGTGTATATATACACATACACACACTTATATTTATATGTCTACTACGTGTACATACAATCTGAAGGAGGAGTCCGGGGAGATTGTTAGTGGAAGGAGTGGGGACCGAGGAACACAAGAGTGAAGAGGTGACAGTGAGAAGGAGGATGAAGTCGGCCTCCTGGCCATGCCTGAGGGACACAGTTACAAACACGAAAGGAACCAGAAGTTGAAAGAACATTGCCTCTTAAAACTACCTCAGTCCCTTGGTTTAAAAGGAAAACACAGAAAGAAGAAAAAACACAAAACACACAAAAATGCAAACTTTTTCCTCCTGAACCCTTTCCCCACCCCTGTCCACCAAGGCCTCAGCAGCCACCAGCAGACACAGCGGAGCAGAACAAGCATGACACAAACGGGAAAATCAAGCAGGCTAGTAACAAGTTGGGGAGCAGATTCTGGACTTTATTTCTTCAGTTTAGGCAGCAGGATACAGCAGTGTGAGCTGCGCAGGAACTAGGTGTGTACTTTGGGATTCCCAGGGAAGCCATGGATATGCAGAAGAAAGTCTCTGAACGCCATTAAGGAGAAAGATTTTGGGTTTTCTGACACCAGGCCAGAGGGATTCTCCAGGCAAGACTTCAAGCTTTTGCTGGAACCTCTCAGCTATTCAGGCAGAATCAGAAGGAAGAGGAAGTCAAGGTCCACTTCAGCAACAGCCTCCAGAATGCTGGCCGCTGCCCCCTCCGCAACAGCTGGATCCCCCCAAGGGCTGATTGCAGCAGCCAGAGCTCTGAGGTCTGTGGCAGTGGGACCTGCGGCGCCTGTGGTGGCTCAGGCAGCAGCCACCTCCCCCAGAGCTGCAGCAGCCCCCAGAGCTGGAGCCACAGCAGTCCCCAGAGCTGGAGCCACAGCAGCCTCCGGAGCTGACACTGCAGCAGGAAGAGACTGGAGGGCACTTAGGGGGACACTTTGGGGGACACTTAGGGGCGGGACACTTGGGAGGGCACTTGGGGGTGCACTTGGGAGGGGGCTGGCACTGCTGCTGGCTCTGCTGGCAGGACATCTTGGCGGTGGGTGTTCAGGAGCTGAAGGAGAGTCAAATAACAGGTCAGACGCAGGCAGGGGCCACCTCTGCCCCTGTGACACTCTTAGCATCTCTCACGTATAAATGCATCATCTTCAGTAGTTTTATTTCCAATAACTTCCTCAAACTCTCACATCATCTTTTTCAAGCTTCGGATATCTTTGAATGTCAGACAATTGTAAACTAAGACTAAACAATATTACAAAATGCATCTGAGATGCTAATGTGTTGTCAGTGGAGGAAGAAATTATTACAAATATGTCTTCAGACTGAAATTGTCTGATTTATGAGTCATTTAAGGAAAATTTATTTTTAAAGGAGAAGAGGCAGTCATTCTCTCTGGTCATAACTTGCAAGACAATTTTACTTGGGAAGGTCAGCATTGCACAGGATCTTGGAGACTACTAGTCAGTAAACTCACTTTGATAGAGACAGATAAACTCAGCAATTGCTGCAGACCTAGTACCTGAACCCTGACCCCCTGATCTCAGGTTAGAACTCAGACTTCCTCACTCACCATCTGCTCAGGCTGATGGGCTGACACAGTGGGTCTCAGGCTTGGTGAGTGCTAACCAAGCTGGGAAGTTTGTGAACAAATCTCAGACCCATGAAAATGTGGGGTTCACAAACCCCAAAGAGCCTTTAGTCTCATGCCCACAGCTCTAGTTCTTCCCTTGCAGGCAGAGACAGGGTTGTATCTTCAGAAACGGGCTTCCCTCCCGTGGGCTGCCAGAGTGGAGCAGGTCTGTCTGCTTCAAGGTTCCCATTCTGGACCACCCACCTCATCCCAGAGCAGTTTGTTTCCTCTGGAGTTCAAAGGCACATGGCACAGCCAGCCAGCCAGCTCTTTTCCTCTTCTCCTTTCTGCTCCCAGTTAGTGCCAGACCCCTTTTTGCCCCCACCCCTTCAGTCTTTTCTAAACTCTCCACCTCTGACAACATAACCCTAGCCCCTGAGGCCCCGCCCTTCCTTCCGTCCTGCTCTGTTCTAAGCATCCCTGCTCCTGTTCTTACCGGAGGAGTCACAGGCAGCACAGGGTTCTTCAGCACCTCAGGAGGTGAATGGATGGGTGGTCTGGCCCCAGGCCCTTTTATCCTGGCCTGGGCTCTGCCCCAGCTGTGAGACAGGGCCTGGGCATGAGAAGACCTTCCTTCTGACACCCATGTGGGTGGGTCTTGTGATGGGTGGTGACTGACAGCTCCTCACCTACCTCTCTCCCCAGGCTCAAAGCAGCCACTCCCAGATAGGAAAGTGCCTACTTGAAATGGGGTTCCAGGATAACTCCTACCATCACTCACCTCATTTACTTGAAGGCTGCTTCCCTGAGAGCCTCTCAGTTCTCAGTCTTAGAACTTAGGACCTATCTCATTTCTGTCTCTTCCGAAGTACTTGATGCTCCATGTAGCCTGGGTTGAAGTTGAAGTACTAATCCCTGAGGTTTCCATGCATGTTTACATCTGTCCCTGTGCACCACCAAGCTGTGTGGCTGTGGGTGCGATGTAGACATCTATACAAGTAAAACCCTTGAAGTAGAACCCGGCCCAGGACGAGGCCCTGCGAGGTGGAACTGTTGAAACTATTTAGTCTGTACAATTTTTTAAACCATAAAGCTGGAAGATGAAAAAGAATTAGTTACAGAAGAATCAGTTAGTTGTGAAAGTCAATAAATTAACACAAAAAAGAGAAAAGATGCCTGACAGAGAGACTGAAACGTTGTAGGCTCTAAGTGAAACATTCATACCTTGCTGAAAACAGAGGGAATATACTGATCTTAAACAAAGCGCAGCTTTATTGAGAGTGAGTCTGGCTGTTTGGTGATCTGTTTGCTTTTAAATAGCCCTTTTCTTCCGGTGGGGTCCTTGATGTGTCAGCACTGAGACGTGACCCAGGAAGCAGCTCATTAGAGAAACAAGAAGCCGCAGCTCTGCTCTTAGTAGTAGTGTGAGAATTTGGACTTTTCTGGGTTCACACTGGGAGCACTAGATGATGGTCACAGATGAGAAAGAGAAAGAAGAGAGACATGGTTGTGAGACATTATAAGCCTACACTTCCATGTGGGGTCAAATGGCTGGTGGGACCCCGTCCCAGAACATAAGGGGACGGATGCCTTTTAAGAACAAGAGTCCTTAATGTTTAATGTGAATGTGTTTATGCTGCTACTTTGGAAGCCCCTGTCCTCTCTCTCCACTAGAATCACTAGCTTTCTACATGTCCACAGGATTTATACGAATGGAATGTTTTGAATTTTTACATTTTTAGGATATTAATGAAACATTAATAAATTTTTCAAAACATTGAAAAATTAATAAATTAATTTTAGGAAATTAATGTTCATTGTAGGACACACTAGTCACTAAGACAGCCATGACTGCACGGTTATCCACAAATTAAACTATTTCTTCAGAGGAAGACCAAGAAAAGCCAGATTAAATCACATGAGGGACAAGTCCTCTTCCTCCCAGCCCCTGACAGACTCTGGATATGCCCAGAACTTGGGAATGGTGTGTAGGTCACAATGGGCATGGTGACCCTAACCAAAATGTGGTGGAGATACATGTGTATTTATAAACACATACACAGAGCTTACATATTGAGAGATAGGTGTGTGTGTGTGTGTACCCCATTTCTCAGAGCATCAACTATTACAGCTGCCTAGACTCCTCTGACAACGTAGTATCTCCAAACACTTGTAGTGTATCTTTGATTCTGTTCTTTTATGACATCCAAGAAAACACTCTCCCATCCCTGTGCATAATTAACGCTAAGTCATTAGTAAAGTCTTGTTCATGATTACACACTGTATAAGGGTAAATGTCCAAATTCCTGCAGTGAAATAAGACTTTGTGTTCTCCCTTTAGTTTAAGTCTTTGTTGTCTACTCTCAGAAATGTTCTGAAACTGAACTGGATTATATTCTGTACTTCGATTATGCTTCTCCCTGCAGTGCATGCCATGGCCTCTGTCCTTCCAGGACGGTGTGGCTCAATCCCAATTTTTTTCCCTTCCTGTGGCGTATCACTCTAATGACATAACAGTAAATTCTTTGATGGCCTGCCTTGGGTGTTTCATATTTCTTTACCTACATTTTTCAACACAAGGCTATGCGCACAATGGATGTTTAATGACTTTTAAATCCTCTCATTCGTATTAGCATTGATTTGCAGTTTATAAATAGCTATTCCTTATGACTCAGGTCACCCTCATAGGAGACACACTCTGAGACACGCTCATTGAGGTGTATGGGCCACATCACCCTGAGAGGTCTGCCACCGTCTCTCCTGGGTATGACGTTTGTTCTCCTGCTCAGATTGTTCCAAATGGCTTAGTAATGGGGGAGTGGTCAGGACATTGATTCCCAGGTTGACACAATGGCAGGTCTACTCAGAAGTTCAACATCTGCTATTTAGGATGATGGAGCTGGGATGCCATCTGGTCCATGCCTCCGTCTTTATGCAGGGCAACACCCAAGCTCTCAACTGACCTAACTTGGATGTAGGTGATGAGTCAGCAACATAGTTGTATTAGGAAGATTGGAACTTGAATCTTGGCTGTGAGATATCATGGCTTTGCTATTAGGTCAAATAAGATATCTTGTCCAGCAAAGCATTGACTTTCTGAAATTTCCTATTTGTCAAGGTTTTTTCCCTTTTAGGTAGTCAAAAATTCACCAACTTATGGGAAGTGAGCGAATACTATTGAGATCTAACCAGAAATAATTCAAATGGAATAATTTTTTTGTGTGTGTTCTATAACCAGTAACAAGTTAAGTTAGTAGTCTTTGTTTTGTTCTTTCCATATCTACAACCCTTTAAACAATTACAGTGATGAAAAAATGCTATTAAAGTCTGGAAGAAAATTCTATTCTATTTAAATAGTATCTTTTAAAAATATTTTTATTGTGGTTATTGTTATAATTGTTAATATATTGATATACTGCAACTGTGCTGAACTCTCCTAAATTCTTGCAGTGAACACTTTTCTAAAAAAATTTGGTAAAATACATAATCCAAAATTTACTGTCAATCATTTTTTTAGTGTACAGTTTAGTAATGTTAACTAGAATCACATAGTTGTATAACCGATCTCTAGAATTTTTGTCTTCTTGCAACACTGAAACTCTACACCCATTAAACAACAGTTCTCTCTTACTCCCTCACCCCAGCCCCTGGCAATCACCATTTTACTTTCTGTTTCTATGAAGAAGACTACTCCTTGTATCTCACATAAGTGGAATCGTACAGTGTTTGTCTTTTTGTGACTTTTTGATTTAGCATATCTTTAGGATTCATTCATATTGTAGTATGCGCATAAATTTCTTAGCTTTTTAAGGCCATGTAATGTCACATTGTATGTATATGCCTCCTTTTGTTTCTATAATCATCCAGCGGTGAATGCTTGCTTTGCTTCCACCTTTTAGCTATTGTGAATAATAAAGCTATGAACATGGGTGTACAAGTACCCTGTCAAGACTCTACTTTCTTTTTTTTTTTTTTTTTTTTTTTTTTTTGAGACGGAGTCTTGCTCTGTAGCCTAGGCTGGAGTGCAGTGGCGCAATCTCAGCTCACTGCAAGCTCCACCTCCTGGGTTTACGCCATTCTCCTGCCTCAGCCTCCCGAGTAGCTGGGACTACAGGCGCCCGCCACCTAGCCCGGCTAGTTTTTTTTTTTTTTTGTATTTTTAGTAGAGACGGGGTTTCACCGTGTTAGCCAGGATGGTCTCGATCTTCTGACCTTGTGATCCGCCCATCTTGGTCCCCCAAAGTGCTGGGATTACAGGCTTGAGCCACCGCGCCTGGCCAAGACTCTACTTTCAATCCTTTTGTATTGCATATACCCAGAAGTGGAATTGCTGGATAATATGTTAATTCTATTAACTTTTTGAGGAATCACCATGCTCGTTTTCATAGTAATTATACCATTTTACATGCTCACCAACACTGCACAAGCATTCTAATTCCTCCACATCCTCATTTTCTGTTTTGTTTTGCTTTATTTTTTATAGTAGTCATTCTCTTGGGTTTGAAGTGGTATCTCATTGTGGATTTTTCTTTAAATAATTTAATCTAATTATGAATGGTGTTGAGTATATTTTCATGTATCCTTTGGCCATTTGTAAATTTCTTTTGGATAAGTGCCTATTCAAGTCTTTTTTTCCCATTTTTAATAAGGTTTTTTTGTTTACTTGTTTAATTGTGGGGGTTCTTTACATATTTTGGAGAGCAACCCATTACCAGATACATGATTTGCTAATATTTGCTCCCATAACAAAGATTTCCTTTTCATGGTATTGATTTTGTTCACTGATGCACATACATTTCTAATATTTATGCAGTCTAATTTATCTATTTTTACATTTGTTGCCTGTGCTTTTGGTATCATAGCCAAGAAATCATTGTCAAATCCAATGTCATGAAGATTTCCTCCTATGTTTCCTTCTAGGAATTTTTTTTTTTTTTTTTTTTTTTTTTGAGATGGAGTCCCACTCTGTCAGGCAGCAGTCTGGAATGCAGTGGCACGATTTCGGCTCACTGCAACCTCCACCTCCCAGGTTCAAGCGATTCTCCTGCCTTAGCCTCCCAAGTACCTGAGACTACAGGCGTGCGCCACCATGCCCAGCTAATTTTTGTATTTTTAGTAGAGATGAGTTTCACCATGTTGACCAGCCTGGTCTCTGTCTCTTGACCTTGTGATCCTCCCACCTTGACTTCCCAAAGTGCTGGGATTACAGGTGTGAGCTACCACACCCAGCCTGTAGTTTTAACTCTATGTTTATGTCTTTGATCCTTATTGAGTTAATTTTTGTGTATGGTGTAAGCTGAGGGTCCAACTTCATGCTTTTGCATGTGCATATCTAAATTTCCCAATACCACCTGTTGAAAAGATTGTCCTTTCTCCATTGAGTGGTATTGGCACCCTTGTCAAGAATCATTTTGATCAGCTAGGCATGATAGTTTGTGCCTACAGTTCCAGCTACTCAGGAGGCTGAGACAGGAGGATTGCTTGAGTCCAGGAGTTTGAGTCCTGCCTGGGCAACACAGCAAGATCCTGTTTCTGGACAAAAAAAGAATAATTTGACCATATATATGAGGATTTATTTCTTTTAAGTTTCTCTGCTACTCTTCTATTTCATTGACCTATATGTCTACCTTTATGCCAATAAAACACTATTTTCATTATGGTTACTTTGTTGTAATTAATTGTATTAATTTATTTTTATTTTTTTTTAGAGACAAGGTCTCACTATGTTGCTCAGACTTGTCTAGAACTCCTGGGCTCAAGAGATCCTCTATCCTCTGCCTCCTGAGTGGCTGAGACTATAGATATTCACCACTATGTCTGTCTGTGATAAGTTTTAAAGTCAGGATTGTGTAACTCTAACTATATTTTTCTTCTTCAAGATCGGTTTTGTTATTTGAGGAATAATTCACAATTAGTCATGGTGTATAATCCTTTTAATGTGCTGTTGAGGATTTTTATCATCCCTCAAAATCACCAAAGACATTGTTATGTAGTTTTCTGGCTTTGGCATCAGAATAATGTTGGCCTCAGAGAATGAATTCATAAGGGTCCTCTTTTCTTCAATTTTTTGGAAGCATTGAGTAAGAATCGTGTTGATTTCTCTTCAAATGTTTGGTAGAATTAATGAGTGAAGCTGTCTGGTCCTGCACTTTATTCTGTTGGCAGAGTTTTGATTACGGATTCAATCTCTTTGCTAGTTACAGATCTGTTCAGATTTGTTTCTAGGGGTCTATCCATTTCATCTAGGTTATCCAATTTAGCATACAATTGTTCATGGTATTCTCCTATAACTTTTTATTTCTATGAGTTAGTTGTAATGCCTTCCCTCTCATTTTTCATTTTAGCTCTTCGATTCTTCTCTTTTTTATTCATCAAGCTAGTGAAAGGTTTATCAATTTTGGTGGTCTTCTTAAAGAACAAACTTTTGGTTTTGTTGACTTTCACTATTGATTTTTCTATTTTTTGTTTCATTTATTATATCTTTTTTTATTTCCTCATTCCTTCTACCAGTTTTGATGCAGACTGTTTTTTGTTTTTTTGTTTTTTTGTTTTTTTGTTTTTGTTTTGTTTGTTTGTTTCTTAAGTCTTAAGGTGTAAAACTAGGTTGCTGATTTGAGGTTTTTTTCTTTTTTAATGTAAGAGTTTATAGGTATAAATTCCTCTCTTAGCACTGCTTTCTCTTCATCTCATAAATTTTGGTATGCTGCGTTTTCATTTTCATTTTCTCAAGATATGTTATAATTTCCTTTGTAATTTTTACTCTGACTCATTGTTGTATAAGAGTGTGTTGTTTAATTTCCACATATTTGTGGATTTTCCAGTTTTCCTTTTGCTGCTGAATTCTAGTCTTATTCCATTGTAGTTGGAAAAAAATACTTTATATAGTTTCAGTATTTTAACATTTATTAAGATTTGTTTTGTGGGCTTCCATATGTGGCCCATCCTGGAAAATGTTGCATGTGTATTTGAGATAAATGTGTACTCTGCTGATCTCAGGTGGAGTGTTCTGCATATGTCTTTTTGGTCCAATTGATGTATAGTGTATTCCACGTCCTCTGTATACTTATTGATATTCTGCATGGTTGTTCTCTATCTGTTACTGAAAGTGGAATATGAAGTATCTTACTATTATTGAAGACCTCTCCATTTCTCCATTTAATTCTGTCAGTATTTGCTTCATATATGTCAGAGTTCTGATTTGAGGCACATATGTGTTTATAATGATTCTATATTCTTGTTAAATTATTTATTTTATCATTATGCAATGTCCTTATTTGTCTTTCATAACAGTCTTTGAGTTAAAGTCTAATTTGTCTAATAAGTCTCTTAGGTTCTTTTCACTTTATTTTCTTTTCATTTTCCTCCTCAAATTCAGTAATTTCAAATAACTTGTCTTCCATTTACTGATTCTGTCTTGGCTCTGCCTCTTTGACTCTGCTGTTGAACTTCTCTGAATAATTTTTCTATGAAGTTATTGTATTCTTCAGCCCCAGAATTTCTGTGTGAGTCTTCGTAAAAATAATTTCTATCTGTTGATATTTTTATTTGTTAATACATAATTTTCTTAATTTTATTGGTCCTCTCTGTGTGTTCTCCTTTAATTCTTTGAGCATTTAAGACAGTTGTTTTAAAGCTTCTTCAAGGAATTAATTGGCTTGTGTTTCTTTAAAGTCAGTTTTTAGAGATATATTTTGTTTCTGTAAATAGGTCAATTCTCTGTCTCTTTGCACGCCTTGTGTTTTTGTTGTTGTTGTTGAAAATTAGATGTTTGCAAAAACAACCATGTCTCTCCATCTTTGGGAGCTGACTCTGTGCAGTGGAAAACCTTCCGTGTAGTGTGAAGGCTTGGAGTCCTCTCAAACCTGTCCTGGGGATGCACCTTCCCTGAGCTTGTGTTTGTGCTTGTGTTTGTGTTTGTGTGTGTGCACAGACACTTTTGTTTCAGTTCCCTGACTGCTTTTAAATGTCTAAATTTTTCAGAGAGTCTTACTCTTGCTTCCTCTTGGAGCCTTTGCCAATTTTGTTCCTCTGCTGCTAATCTCTTATCTTTAGGCACTTGCAAGTCTGCAGTCCCCTTGCAGCTGTTTCATGCCACAGTGCAGCCTCTGCTTTCAGCAGCCTTCAACCGAATATCCAGACTATGCCACTGACTCATTGGTGCTCTAAAGTCAGGTAAGACACAAATCAATTCCTCACACAGTCCTCACACAACCTACAATCTTGCATGCAAGTTCCACTCTTTTCCTTCCGTCTGTAAGAAAGGCTGAGAAATTGTGCAGCCTCCTCTGACCACACCACATTATGCATAAGATGGGAAAGGGTAGGGGTGAGCAGAAGCACCACAAAATTTCCCCCCATTTGAGTATGGTTACTTTCTTTATTAAAGATTTGCTTGGTTGCTGAAGCTTCTTACCTTGTTTTTAAAGTTTTCAGAAAGATGTTTTGGTCTGTATATCATTGTCCAATGTCTCTGAAGTGAGCTAGAGCCTGGATATTCCTTATTTACCATCTTATGTCATCATTTGATGTCACCTCAGCAGTGAATACTCTTAAATATCTATTTTTTATTATTATATTTTGTCTCATTTGCCTAATACTAGAAATCCGATAAGTATTGTTAAATGAATAAATTAGTCATCAAATCTTTTGCATGAATTGTTATGCCAGTTAGCATTCTAAATTACAAGAGTAAGTGATCATTTCCACACAGCTTCAACTGCAATGTTTCGTGAGCTAAAAATCTCACAAAAAGCTGATGAACCAATAGATGAGTTCTCATCCCTAAAAGAAGAGCTATGCTTTCTCTTTATTAATGAGATTAAATTGCTTTTAAAATGTAATTTCAGAAGTTATTGATTTTCTTCATTATTTATTTGAGAATTAAATATGAATTCTGCCAAAACTTTTATAGGAACATTTGTTTACTCAATTTTCATGAACTCTGTTTCTTACCAATATGAGTCATCTCCCTATCACATATATTATAATTTTCCCAAGTTAATTTTTTATCCTTCCATGCCTTTAGTGGTACTAGCTGATACTTGGAATTTAATTTTAATGTAATATGGTTAACTGTACCACATTTTCACTTATGTATTCTAGATTTTGTGTTATTTTGAAAATCCTCTCAATAAATTAACTACATTTTTGGTGTGTTATTGCAATTGTGGTTATACAGCTATAAATAGCTGACAAAACTCATTTAAATTTGCATTTAAATTTATTGAATTTTATTGCATGCAAATTATACAGCACTAAATGTGATTTAATTTTTTTACAATGCAAATTCATTTCACCTGTGTGCATGTACATATGTGTGTGTGAATGCATGCACATACAATACGGAGGAGAAGTCCAGGGAGATTGTTAGTGGAAGGAGTGGGGAAGGAGGAACACAAGAGTGAAGAGGTGACAGTGGGAAGGAGGATGAAATTGGCCTCCTGGCCATGCCTGAGGGACACAGTTACAAACACGAAAGGAACCAGAAGTTGAGAGAACAATGCTTCTTAAAACTACTTCAGTCCCTTGGTTTAAAAGGAAAACACAGAAAGAAGAAAAAACACAAAACACACAAAAATGCAAGCTTTTTCCTCCTGAACCCTTTCCCCATCCCCTGTCCACCAAGGCCTCAGCAGCCACCAGCAGACACAGGGGAGCAGAACAAGGATGACACAAACGGGAAAATCAAGCAGGCTAGTAACAAATTGGGGAGCAGATTCTGGACTTTATTTCTTCAGTTTAGGCAGCAGGATACAGCAGTGTGAGCTGCGCAGGAACTAGGTGTGTGCTTTGGGATTCCCAGGGAAGCCATGGATATGCAGAAGAAAGTCTCTGAACGCCATTAAGGAGAAAGATTTTGGGTTTCCTGACACCAGACCAGAGGGATTCTCCAGGCAAGACTTCAAGCTTTTGCTGGAACCTCTCAGCTATTCAGGCAGAATCGGAAGGAAGAGGAAGTCAAGGTCCACTTCAGCAACAGCCTCCAGAATGCTGGCCGCTGCCCCCTCCGCAACAGCTGGATCCCCCTGAGGGCTGATTGCAGCAGCCAGAGCTCTGAGGTCTGTGGCAGTGGGACCTGCGGCGCCTGTGGTGGCTCAGGCAGCAGCCACCTCCCCCAGAGCTGCAGCAGCCCCCAGAGCTGGAGCCACAGCAGCCTCCGGAGCTGACACTGCAGCAGGAAGAGACTGGAGGGCACTTAGGGGGACACTTTGGGGGGCATTTGGGTGTGGGGCACTTGGGAGGGCACTTGGGAGCGCACTTGGGAGGGGGCTGGCACTGCTGCTGGCTCTGCTGGCAGGACATCGCGGCAGTAGGTACTTAGGAGCTGAGGGAGAGTCAGACAGAAAATCAGACCTAGGCAGAGGTCACCCCTGCCCCTCTGACACTCTTAACATGACTTATAGAAACATCATATCCAGTAGTTTCACTTCCAATACTTTCCCCAAATTCTCTCATCATCTCTTTGCAAGCTCTGGATACCCTTGTGTGTTATCTGTTACACAAAATAGTAAACTAAGACCAAACAATATTACAAAATGCATTTGACAGTCTAAAGTGTTGTAAGTGAATGAATAAATTATTCCGAATATGTCTTCACATCCTGAAATTATATGATTTATAGATCATTTAGGGAAAATTATTTCTTAAAGAGAAAAAATAGTCACTACCTTTTGTAACTTGCAAGGTAGTTTTACTCTGTAAGATCCATATTACGAAAGATCTTGGATATTCTTGGCTCAGTAAACTCACTTTGTTGAAGCAGAGACAGAAAAAGCCATAAATTCCTGCAGCCCTGGAATTTGAACCCTGGCCCCCTGATCTCAGGCTGGAGCTCAGACTTCCTCAGCTCACCACCTGCTAAAGCTGATGGGCTGGCATGGTGGGTCTCAGGCTTGGTGTGTCCTAATCAACCTGAGAAGTTTGTGAACGAATCTCAGACCCATAAAAATATCAGTTCCATAAGCCCAAAGGAGCCTCTGGTCCCCTGTCCATGGCTCCAGCTCTTCCCTGCAGACAGGGACAAGGTTGTATTTTCAGAGGTGGGCTTCCTTCCTGTGGCCTATCAGAGTGCCCCAGGTCTCTGTGCTTCAAGGTTTCCCATCCTGAGGGGCCTGCTCCACCCTAGAGCAGTGTTTTCAGAGCCCAAAGGCACAGCCAGCCCGTTCTTCTTTCTGTCCCAGTTGTTGTCAGTCTCCTCCCTGTCCCCCGTTCCATCAGTCTTCTCAAGAAAACTCCCCACCTCTAACAACATGGCCTCCAGCCGCGGAGGCCCTGCCCACCACCCCTCCTACCCTGATCTGAGCATCCCTCTGTGGAAGCCCCTGCTTCTGTTCCCAGAGGACACATACCAAAGTCACAGGCAGCACAGGGTCCTTCAGCACCTCAGGAAGTGAGTGAATAGGGTGCTCTGGCCCTGAGCCCTTTTATCCCAGCCTGAGTTTCTGCCTCCTGTGGTGAGACAGGGCCTGGGCATGAGAGGACTCACCTCCTGATACCCACATGGGTCCTGTGATGGGTGGTGACCGGCAGCTCCTCACCTGTCTCCCTCCCCAGGCTGAGGGCAGCTGCTGCTGGATAGGAGTAGGGCTGCTTAAAAAAAAAGGGTGGGGACAATTTATACATGACTTTCTGCCCCATTCTTCCTGGTAAATCCCAGCCTTGACTGCTTTTTAGTTCTAGTTTTTGCACGTTGGCTCCCAATTCCTTTGTTCCTTCTTGTTGCTCGTGGAACTCATTGGCTCTTGGCATCTGGGTTTGGACTGTAATTTAGAGATTCTTTCGCATATTCCCACTTAAGTCTAGGTAATCCTCCCAGGCTACCAGGGGTCAGCTAACTTCTGTCTGCAGCCCAAATCTGCCTGCTTCCTGATTTGGATAGCCTGCGAGGTTTTTATGTGTATAAATTATTGAGAAAAGAAAGCAAAAAAGGAAAATGTTTTACAACATATAAAAATTATATTAAATTCAAACTTCAGGCTTCATAAAGCTTTATGTCTCTGACTCAGAGAATGAGCCACATTCTTTATTTTATTGATTGTGTCTGTGGTTCTTTTAACACTACAATGGAGAGCTGAGTAACTGGCATTGAGGTGCTATGGCTCCCAAAGCCTAAAATACTTATTCTCTTGCAGTTTGTGGAAAAAAAAAGAAAGAAAGAAAGAAAAGAAATGCTGACCCGATGCATTCCATTATATTTAAGAGCTTGCAGTCAGACAGGCTAGAAAACTGTCCTGGTTCTGCCATCTAGTGTCTGTGTGTACTTGTGAAAATTACTTTACTTGACTCCTTTTTAGTTTGTTGTTCTTGTTTCTTCCTCAGTTTAAAAGTACAGATAGTGATACAGATATCTCTAAGGGTATTGTGCCAGCCAGTAAAATAATATAAGGAAAGAGTCTGGTAGAAGGTCCGTGAGACGACAGACCCTTAAAAAATGCGATGCCTACATATGCATCAATAAAGGAATAGGTATCATTTTGAAGTCATAGCTGCTTTCCAAGATGGAGGGGGTGGGGTGTAAATCCGGGATTTGGGATTGTTCGGTTTTTTTGATTATTTCCTTTTTTAATGTTTAAGACCCCTTTGTTCTGCTAAGTATATTGATGTATTTGACTATGAAGTAGGAATGACTGTGAGTGTGAATAGGGAAGGCATTTGTGTGGAAGAGGAGAACTCTAGAACTCTATATTGTTCCACGTAGAGTGAAAAATCCCGGAGTTTCCAAGGACCCTATATCAGGAAGGAGGGAAGGGCACACATGGGGAGATGGAAGGGGAAAGGGGGACTTGGGGGAAAGCCAGGCCTTAGGTGCAGGACACTGTCCAAGACATGGTGGGAGAGCCTCTAGGAGCTTTTCACCTCAGCAGCTCCCTCCTCCTACGTTTTCCCGTATTGTCTCTGCTTGAAAAGTGTTTTCTTTCCCTCTACTTTCAGTAGATGAAGGGAAAGCGCAGGAGTTCCTATCTAGTTCAAGTTTGTGTACAACAATATGGTGAGCTTTTCCAACATAAAACTAATTCATGAATTAGAAGAAGGCGGCGTACTACAGCCAGAACAAACATGTGAGGAAAAGCCCTCTCTTTCCTGTCAATGGTAGAAACACTGGGGGAGCATCTAAAATTCTCCAGAGCCTGGAACAATATCATACATTAGTGATATCTAGGTCATAAGCAGAAGAGTGAAGCTAGTTCACAAGTAGTTGCAAAATATAAATATGTTCGTCATATGTATTGGGGTATCCAAATAATATGTACACTAAATGTGTGTGTTTATATAAACATACACACATCATATATTTTATAGTGACTCTGTGTGTACATATTTTCTTAGCTATTTCTCTGCCTCTCACCTTATTGGTTTCTCTCTCTAGCTCTTCTTCATTAGAACAGTTCTAGAAATAATTGCCTGTGACCTTAATAGAATGATCAAACATCCCAATTTGCCAGCAACAGTTTGGGATTATGCCTTTTGTCTCAACATATATTATCATAAACCTTCTTTTGGATCTCAAGTGTGTGCCAGTTTGGATGAAAATGTAAATAGTCGTGCTACCATTGAACAAGTCTTCTCAAAGGCTTTTGCTGATTCATGATAAAGCCAAAACTCTTACCCTTCGCGTTCAAGGACCTGTGTGATGTGACCTTATTCTGTTTCTACAAATTTTTATTTGCTTTGCTTTTCTTTTTATTGTTTTTTTCTTTTTTTGAGACAAGGTACTGCTCTGTCACCCAGACTGGAGTGCCATGGTACAAATCAGAGGTCACTACAGCTTCGAACTCTTGCTAGGACTGCAGGCACACACCATCATGGCCCAGGTAATTTTTAATTTTTTTGTAAGTTGGAGTCTCATTATGTTGGCCAGGGTGTTCTTGAACTCCTGGTCTCAAGTGATCCTCCTGCCTCAGCCTCCCAAAGTGCTAGAATTATAAGCGTGAGCCACCATGCCCAGTCGACTGCCTTGCTTTTTTAGAGAAGAAATCCTCTTCAGCTGACTTGGCCAGTTAACTCTACTTTGAACAAACTACTCCTTGCCTTAATGTGTTTTGCTTTATGTGACATATCTCTGAAACAAGACTGAATATTTTGTCTGGATGTGATGTTTGTATCTTTTATCAGCACTTAGAGCAAGGATATGCATGTAATCATTTCATCAGCATTTCATAGCACCTGAGAGCTTGCCAATAGCTTTTCCATCTGACTGGAGATCATCCCATGTGGGATTGGCCCTAAGATATGCACAGGATAAGTGCTGGCCATATCCCTTGGATGCCATTATATTATTCAAGGATGATGTCTGTACTTAGGTTGTCCCAAAGGGCTTTGTTATTGAAGGAGAGGTCAGGGTATTGATTCCTTGGCTTACTCAGGAAGTACTGCTCATATGCCCAGCTCACTGATTCCTGGTATGGTGGGGCTGACACGCCACTGAGCCATGCCTCTGTCTCCAGGAAGGGCAGCGCCCAACAACAATTACTCTGACTTGGGTTTGGTGATAAATCAGCAGCGTGGTTGTAGTATCATGAGGACTCATTGCTAAGCCTTGGCTATTAGATTTAAATTGGCTGGATATCATCTCAATGGAAGAAACATTTCCTGATAAGTGATTGGCTTTCTGGGGTTATCTTTTCATGAAAGGTATCTACCTCTTATAATCTCAGGAGACGAGAGGACACATGGCTGAGATCCACAGGAAGTAATTCTAACTGTATGGACTTCACTCTGTTCCCTGGACCCTACAGCCCTTTCCAGAGAAGGATCTTGTATGTTAGCAGTTTTTAGTTTGTTCCCCCTTTTTTTTCCCCAAAACCTTTATTTTGTATTGTAAATTCCTTTTAATGCACACTTAGATGAAGATATTTATGTTTTCTAATTCATTGATAAAAAAAATTATTTTGAGTGAAAAAGGGAAAAGGAAATATAAAAGAAAAACAAGTGCATTTTTAAAACTTAGAAATTTACATAGCAAATAGCATCATAAATAAGACAGAAAGAAAAGTAATCGGTTGGAGGAAATTGCAATACATTTGCTAAGAATATAGAAAAACAGTCCTTACAATTCAATTGGAAAAATGCAAGTATGCCAATACAAAGAACAATCAAAGGCCATGAACAGGCAACACACATACTAGAAAAGAAACACAAATGGGAAAAACAAGTTAAAAATATGTTCAGTGTGTACTGGCATGGTGGTTCATGCCTGTAATCCCAGCACTTTGGGAGGCCAAGGAGGGTGGAGTTCAAGACCAGCCTGGCCAACATGGTGAAACTCCATCTCCACTGAAAATACAAAAAATTAGCCAGGCATGGTGGCAGCGCCTATAATCACAGCTAGTTGGGAGGCTGAGGCAGGAGAATCGCTTGAACCCAGGAGGCAGAGGTTGCAGTGAGCCATGATCGGGCCACTGCACTCCAGCCTGGGCGACAGAGAGAGACTCTGTCACCAAAAAAAAAAAAAAAAAAAAAAAAAAAAAGTTCAATGTGACTAATAATCAAAAAATGAAAAATAACAAAAGGAAATATTTTGGGTTTTTCTGATGTAGGTTGTCTATCCAGTTTATTCATATCAGATTGACAAAGATTTATTTCCTAATAAAAACTCAGTGTTGGGGAGGATTTGTGGAATCGAGCACTCATGTTTTATTAGTGTGAAAATAAATTGCCATAATTATTCTTCATTACAATGTGATGATTAATGCATTCAACACAAACTTGATGGTGTGTAAATGAAATAAAAAGTAAAATGAACATACTCTTTTTTAAAATTTATTTATTATTATTATTATACTTTAAGTTCTAGGGTACATGTGCATAACGTGCAGGTTTGTTACATCTGTATACTTGTGCCATGTTGCTGTGCTGCACCCATCAACTCATCAGCACCCATCAACTCATCATTTACATCAGGTATAACTCCCAATGCAATCCCTCCCCCCTCCCCCCTCCCCATGATAGGCCCTGGTGTGTGATGTTCCTTTTCCCGAGCCCAAGTGATCTCATTGTTCAGTTCCCACCTATGAGTGAGAACATGCGGTGTTTGGTTTTCTGTTCTTGTGATAGTTTGCTAAGAATGATGGTTTCCAGCTGCATCCATGTCCCTACAAAGGACACAAACTCATCCTTTTTTATGGCTGCATAGTATTCCATGGTGTATATGTGCCACATTTTCTTAATCCAATCTGTCACTGATGGACATTTGGGTTGATTCCAAGTCTTTGCTATTGTGAATAGTGTCACAATAAACATACGTGTGCATGTGTCTTTATAGCAGCATGATTTATAATCCTTTGGGTATATACCCAGTAATGGGATGGCTGGGTCATATATGGTACATCTAGTTCTAGATCCTTGAGGAATCGCCATACTGTTTTCCATAATGGTTGAACTAGTTTACAATCCCACCAACAGTGTAAAAGTGTTCCTGTTTCTCCACATCCTCTCCAGCACCTGTTGTTTCCTGATTTTTTTAATGATCGCCATTGTAACTGGTATGAGATGGTATCTCATTGTGGTTTTGATTTGCATTTCTCTGATGGCCAGTGATGATGAGCATTTTTTCATGTATCTGTTGGCTGTATGAATGTCTTCTTTTGAGAAATGTCTGTTCATATCCTTTGCCCACTTTTTGATGAGGTTGTTTGTTTTTTTCTTGTAAATTTGTTTGAGTTCTTTGTAGGTTCTGGATATTAGCCCTTTGTTAGATGAGTAGATTGCAAAAATTTTCTCCCATTCAGTAGGTTGCCTGTTCACTCTGATGGTAGTTTCTTTTGCTGTGCAGAAGCTTCTTTTTAGTTTAATTAGATCCCATTTGTCAATTTTGGCTTTTGCTGCCATTGCTTTTGGTGTTTTAGACATGAAGTCTTTGCCCATGCCTATGTCCTGAATGGTACTACCTAGGTTTTCCTCTAGGGTTTTTATGGTATTAGGTCTAACATTTAAGTCTCTAATCCATCTTGAATTAATTTTCGTATAAGGAGTAAGGAAAGGATCCAGTTTCAGCTTTCTACTTATGGCTAGCCAATTTTCCCAGCACCATTTGTTAAATAGGGAATCCTTTTCCCATTTCTTGTTTCTCTCAGGTTTGTCAAAGATCAGATGGCTGTAGATGTGTGGTATTATTTCTGAGGACTCTGTTCTGTTCCATTGGTCTATATCTCTGTTTTGGTACCAGTACCATGCTGTTTTGGTTACGGTAGCCTTGTAGTATAGTTTGAAGTCAGGTAGCGTGATGCCTCCAGCTTTGTTCTTTTGACTTAGGATTGTCTTGGAGATGCAGGCTCTTTTTTGGTTCCATATGAACTTTAAAGCAGTTTTTCCAATTCTGTGAAGAAACTCATTGGTAGCTTGATGGGGATGGCATTGAATCTATAAATAACCCTGGGCAGTATGGCCATTTTCACGATATTGATTCTTCCTATCCATGAGCATTGTATGTTCTTCCATTTGTTTGTGTTCTCTTTTATTTCACTGAGCAGTGGTTTGTAGTTCTCCTTGAAGAGGTCCTTTATATCCCTTGTAAGTTGGATTCCTAGGTATTTTATTCTCTTTGAAGCAATTGTGAATGGAAGTTCATTGATGATTTGGCTCTCTGTTTGTCTGTTACTGGTGTATAAGAATGCTTGTGATTTTTGCACATTAATTTTACAATGTGTGAACATTTAGAATTTCATCTAAGGAAATAAGGGAATGAAGGAAAGAATATATGCATAAGAATGTTCACAGTAGCAAATTAGAAATAATAGGAGTTCAGAAAGTTTTCAGAATACAAGATCAATATTCTTATATCTCTGAAAATAATGGAAGATAAAAAATTTAAAGATGTGATTTTAAACAGAAAAATGCATGTTTTATAATAATATGTATATTTTTAATGAACTACATACTCAGGAAAAAGGATCACATGACAACAATGAGAAACTGTTTCACACTGATCACTGGACAATTATATAAACATCTAATATCACACAGTGTTGCCAGTATGTGAAACAACAGGAATTCTCACACTAATGGAGGGAGTGTGAGCTGGAGATCAATGTGACAGCATATTGTAAAGTTAAAGACGAGCCTATCCACAATTCAATTGTGTGATCCCTCAGCACATATCCTAGAGAGACGTGCCTAGGCATGGATGACAGAGAATTTTAAATAGTGGAATCATTTAGATTTGCAAGATAATTAGAAACAATATAAATATTCATTAAAAAGAGATTGCTTAAATATGTAGTAGTGTGGTTGTAAGGTGAAATATTACATAGCAGTAAGAAATACACACAGCTAAGCCAATTAATAGGAATATCTCACAAATGATTCTGTGATAGGAAAGCAAGTTTGCATAAGATTTCATCAAGTGTGTAATGTTTGAGTTGAAAATATGTAAACTAGACTGCGTATTTTAAGGAAATTTATAATGTAATAGAAGTTTAAAGAAATACATAGGAATACTTAACTCCAAACTCAGGATATTCCTCTGGAGGGCAGGGAGAAGATAGACATCAAATGTATAAAATTGTTTACCTCTTTGTTGGGTGATGTGTAAGGAATTATTTATTAAACAAGTATTTATACTTTTTAAATATCAATTTCTCATAACAATTACAGATATTTTAACTAAAACTTTAAATAAGAACTTCTAAATTTTAACTTTTATTTCAATAATTTAATTTGAAATTTAATTTAAAATTCTAACTTTAAAATGTATATATATATAAATTGTATACATGCCCTTTTAATTATTAAAAAAAGTGAAACATTTTGTCTTTTTCTGATGTAGGATGTCTATTCAATTTATTTATTTATATCAAATTGGCAAAGATTGAGTGCCTAACAAAAAATGTATTATATTTTATTACATGAAAATTCTGAAATAGTACTCATTGAAAATCTTTCAATAAAATCAAATCTATGTGTGCAGGAATCTTTTTTCTGTTTGCTCACTAGTATGTCTCAACTATCTAAATAAACTCCTAGAATATTTTAGGCTCTTAGTAAACATTTATTGAATATTTTATTTATAGTGTTATGGCTTTCTAGTTTGTTTCTTTCATATGATTTTGGATGTACTGAAAATTCTATTTTGATGGTATTAGATCTATCAAAATTTGTCACTAACATTTGTTACATTTCTTTTGTGTATAAAAACATTTTTCCATTGTGAGTTCTACTTTGTGATTCAATTTTAAAAATTAGCTCCTTAATCCTCCAGAAACTTGTTTTGTTAAAGAATATATTTCTTTTTTTCTCTAGTTCAACTTACTAAATAAGCCATCCTTTCTCCACTGATCTATATGCTAACATATTTAAAATTCTTTTCACACAAAAGCGTCTCCTGGCTATTTATGGTACTCCATTTCCTCCCATCATATGTGTTCAAGATGAAGACATTTTCTTTGCACTTGTTTGTTTTATTGTGCAAAAAATCATAAGGTCTTCAAAACAGCCCCTTTCATCACTCTGAGACCCGTGGAGATGAGTTTTCCTGAGTTTCTGTGAAGCTAGGGAGGGAAGGGAGAATTCTCAAAGGACTGTGATGGGGCCATCTCCTTAGGATCCTGAACAGTGTCTGTCTTTCTGCGGAAGGTCCACAACACAGCCCAACAGATACCACCCTAGGAGTCCACTCTCTGGCTATCTGTCATGCATTCACTGAGCAGAGGAGGGAGATGGTGCTGGCATAGATAACTGTGGCAAATATCTTGAATAAATACTTGCATCTAATTCTCTGTGCCAGAATTTCTGACTTTTAAACTGAGGCTAAAAATGGACCTGCTTCATAGAAATTTCAAAGATTAAATAGTATACTGTGAGCACATAGTGCCTGGTGTATTGAAATTGCTCAATCACTGATGCTTCTTGTAATATTACCCATTCATCAGAACACAGAACGATAGAGTGTAAGAGATGTTCTTCAGGGAATGAGCAGATGGGAGTCAGCAAGGTGGCTGAGAAGGTTGTCTTTCCCCTAGCGGCCCAGGATGATGGCACTCCTCTGCCACTGGTCTGAGTATCTAAAGTGGGAGGAAGTGCTCAGAGAGGGCTTTCTGGATCTTCTCATGCTGCTTGGACGGTGTCACGATCCTGGTCTCAAACTGAGTGGGAATTGTGGAGCATTTGTATGCATGAACAGGAGGGTCTTGTTAAAGTAAATTAAAATGGACACCAGACCTGAAGAGTCCCTGGACAGACAAAGCCAGTTAGGCCTCATAAATGACCTCAACTTTGCTTGATCTCCAAACATAAGGGAAACGTAACTTAGGTTATTTCTTGTAAATGCCTGTATTAAAGAAAAATGATACTTCAAACCAACCAATCAGAAGCTACCAGAGCTACCTTATAATTATGCAACTAGGGACTTTCAGCAGGATAGACTGAGTAAGAAAATGGTGTAACAACAACCAATCGAATATTTTCTTCACTTTACTTTTGTGTTTGCTTTATAAAAGCTTTCCCCTTGTGTTCTCTTGACAGAGCCCTCAAACCACTTTTGGGGTTCATGAATTGCTGTTTGCTCAAATAAACTCTTTAAGATTGTATTATACCTCAGTTTACCTTTTAACAGTCCCCACAGGTGGAAAGCAGAGAAGGAATGAAGTCCAACCCCACTCCTTGATACTGGTTTGTGGACTCATCAGAGAGCCAAAGAAGAAGGGAAGACTTACAGGGACCCTGCAGAAAACTGATGTCTTTAAATTTAAGGAGCGCCTGACCTTGAAGCATCTGTGAGTCCCTGTCTAAATAGCTCTGGTCCTTGGAGCTTGGAAAAAAGAGGAAAGAGATAAAAATGTTGTCACTTTTAGTAGGAGTACTGTGAGATGTCCACTCCTCCCTGGAGGAAGCCTTCTCAAGTTAAAGCACAGGTTCCCCTGCCTTAGGGAGCCACAGGACAAGGAGAGAAGCCCAGCCCTTCTCCTCAGAAATCCCCAAGGATGGTGTAATACCCATATCCTCTGAACTCAGGAAGTCCTTACCCAAGGCCTATATGCTGACTGTGCCTATGTAGTATCCCTGATCCCAATGCAGAGAGGCCTGGTAATACAGGGGTTGCAATTCATAGGGATTCAAACTGCCTTTTCTTCAGGGACTCCATGCCAGATGGGGAAACAGGAAGCAAATCTGGGTGGTTCCAGGAGGAAAGGACATAAGAAGTCATGATAGGAGAGAGGATAGCCTGAGAATACTAATATTGAAGGACTGTAGTGTTAAAATAGTGTGAAAGTAGAGGAAATATGAGGGAAGCTTCCTGGAAATGGAGGAAGCTGACTGATATTCATCCAGGATCCAAACCTCAGGACAGTCATCAGAAGGACTTCTAGAAGCAGAGAGGCAGGGTGTCTTTCTTTCACAGAGTTGGACATTGCTTCCAAGCTCTTGACACCTGGGATGAACATTGGTGTGTTTGTATGTGTGTGTGTGTGTGTGTGTTTGTATCTGTGTGTGTGTGTGTTTGTGTGTGTGTGTGTGTGTGTGTGTCTATAATTTATGACTCCATTTGTATAGGCAGTGGAAAGAACAGAAACTCTTTGAAGTTCATTTGCAGAAGTGAGCTCAAAGGTTTATTTGTACTAGAGCAGTCTGCATTTTTAAAGTACAAGCTACATGGAATCATTTTGCTACGGTTGCTGAAGGAAGAGCATGGTAAAATTCTTTGGGAGAATAGATGGGGAGAGAGTGAGGGTATCAGGAAGAAGGAGGGTGACAACTGAGTAGGATAATATCTGTCTTCCTTAATAACCAGGGTTATTATGTCATCATCGCTCCACTTTGGTCCTTCTTTCCACATCTGGCCTTGTGATGGAGGGTTGGGACTGCCAACCCTATTTCTCTTTGCCGGCTGTTTCCTGGAGTCTCTGACAGTAGGGGGAGCTAGAGAGAACTTGGAGACTGACAGAGCTACAAGGACCAGGCTTCCTTAGATTCCCTTAGAATTCTCCAAGTCACCCCAATATTACTTCTCACCCCAGCAGGAGCAATTTATCCCAGTAGCAACAGTAGTTCCAGTGTGCAGTTTTTCCCACTCACAAAACCAACCTTGTTGGGTTGTCATGGAGACAAACCCTAGGACCAGCACCAGCTTGTGCCCCTCCTCAGAAGCCTGAGTCCAGACACATAGGGCCCCTCCTCTGAGCTCAGGGACCCCGGCACTCTTGAGAAGGGCCCCTTTCCTAGAGGCCTGAGTTTCAATTCATGGGAAACTGCTCCAAAGTCTAAGTTTTGATAATTTCAAGACACTCCCTTTCCCTGCCATTGGTAGCATGGTGGCAATGACAGTTACTGCCTCCACGAACTCTTTTTGTTTACTATTGGTCTTGTCAGTTCTCTGATGCCAAGAAAGCAATTCTTTATATAAACTTCTGTCTGTTAAAGTAAATCTCATAATTCTCTTTCCTGACTTGACCCTGGCTGAGGCACTGAGCGGCGGGGATCAGCTCTGGTGAGGACCAGGAGTTGAAGGAGTCAAGCAAGCTATGCTGCTTCAAGGCCCAGATAACCGGGTGATGGAGCTGAGATCAGGCATGCTTATCCCTCTCGGCACATTTACAGGCAAGAGTAATGCAGTCTAGAAAAAGATGATGAGCACATTATTTGTTTTATTGTTTCATGCACAATGGAGATTGCCAAGGAAATCAGGGGAATGAGGTAAGGTCTTCTATTTGGTGTTTCCAGGCCAGGTGCACAGATGGAATCAGAGGCTGGAAGATGAATTTTTGTGAGAGGGCAGATTTCTGCATTCTAGGTCAGAGGAATATTCCAGGACAGAGTTTGAAGTCCTTACTAAAATGTCCCAGCAGCACAGCCAGGCCCAAGGAAGATGAAGTTGCACCTCTCATGCCTCTAAATCTGCTCTTCTAGGCACAAGGTCCACTTCAGCAGCAGCCTCCAGAGTGCTGGCCGCTGCCCCCTCCGCAGCAGCTGGATCCCCCTGAGGGCTGGCTGCAGCAGCCAGAGCTCTGGGGTCTGTGGCAGTGGGACCTGCGGCGCCTGTGGTGGCTCAGACAGCAGCCACCTCCCCCAGAGCTGCAGCAGCCCCCAGAGCTGGAGCCACAGCAGCCCCCAGAGCTGGAGCCACAGCAGCCTCCGGAGCTGACACTGCAGCAGGAAGAGACTGGAGGGCACTTAGGGGGACACTTTGGGGGGCATTTAGGGGCGGGGCACTTGGGAGGGCACTTGGGGGTGCACTTGGGAGGGGGCTGGCACTGCTGCTGGCTCTGCTGGCAGGACATCTCGGTGGCGGGTGTTCAGGAGCTGAAGGAGAGTCAGACAGCAAGTTAGACAGAGGCAGAGGCCACCCCTGTCTATTCTTGTCCTTTCTGCATTATTTCTAGACCCTTCATTTTGAAAGCCTTATATCAAACCTAGAAAAATTACCTCTAATGTTTTTATCACTCTCAGTGTTTACCAAGTGCTTTCATTCATGGATTCTCACTTCAAAGCTTATTTGAGATGTTGTCCTGCAATATATAATCTCCAAATATATGTAAATAAAGTTTCTGCTCATTAAAAGCTCCTAAGTGTGGGAGAGAAGGCCAGGAAATAAATTGGCTCCAGGCCAACATTCATTCTATTACATCACCAAGAATTCTAAAAATGTTCAATGTTGGGACCAGTTTAGAGGTGAAAAATCTCTTTAAGGAAAAATCAAAAGGAATTTCTATTGGAAGAACTGATGTATTTCGGTTTGCAGAAATAGAGAAAACTATAACCGCAAAGGACGTTGGAGTCCATTTGTTCCAACAGACTCAATATATATATAAAGAAACTGAAGCCAAAAGAGGTAACTTCACTGGCCCAAAGTTATTCACTAGCATGTCACATTTGTTCCTGGGTCCCCTGGTTGCCATCCTGGGCTCTGCCCTTTAGCACATGCTGCCTCCCCAGGCCTGTCCCCAGGCGCTGTCACATGCCTTCAGTGTGGACTCAGTTTTCCACTACAGATCTTCCTGTTGGCATCTAACAAGATCCACAGGTGTCTCTGATCCTTTCTTCCTCTAAGTAGCAATGTCCTCAGCATATCTTTTCTACAAATAAGTATGTCTGTATTTCCAAAATTATATTCCCCCTATGCGACCCACTCCAGCGTAATCTAGTGGCCAATGTGTTTATTCTCTAAAACCAGAGAAACACACTGAGCAACTGAAAACAATTTGGTTCCTCTAACTCTGTGTCATACAGCCCTCCAGATCTTACCAGTTCTTCTTAATCTCTCTCACTCCACCCCACCCCTCTACCTCCTCTTTCCAATTTTCTTCCCCTGCCCCATTCCTTGCCAATCACAATTCCAGGCCCCTGAGGCCCTGACTAGACTCTACGAGACTCTACTCCTGCCCTGGTCTGAGTATCCATCCCCTCCCTCCCTTGCCTGAGCATTCCTCTGTGGAAGCCCCTGCTCCTTTTCCCAGGGCACACTTACCAAGATTACAGGCAGCACAGGGTTCTTCAGCACCACAGGAGGTGAGTGGATGAGATGCTCTGGCCCTGAGCCCTTTTATTCTGCCCTTGGGTGCTGCCTCCAGCTGTGAGACAGGGCCTGGGCATGAGAGGACCTGCCTCCTGACACCCACATAGGTCTTGTGATGAGTGGTGACTTGCAGTTCTGCACACACCTTTCTTCATGGGTGTTCAGGGGAGCTGCTCTCAGCTAGGAAAGAGTTTGGTGGAAATGGGGCTTGTGGTGGGTGAAAATGAACATCATGGTTCCTGGAGTCCTCAGTGGCCTATATCCTATGAAGATGGCTCTCTTCACAGTCTTGTAGTCACGCTTATGAATTCTGCACAAACAATCCCTTTTTCCTTCCATCCTAGATACTAATTTTCCATCTAGACCTTTGGCTCCAGATAGCTTGGTTAAGAATCCACAAGACTGCATTGTGGGGTTTGTCTGTGCACACATGCGCATGTGTGTGCTTCATAGTAGTTGAGAAAAGAGGCTTTGGAGACCCTGGCCAAGTACTCAATATTTTTGGTCATTGGCTTTCTGATATTTTAAATACAGATAATAAGAGAAATATCTTTTTTGCAGGATTTACAAATTAATTAAGATGGCAAAGGGGAAGTAGCTGAGATAGTATGTGGCATGTGGTTATAATCAGGAAATGGATGGATAGATAGATAGATAGACAGATAGATAGATAGACAGACAGAGACAGACAGACACAAAGAAAAATAGAGGGAAACCTGAGATTTTAATGGACATTGGGAATTTTTAAAGCCACAGGTGCCTTTTAAGTTACATGGCTCTTATTAAAACTAAAGGTCATTTTTTTTTTCTCCCACATGCCTCAGTGAATTGGGCTTTCTGAAGGTAGATACAGAGCGGGTATAAGAAAAGAGGACTAAAGAGATGTATATTGCCCTAAATTACAGCATAAAAGAATTTGCAGTTTCCTGAGGAAAATCTGAAGGGATGAGGTAAAATAAAGATGGGAAGGGTGAAGAGAAGAGAACAGCCAATGAGGTGGCTTTAAACTGTGACTTGGAGTGGTGTAGCTGGTATAGACAGGAATAGACATAGTCAATATTTAATTTGAAAGTGTTGGCTTTGTTGCAATACACATTTCCTGGGTTTGATTTTCCAGTTTCCAAATTAACCAAATGCAAAATGTAAAAGTGATAAACCAATATTTGAAAAATAAATGTGGTCAAAATTATATATAATATCAAAGAATGGTTAGATGGTTTTAGCAGATTATAAGTTGCAGAAGAACAGATTGGTGAACTTGAAGAAATTGTTTAAACCGAACTGAAGAAAAGGAAAAATATTGAAAAAATGAACAGGTGATCAGAGACCTGTTGAATAATATCAAACATTCTAGCACCCATGTATTTAGAGTTTCAGGAAGAGAGAATAAATAAAATGGGGGAGGAAATATATTTTGAAATCATGGTCAAAAACTTTCCAAAAGTGATAAAAAAATTATTAATCTATAGGGCCAAGAAATTAATAAATCCCAAGCAGGATAAATACATAGTAAGCCAATAAATGGTACTATAGGTCCAGAAAGAGGATACCAATTAGTCTTAGAAGACTGGTGGAAGAGAGAGGGATTCTGAGGGAGGGTGTCTAGGACAGGTTTGTTAAGGGTGTCTGATAGGATACAAGTTTTAAGGGGTGGTGAGGTTTAGATAGCTTAGAGAGATGGAGATGGTAGGGAGTAGGGAGGTGTATGGAGAAGAAGTGAGGGGTATGACAATATGTACAGGGCAGGAGAGGTCTTTTGTGGTTGAAATGCAGGGCATGTGATAGAGAATAAGGCACAAAGTGCAGCTAAAAGAAAGACTGGATTCAGCCTGTGGAAAGTACAGGGCAGGAGGGGCAGGTGGTCTTTTGTGGTTGGAATGCAGGGCATTTGGTAGAGAACAAGGCACAAAGTGCGGCTAAAAGAAAGACTGGGTTCAGCCTGTGGAAAGTCCATTGTCAGGGCAAGTCACTGGCCTGTCTGCATTGAGTGTTCACCAGAAATCCATCTCCTGAAGCCTTTAGTTTAATTTTATTTTTTTACTTACAGGTTTATTGTTTTAGACTGGGAAGAATGATCACATCAGTGCTGGATTCTAATATGGAAGAGGACTTTTAGGCAGACCCTGCAAGAGAGGGTGACATGGTTTGGCTGTGTCCCCACCCAAATCTCATCTTGAATTGTAGTTCCCAGAATCCCCACATGTCATGGGAGAGACTCATGTGAGGTAATTGAATCATGAGGTTGGTTACCCTCATGCTGCTGTTCTCATGGTGGTGAGTTCTTATGAGATGTGATGGTTTCATAAGGGGTTTTTCACCCTTTGCTTAGTACTTCTTACTGCCGCCATGTGAAGAAGGATGTGTTTCCTCCCCCTTCCACCATGATTGTAAGTTTCCTGAGGCCTCTCCAGCCATGTTGAACTGTGAGTTAATTAAACCTCTTTCCTTTATAAATTACCCAGTCTTGGGTACATCTTTATCAGCAGCGTGAACACAGAGGGCAACAGCCGTAGAAAATGAAATAAGAAAATACCATTGATGATACTTGCCAAATATTGCTACATATCCACACTCTCATAGTCACAGTTTCCAATTCTGGCACCCCTAAAAACTGAGTTTTTGTCTGATTGTTGACAATATTCATATGGTGGCAAAAAAAAAAAAAAAAAAAAAAACCTGACCTGAACAGAGAGTGAGCTCACTTCACTTTGCTGTAAATATTCTTATGTTCTGTTGTAAAAATATAAATGTCCTCCCCAAGGGGAAGGATCTGTGAAGCCTTAGGGATAACAGGTGGTCCTGGACTGCCCACCCTCACCTTGCCTGCCTAACATGTGTTCAAGTCCTTGGTTCTAATTCCATGGTATTGAGACTGAATATGGCCAATTTTGAAGCACACTTGTAGTGTTACTAATGAATTCGATTCATTGTATTGCCCTCCTTAAAAAAAAAAGTTCTAAATTTCAAAACACATCTGTTGCCAAGGATCTAGGAGGAGTCATTGGAGGAACAAATAAATCTAACATTTTTCAGGAGTAACAATCTATCTCTAATAATCACTACTTTATTTAAGAGAACCTTGTATCAGTCTGTCTCCCAAATTCTCAGACTTAAACAAGCCTCAGATTCTCCCCATTTTTAACTGACACCCCAAGATTTTCCCCACTCATAATCGTATCACCAGCCCTAATTCATAATGTGCTCCTATACGTGTTTTTCTTTCTTTTTTTTCTTTTTTCTTTTTTCTTTTTTTTTTTTTAACTTATTCTCAACTAGTCTCCTGTATTCAGTGGGTAACCAGGAGAGCAGTCGTGGGCACCCAGAAAAGCAGCAGTGGGCATCCAGAAGAGCATCTGTAGGCCTGCTCTTGAAGCCCTCCCAAGGGCCCTTGTGCATTTTTGTCTTTTTCTCCTTTTACCCATTAATCCCATTGACTAATCATCAATACAAATAATTCCTCTTTGTGTTAAAATGGCCTGTGTTACACTTTTCCAAGACAATAGAATTTCCTGCTTATATTTTTCAAGGTGCCACTAGCACTGCATGGCAACTAAGTAGGAAGGTTAGAAAGTGAGTGTTCTGAGCTCTTGGACAAGTTTGCCAAATAATGATGATAATTACTGGCACAGATAATCTACTCACAATTGCCATAATAGCCAAGATAAACTACTCTTCCATAATCAGCATGCAGATCCCTTGGGGAAAAATAAAAACCTTCTGTATATCCTTAAAGTTGTAATTGCTTGCGTGTATTTGCATGTATTCCTGCCTTACAGAAAATTTTTATTTTTCATGAATAGGAGGTTCTTGGGATGGAGGCAAGGGGAAGATGTGATTCACTGTTGGCTTGGGATGGCCTTGAGGACAAAGCTTAAGACTTTCCTCCAATTCAGTGGTTCTCAATGGGGTGAGGTTGGGGATGGCCTGACTACCACACCCCAAAAGAGGGCATTGGACAATCTGGATAAGTGTTTGATCATCACAGCTGCTGTCATCTAATTGGTAGAAGCCACGGATGCTGCTAAGCACCCTTCAAATCACAGAATAGGCCTTCGCTAAGAAAGAATTATGTTGTCCAAATCGTCAGTAGTGCTGAGGATGAGAAACCCTACTCTGGTACAGGAGGATGAAGACTATACTCACTGGAGACACCTCCTGGATTTCTCACTGAACAAAACAAACCTCTGAAGAATGCTGATGAAATGCTGTGGAAATCACTGGTGAATTAACTTATTGCTCAATCCGGATTTCACATTCAGGCCAGGTCAAGGAAGGACACCTTTCAGTGACTAAGGACCCAATCCCAATTCGAGCCTAAATAGTATTTCTGATTGACTGCAAAGCCTCCCCTTTCTGGTATTTCCTCTCCCTCTGGTTGAACTAAGAAGCCGTGCTGATGGCACACTGGCTGAGTGACGTCAATACACTGATGACCCTCTGTGATGGCTGCTGACGTTGCTGTGCTTAACCCCACCCTCACCCTGGCATCTGGGCTTCCTTCCCCCAGATCTTATACTTCCTCTAGACTCAGTGTTTTGCTTAAGGCATTTTTCCAATTCATCCCTTCCCTGTCCTCTCTGCTATTCCATATCCCACCACTGCTTCAATTCCTCCTCCTTGAAGCTTCCTGCTTGCCCCTGCTGACCACGTGCATCCCTACATGTGCATCCCTGCGGCTCATTCAGTCTGCTCCTGCCTGGGCTTGACTAACCCTTGTGGCCCACCTCCTTCTTCAAACAGGCCGTTCTCCAAGCCAATCATCCCCCTTTTCTCAAGGTGAATATTTCACTACCAAAAGCAAATACATTTTTAGTGTTTTATGATATACTGAATATTTTAAATAGCTTATCTCATTTAATCCTCAGTGTGATCCAGACAGGTGGACGTATTTTCAGCCACATTTTATAGATGGGGGAACTGAGTGCCAGAAAAATTGCCTAAGTCACGACTTCTCAGCTAATGAGTGGTAGAACTGGGTTCAAACCCTCCTCTCATGATGCCTCTTCCATGCCCTTTCCATTGCTGAGTGTTTAGGCCCCACAGCCTCTCAGCCCCTTCTTCCATACATCTAGCTCAGTACTCCTCCACTTCTTATATGGTCTGGGATGCCTGCCCAGGTCATCTTCATAGCTATATATGTTCTTATTTACAGATTAGTTGTATGTTTTGATTTATTATATAATTTTTAAAAATATGCCCAGTATTTATTTGTTTTTCTCTGCTAGACTTTGAACTCCTTGAGAACGAGGGTCTTTGTTTTGTTCTCTGACCTATCCCAATCATCCAAAATACCGTCTGGCACATAATAAATATTCAATTAACAAAGACTAAATATTTGTTGAATGCATGGAAGAACAGTATGTTTCATTTCCAAACAGTTCTGATTGTTACTTTTTCTTTATTTCTAGCTAGAATCTTCTTACAGTTTCCATGCATTGCATCTGAGCTCTTTGTTTTACCAAAAAAGCTGATTCTTTTTCTAAATGAAAGCACTATAAATAATGCAGGATGGAAGCATGTTAGTCCTTTCAAAATGCAGTGTTACTCTTCTTTCCACAGGGAGGTAGATCAAGTTTTGGAGCAAGATTAACCTAGGCTTGAATTCCATCACTTATCAGGTCTTAGATGTGTGACCAGATAAGCTAGTTAACCTCTCTAGATTTTGTGTCTTCTAATGTCTGCAAAATGGAGTGAATGCTATCACCTTTCCAAGTTGTGAGCATGAGGAAGGATTTCCCACCTCAGATGGTGGCTAGTACATAGTAGTTCACCATCTTCCAGCCCCACACACTTGACCTGAGCTGACCACAGTGCTCAGGTGTGCCCATATCTGTCCAGGCAGAATGACACCATCACACAGAGCTATTCAGAACAAGAGTTCATTGCCATTTGGCACAATCTCACTCTTGGTCCACACTAAGATTCTAATCAACCAAAATTTCTTCATGTGTGCAACTGTGCATATACCCACTCAGCTTCTACAGGTATGGCTAACCGTTAATGTACATTAAAACTTAATGTTTACCTTAATTACATTTTATCTTGTCAAATTAAATTCATTATTCTTACCCATGTTAAATCAGAATTTTACTCTTCAATTCTCCTTCACGACTTGAAGTAACCTGAAATTTAAGCCAGTTTCTTTTCAAGTTTCTCCCCAAGGTGTTGATAAAAAGTTCATTACAACAGGGCTGAGAATGGAGTCCTGGGACCAGCATAAAACTTCCATATAGTGTTAGGAACCAGGAAGGATATTTAACTAGTGAGGACCTACTCCTCATCGGGCTGTCTGTCACTAAGTCAATGATGTTGATAGCATGCCTGCTGTTATCTCTGAGAGGGGAGAAGACTCCCCTCTCTCCTCCATCATCAGCTAACTGCCACTCATTTGTCTCATCTCTGACTTGTAGTTGCCTCCTATAGGCCCTGGACTTGCTAAACTGCCCCATCTGTTGGTTTCCACGGTACTCTGAGCCTCCCATATTGAAGCTTTTACCATATTATTGTCTGCATTGCTCACTAGTGTATCTCCAGGATCAATACCAGTTCCTGGAAGATAGCAGAGCCTCAATAAGTATTTGTCGAGTGAATGGATGTGTTGATGCAAATTCATAAATGGTTTCCTCCCTCCCTGATGGGCATGCACTAGAGAATAGAGGAAAGGTGTGGATCTAGCTCAGGGTTCCTATGATAAGATGTGATGGGTAGAATTGGCACAGCTTGGGTTATTCCTAGGCCTCTAGACAGGTCTAGCTTAGCCTTCCAGAACAGGAAGTGCCATCTTTTGGAGGAATGAGCTGGATGATCTCTGGCAATGAGAAGCACATAGATCATCAGGCATCGCCCCGTCTTCCTGACTAGTCTCAGGCATAGGCATGTGGATCCTCTAGAATCCATTCATGCCATGCCAGAATTCATGATTCCGATTACTGCTGTCTACTTATGAATTCTAATATGAACAGCTGAGCTATTCTCTGGTGCATAACAGTTGTATTTGTTTATGCACTAAAGGTTGTTATAATGTGCAGGACAAACTGTGGGATGTGGAATTTCTTTCTCTTAAGGTCCAGGTAATGCCTGGGTAGAGGAGAGATATACTATAGCTAGGCCTGCATCTCCCATATGTCTATAACATATGCCAGATCCCCTCATTCTGGGTGCTTTTGGTGGCAGTGAAGTTGGGGATTTAACTGTGAAAAAGAAAGAGATTCCTTCATCTTAAGGTGCTTCTAGACCAAGAGGTGGATAATTTGTGTCCCCACATAGGCAATTACATAAAACCTCCTACAAGAAACCAGTTAACAGTCAGCTCTGTCTTCACCACCACTGCCACATCCTACTCATGCTGGGGCCAGACGTGTACAACTTTCAACCCTCCTCCTAGGTATTGAGTAAGCTCACACACCTGGGTATTCATTATAGAAATGGTTTTCACTTCTGATTGATCAGAATAATTCTCGAATGCAGGTCCCCGATTTTCATTCTGAAAGTTCAAGCTAAGTAGTTCTAGGATGTATCCCGGGATTCTGTGTCATTAAGTGAGTCTCCCAGGTAATTTCCCTCTAGCATACTGCCTTCCACAAAAAGGAATTTTAGATAACCCACTTGGTCTGGAAGGAACTTCTGAGAACATCTTTCATTCTACAGTGAAGATTCCACAGTGGAAAGCTTAGAAAGAGAAAAAAGGTACAGAATTGCAGAAGAATGTAAGCAGGATTCCAAAGTGAGAAGCGTGATCTTCAGTCCCAGTCTCTCTCATGTTCTCCCCCTCTCTGGGAGCCAGGCCCCGGTTCTGAGGCAGCATGGCTGGATGTCAGGCATGGACGTCTGGACTGATCAGTGCCTCACACTTTGTGACTTGGCCAATTCATGGGCACTTCTGAGCAACAGAGTTCACCAGACTCTGGTACAGAAGCTACACAACCTGTGTGCTGCCTAACATCCGTGTAGGATTTGAAGAGGAGCCTCTCTGGTTGGTTTTCGAGTACATTGAAAGGTCTTATAAATGGTCTCTTTTGCTCTCTTGGGTCTTCAGCCTTGGTTCTGGAGTCACTTTAAGTTTTGTTCAAGTGGTTGACACAAAAGGAGAGGTCAGAAAGCCAAGATGCCTGTCATCAGTGAAATGGTGAATGGTGGAGAGTAGAAGAGATGACAGGGATCATCAAAGCTGTTGCTGAAGGACTTAGGATATCCTAAAGCATATTCTGGGGCCACAGCTCCTGTTGCCAAATGCATTTTAAAAGCTCCAAGCTTTTAAAGCAGACAGTTAGACACACAGACACATAGACACACAAAAAGAAACATGAAAAACAGACACACATCCCTGTGTGCCTTTTTCCTCTGAGGTGTTTGTCTCTGGCTGTAGAAATGTTCTGGGGGCTGGCTCCTACATAGCCCTGGGCAGTGAAGAACACCAAGCCATTAGGGATTTCTTGGCTCTGCTCCAGGCTGGCCCAACCAAAGACCCCTCTATTCTACCATCATTCTGGGAACCAGAATCTATCCCCAGAGGATGGTGCAGACCACAGAGCATTGCTCATTCAATAAAGATCCTGGATGGGGACCTGTCGCCCAGACCTAGGGGAGGTCAGGACTTCTTAGAAGTGACCACCACCTTGGCACAGCCAGTTATGTGTTTCTTCAATATTTTGCAGGAGTGAGTGGTCAGCCCCCAAGCATCCCCAGGCAAGGGGTTCCTTGTCTAGCAGTTTGTTTTCGAGGACATGGGAGAGATCTAACAAGAATCCCTTCCCAAACTGGAGCTTCCAAGCCTCTCCCTACCCTGCCCTCCTCACTCCCACCCAGAGGCCTGGGTAATGGAAACCTGGAGATGCTCTGTGGGGCCAGATTCAGGTCCTGCCAAGCCCCTGGGGAACGTGCCACACGGCAAATTCAATTCTAGAGCAGCTTGGATTTTAAGGGAGGAGGCGGATGTGGAACTAAATAACCTATTCAGTGACTGAGAGAACTCCAAGATTGCATTGGGAAAATAATTGGGTTAAAACTGGAAAGATCTTTGGAAGAGGCAGGGACTATGACTAAGATCCAAGGTGCCATGTGTGGTATTAAGGAATGCAGACTGGGAGTCATGAGTGGCCGTATGGCTTGGGCAAGCGCTTAAACCCTGAGTGCTTAGGTTTTTAATTCTGCAAAAGGGCAAAATAATAATGCCTGCCTGACTGAATATTATGGGAATTAGAGGATGGATAGATATGTAGATACGTGTCTGTATACACACACACGTATATACACATACTATATATGTATATTAATATTCTATCTGCATATGGCATTTCACCAAACCAGTGATGACCAAATGTTCCTGGGCATCAGCAACACCAGGAGAGCTTGTTGAAACACCGCTTGCTGGGCCTTGCTCTCAGAATCTTTACTTCATTAGGTCTGGGGTGATGCATTTCATTTGCATTGCAAACAAGGTCCTAGGTGTTGCCAATGCTGCTGGTTCAGGTACCATATTTTGAAGACCAGTATACTAGGTTGTGCACTGAGAGTAAACAAGGTTATGTCTATCTCTCTACCCAGGGCCATCCTAGCAGATGAGCAATAAATATTGCCCAATAAATACATGAATGAATGGATTTCACATGAAGGGCCTCAGTTTTCCTTTACATGACACACGGTTCTACTAGTTGGTTTCTGAGGTCTCCACCATCAGCCTGGCAGAACTCGATTCCTTGGGCAAGGGAGATGCATACTCAGAGCCAGGTCCTGGATCTGTTTCCCAACTATGGCTCTGTAGCTGTGAGGTCCTCTGGGGAGTGGACTGTGAGGAGCAGGGCTACGGATCAGACCTTCAGAAGCCCAGGCCAAAGCTGCCCTCTGCTGTCATCCTCCTAAGTGGAGTTTTACATTCTCTCTCCCTGAGGACCTGTCCTCCAGCACCCTCATCCTCCAGAGCCACATCCCCACCCAGCATTCATCTCACCTGCAAGGACTAAGAGGAGAGTCACTGCTGTCTCTTCCTCCCCTCCAGCCCTTACCTTCATGCTGCCAAGACCACCCATGCCTAATGGAACCTGGGAGCAATTGAGGAATGCAGAGTTAGGCTCAAATACTTCCATAAAAGAAAAGAGAAAGAAAAGTAAATAATTTAGTTCTTTTTTTTTTTTTTTTTTCTGTGAGATGGAGTCTTGCTCTGTTGCCCAAGCTGGAGAGCAGTGGCACAATCTTGGTTCACTGCAACCTCCGCTTCCTGGGTTCAAGCACTTCTCTTGCCTCAACCTCCCAAGTAGCTGGGATTACAGGCACAGGTCACTACACCTGGATAATTTTTGTATTTTTAGTAGAGAGACAGGATTTCACCACTTTGGTCAGGCTGGTCTCAAACTCTTGACCTCAGGTGATCAGCCCTCCTCAGCCACCCAAAGAGCTGGGATTACAGGCGTGAACCACCATGCCCGGCCTAGTTCTGAAAGAAGAGGAGTGTCCCCAGAGAGCCTCCAGGTACTTCATTCTTCCCTTCCTCTTTTCCAGAGGCAACAAGGCTGTGACTATAGCCCTAGAGCTAGGCAAAACCCAGTTCACCAAACCCAGGCCTGAAGTCTCTCACTCCTAGACCAGGGGGCAGAGTTATTCTCCCTGTTTCCTCATCCCCTTGCCTTTTTCTTCGTCCTTTCCATCTGGGGCCAAGGACACTGAGGGAAGATTGAAAACCCACAAGACAACCCACTTGGTCTAGGCTTAAAAAGCTCACACCATGGGTACAGTAAACCAAACAAGAAAGGTAATAAATTAAAATGAAAATTCATACTATGTCATATCCATCAAGATGGCTATTACCAAAACAAGAGAACAAACAGAAAATAGCAAATGTTGACAAGGATGTGGAGAAATTAGGACTTGTACCCTGTTGGTGGGAATGTAAAATAATGTAGTCACTATGAAAGATAGTATAGCAGTTCCTCAGAAAATTAAAAATAAAATTGCCTTACGATCCAGTGATCCCACTTCCAGATATCTATCCATAATAATTGAAATCAGGGATTCACAGAAGTATTTGTATACCCATGTTCATTGCAATACTATTTACTACAAGAAAAATGGTGAAAGCAACCTAAGTGCCCATCCATCCACTGATGAACAAATAAACAAAATATAGTATGTACCTGCAATGGAGTATTAGTCAGTCTTGAAAAGGAAGGAGATTATGGCACATGCTACAACTTGGATAAACCTTGAGAACATTATGCTAAGTGGAGTAAGTCAGTCATAAAAGGACAAATACTGCATTTTTCTACTTATATGAGCTACCTAGAATCATCAAATTGATAGAAACAGAAATGGTGGTTGCTAGGGGCTAGAAGGAGCAAGGAATGAGGAGTTATTATTTAATGGATGAAGATTTAATTCAGCAAGATGAGTTCTGTGGACAGATGGTGGTGCTGGAAGCAAAACAATGTGAATGTACTTGATGCCATTGAACTGAATGCTTAAATATGGTGAAGATGGTAAATTTTATGTTACATGTGTTTTATTATCACAATTTAAAATAGCCACAATAAAAACCTCATCTCAGCAAGTCAAGGAATAAAAGCAGGAATGACTCAGGACTCAGGCAGTGAGTACATCATGATCTTTATTGTCACGTGGTCTGCTCTCACCTCAGTTCCTGCAGTTGAGCATCAGGACAGAACATGGTTCAAGTTGCCAACCCACAAGCCTTGCTAAGCAGCAGCCAGCCCCAGGATAGACACTGAGATTTAGAGATCCTCTGACTCCACTCAGTTGGGAGTTTAGAACCTAATTGGGCAGATAAGGAAGATATGCCTGCAAAGTGAAATAACAATTCAAGAGATGTTACCAGGCAGTTACCAAGTAGTGCAGAGGATGCAGTGAAAGATGGGTTGGATTTCAGAAGCTGGGGAGGAGGAGAGAAGTGGTCTAGGAAGAGGGGGGAAGAGTGAGCAGAGGCTTGGAGGCAGGGACATCTAAGGTATGGCCCGGGAAACACCCAAGCTGTGCCCGATGGCCAGACTGGTCTGGCTAGAGCTGAGGATGTGTACAGGGGAGGAGTGACATGTGAGGCTGGAGAGGCATCTGAAACCCAGGTGTGAATCTTTGGATGATAGACAAAGGAGTTTGGACATCACCTTTGTAATAGGGAGTCTCTGAATACCTCTGGAGAGATTCAAACAAGAGTGCACTGGAAATTGTGGAACAGGAGGAACAACATTTTCAGAGGCAGGAGACAGGGTTGTGTCAGTCACCTTTCCTTTAAAAATAAGCACTCTTTGCTTCCCCTTTCACTCCAGCATAGGCATTGCCTTGGTCTCCATGGCCATCCTGACCCCTCCTCTCTGGAAACACATCACCAGGCCCACAGCCAGCACCATTCTCTTGCCCCTGGTTATAACTGGATGGGCCACAGTAGGGAGCTTCGGTGTCTAGGCGGTGTGGACTAGACTCATGGCAGCCTAGGTCTCCTGGGTATGGAACTGGATTTGGGCCCCAACATGGGCTGAGGCTGTGCCAAGGCTGCCTGCAGGGCTCTGGGCTTGGGCAGGGCGCTGGCAGGGGAATTGGCTCTGGCCGTGGACGAGGCTCTGGGTGCTCACAGGGCTGCAGGTGTGAACGTGGCTCTGGAATCTCACACTGCACTGGGCGAGGACGGGGAACTGGCCGCGGTGTTGGACGTGGTGCTGGAAGTGGTTCCGGATACAAACAAGGTTCTGAACGTTGTCGTGGTAGAGGACGTGGGCGTGGTTCTGGACTTATGCATGGTTCTGGGAGCAGACGTGGACGTGGAGCAGGAGGTGGACATCGCTGCAGTGGTGACTCTGGACGCTGGTCAAGACGCCGTGGTGGACACAAGCTTGGGAACGGACGTGGCTCTACATGTGGCCTCAGCTCGGGGCAGGAGGTGCCCCAGGACGGCTGCGGGCCACAGCTCCGGGAGCGGCGTCTGATGGGAGGAATCTCAACAGGACACCTCTGTGGGGGAACCTGCCTGGGGCAGCACGGGGAGGAAATCTCGATTCGGCACTTGGGGCCACGTCTCTGAGAGCAGCTTGAAATGGGTTGTCGAGGACAGCGACTGTTATAGATGGGTTCAGAACGGCGGGGTGGGGTGCAGTAGTTAGGAAAACCTTCAGAGGGTCTTAATGGCAGGTAGCTGCTGGAGCAGGGCTCAAAACGTCTTGGTGGGGAACAGCTGCGGGGAAAAAGCTGCAGCCGCCGAGGAGGAGGAAGGTATCGGCTGGTGCTCCGAGAGCGGTGCTGTTCAGTGAAGCTCCCATAGGAGCCCTGGGTCTGGCATTGGGGCGCGCAGGGGCTAAATGAAGCCCGGGACCGATACTGAGGGACACAGCTGCTGTAGAAAGGCCTCGACTGGAACTGGGGGGTGTAGTTGTTGTAGGCAGCCCTTGACTGAAACTGGGGGCCACAACTGCTGTAGGAGCCTTGATACTGGCTCTGGGTGGAGAACCTTCCCTGAGTCTGGCACACTGCAGGACGCCCTCCATATATCTGGACAGGCTGAGGAGCTGGACAGGGTACATAGTTCTGGACTGGGCATTCTACATAACAAGTTTCTGTATAACAAACTGGAGCACATTCTACGAAACAAGTCTGAACAGGCTGTGAGGCTTCGCACTGCACGTAGGACACCTCAGATTGGCATGGAACCTGGCTTTGAGCAGAGGGAGTTTGAGATTGGGATGTAGCCTGGCCCTTCACCTGGGTGGTCTTAGACTGACATGGAGCCTGGCCTTTCACCTGCTTGGTCTTAGACTGGCACTTCACCTGTGTGGTCTGAGACTGGCATGGAGTCTGGTCTGTCACCTGGCAAACTTGAACTGGGCATGGTGCAGGGCACTCCACAATTTGCATCTCACAAGGGGCTTGAACCACCACTTGGCTCTGGGCAAAGGGGGAGTGAGAAGAGCAGAAGGAGGGACCCTTGACGCAGCACTGTTGGAGCGGCAGGCAGCACTGGATCTGCTGCTGGTCACACATGGTTCTGATGCAGCCAGTCGAGCGTGACCTGAGGGCAGAGAGACCAGGGTCAGGAGGATAAGAGTTGGAGAAGGAGGGCTGGGACCTAGAGGAAGACACCCTTCATTTTCCCTAGCTTTTCCTCCTCCACCCTCAACCTTCACCCAAGTGTCCTGACTTAGTTGGATCCAGGATTAGTCTGTTAGACCTGCCTTGAGTCTGTCAAAGGGCCTGATTGTGTACATCCAGGGTTGCAGGTGTTCAGGATCTCCCTGGGGGTGGACCTCCCTGGGGGTGGCATCAGTGCCCAGAACAAGGGGGCACTGATGACAAAAGGATTCTCCTTTTGTCTCCACACTTTCTCACATCCAATGTGGTCTGAGCAGCCCTACAGGAAGTAGAGATAAAACTTGCTCCCAAGGCTATAGCCCAAAGTGGAAACTCCTCTCCCACAGGAGCTAGGATTTACTCACACATGTGCACTGGCAGTATACATGTAAAAACATACATATGAGAATAAGCACTCTACACCATCTGCATTCACATAATGTCAAAGCATTCACTGGAAAGTGGGCAGCTCAAACCCAACATTAAATGTTTGTTTCCTTATATTCAATGTTTTTAGATAAATTCATTTAAACATGACACAATGTTTTGAAATAAAGTCATTTAAACATGACACAGTGCTTTGAAATAAATTCATTTAAACATAACATGTGCAAAGTTTTCCCATGCAAAACACACCAGCCTTGGAAAGACTGACCACCATGACAACTTGCCCAGTCAGGTTGCCATTGTTAATCACCTGAAGTGTGACAGCCTGCAGGCCTCAGAAATGTTTTTCCCCAGCTCCTCTTAGAGGCAAGGTGGAGTTACCCAAGATGGAGTAAGCCAGAAAGTCCAAGGTTCTTAATCAGAAGACGGACATTCTGCCATACATACAATGATCTATGCAGCTGGGGCATTGCAGACATGACTTGAGGGCTGCAGGCATACACCCTGACACCACGCTTAGCCGGGGAGAGCACAGGGCAGCCTCACTCCACTGCTTGTCCCAGATCCACGTGTTTATGTGGATTTGCAGGCAGCCCACTGACCAGCAAAACAAGATCATTTGACAACAGGCTCATCCAACAAAACGCCTTTCAATAAGTTCCCCAAATGCTCCTGATGAGGGTTTAAACCTTCCTTTTTCAATTTATAGAGAATATCTACATTTCTATTTCCCTGGGGAAGGTAACCCTTCCACACACAACTTTGCCCATAAGGTGTAAATTGCTAATGTGGCTTTTCCAGAAAGATCATGAGGGAAAATGGTACCTGAGGATAAGGTCAGGGTTATCAAAGGCAAATACACTGGCGTCACAGCCCCAGCTCATCTCATAAACTCTATAGCTATGCTTCTGTCTCCTAAAAGCTCACCAGACTTTTCTCCTGAGGTTGATGCACTCCTTGCCCTCCCCGGCTCCTAGTTTCTCCCTTCTTTGTGCCTCATTACTGTGAACCTGGGCTCCCCCGAACATCACACCCACCCCAATCCCAGGATCCAGTTCCTAGACTCACCCTCCTCACAGGCAAGCAGTCGCTCAGGCTGAGGCATCTGGGAAGAGGGCTGTCTTTATATAAAGGGTTCTGGGTCTGGCTTGGGCCATGAGACAGCTGGTTGGCATCTGCCTGGCGTATCACCCAGGCTGACATTCCAGCAGCCGGTTCCCACCCTGTGTACCTGCCCTTGCCGTCACCTACAGAGTATGGGAGTGTCTTGTCTTAGTGTTGAAGCCTCAGGACTATGAAGAGCAGATTCTTGTTTTCTTCCTCCTTCATTACCCTAACAGTTTCTTCTCCATCCCTAGAAGACCTGATGGTCGGGAGATGAGGAGTGGCAAAGGTATCTTCTCTCCTAAAAGATGATTGTATCTGCCAACTTCCACTTTGCTTCAGATTCTTACCAGAGTGATAAAAAAGAGGAAATGTTTTCTAACTTGAAGTAATTTAAGTTACTTCAAAGATAGAGGCAACTCTATAGAAGGATGATCCCATGGGGTCAGAGGTGAGTCTAACATCCCAGGCCATGTACTTAAAGCTATGCAACCTTTATAACCAATCTGAGTATCAAATTACTCTTCTGCAAAACAGAGATAATTAAATCTTGTTTCTGATTGTTGTGAGGATTAAGGCAATTATTATATTTTTAAAAACCTATCCAAGAATGATGTTTAAAATATCCCAAATACACTCAGGGTAAATGCTGGCCATAAGCTACAGGCACTACTGAGTCTTGGGTGCCTGCTCCCTCCCCATCCTGAGCTGAGCAAGTGGATGGCTGCACAGCAGGTGCTCAGCCATGCTGCAGAGCAGTATTTGAAGGCAGCACCAGGCAGGTAGTATACTGTGGAGTAACCCTTAAAGGCAGTACAGTGCAGGGCAGAAATAATAATCTGGCACTCTGTGACTCACATAGAGTCAAAATGGACAGCTCTTTATGTTTTCCCTCATAATACTGTCATTAATCATTAGTATTTAAAAATAGGGAGATTTTATTTAAGATTCCAGAAATTCAGATTTTCTTCTAAAATGAAGAGATCTAGCACAGTTGAACCTACCTTCCATCATCCTGATTAGGAGCTGCCCACCTTAGATAGGGCATTGCTATAGTTTGGGTGTTTATCCCTTCCAAACCTTATGCTGAAATTTGACCCCTAGTGTTGGAGGTGGAGCCTAACAGGAGATGTTTGGGTTATGGGGGAGGATCCCTCATGACTAGATTAATGCCCTCTCTGGTAGGGGTGGGGGTTAAGGTCTTGCTCTATTTGTTCCTGCAAGAGCTGGTTGTTAAAAAGAGCCTGGCACCTCTCTCGCCCCTCTCCTGCTTCCTCTCTCTTCACGTGATGTCCGCACAGCCTGCTCCCCTTTACTTTCTACCATGAGTGGAGGTAGCCTGAGTCCCTCACCAGAAGCAGATACTGATGCCATGCTTCTTGTTCAGCCTACAGAAATGTGAGCCTAATAAGCCTTATTTTTTTTTTCTAAATTATCCGACCTCACATACTCCTTTATAGTGACACATTTGGACTAAGACAGGTAAATATTTTGCCATTCTATAATTCTCCATTATTCTTTTCTATATCTACAATGTAATTCAAAGTGTACATTTCCTTATGTTATTTCACTTGTGCTTTTATTTTCCTTTGCTAAAATTAAAAGTGTAATAATCCTTCTACCTGGATTATTTCACTTGTTGATATCACCCTTCAACCCCTTTCAACAGAATCTTAAAAGATTCTGACCAAGCTTGTGAGCATAGACTTTAGATTTAGACATGTTTTGGGTTGAATCTGAGCTCTAGTAACTTACTAATGGCATGAAAGCTACTTAGTCTCCATGAGCCTCAGATTGATTATCTACTTCTAAAATGGAAAGGAGGAGAAAGAGGAAGAAGAGGGGAGATAACAGCATGAGAAGAGAAGGAATTAGAAAATATTTTCTCCTACAGAGTGGGACAAAATCTTCACACTGGGGATCAAATATCAACATGAGGTTTGGAAGGGATAAACACCCAAACTTTCGCAATGCCCTATTAAAGGTGGGCAGCTGCTAGTCAGGATGATAGAAGGTAGGTTCAACTATGCTAGATTTTTCGATTTTAGAAGGAAAGCTGAATTTCTGGAATCTTAAATAAAATCTCTCTATTTTAAATGCTAATGATTAATGACAATATTTAGAAGGAAAGCTGAATTTCTGGAATCTTAAATAAAATCTCTCTATTTTAAATGCTAATGATTAATGACAATATTTTGAAGACAAAACATAAAAAGCTATCCATCTTGACTCTATGTGGCTCACAGAATGCTCATTTGTTACTTCTGCCCTGCACTGTGCTGCCTTCAAGGGCTACTCCACAGCACTACCTGCCTGGTGCTGCCTTCAAACCCTGCTCTGCAGCATTGGCTGAGCACCTGCTGTGCAGCCATCCACTTGCTCAGCTCAGGATGGGGAGGGAGCAGGCACCCACGGCCCAGCTGTACGTGTGGCTTATGGCCGTAGTGTTATTATGTTAATTAAATGAGAAAACTAATCTAAAGTACTTAAAACTTAATTAGCCACTTCAACAGAGTAAACAGACAACCCACAGAGTGGGAGAAAATCTTCACAATTTATATATCCAACAAGGACTAATATCCAGAATCCACAAGGAACTCAAACAAATTAGCAAGAAAAAAACAAACAATCCCATCAAAAACTTGGCTGAGGACATGAATAGAAAATTCTCAAAAGAAGATATACAAATGGCCAGGAAACATGAAAAAATGCTCAACATCACTAATGACCAGGGAAATGCAAATCAAAACCACAATGTGATACCACCTTACTCCTCCAAGAATGACCATAATCAAAAAATCAAAAAATAATAGATGTTGGCATGGATGCGGTTAAAAGGGAACACTTCTACACTCCTGGTGGGAATGTAAACTAGTACGGCCACTACGGGAAACAGTGTAGAGATTCCTTAAAGAATTAAAGGTAGAACTACCGTTTGATCCAGTAGTCTCATTATTGGGTATCTACCCAGAGGAAAAGAAGTCATTATATGAAAAAGATACTTGCTCGTGTGTGTTTATAGCATGTCAATTTGCAACTGAAAAAAATATGGAACCAACCCAAATGCCCATCCATCAACTAGTGGATAAAGACACTGTAATATATGTATATGATGGAAACCTACTCAGCCATAAAAAAGAATGGACTAATGGCATTCGCAGCAACCTGGAGAGAATTGGAGACTATTATTCTAGGTGAAGTAACTCAGGAATGTAAAACCGAACATCGTATGCTCTCACCCATAAGTGGGAGCTAAGGTATGATGATGCAAAGGCGTAAGAATGATACAATGGACTTTGGGGACTCGGGGGAAAGGATGGGAAGGGGGTGAGGGATAAAAGACTAAAACTTGGGTTCAATGTATACTGCTTGGGTGATGGGTGCACCAAAATCTCACGAATCATCACTAAAGAACTCACTCATGCAACTGTTTCCCAAAAACCTATGGAAATAAAAAATTTTAAAAAATAATAAATAAATCTGACACCTCACAGCTAAAAAAAAAAAAAAACTTAATTAGCCACTTAGCTGTCTGGACTTTATTTTCCTCATATGAGGATAAAAGTGATAATACTGACTTTACCAGGTTCCCACAAAGATAAAACCAGATAATGGGTATGAAGGTACTTTGTAACTCACAGTACATATGCCAATTATGTGCATGGAATCTGTCCCAGGGGGATGTCTGCCCAACTCAACATGATCTCGGATTCCTAGTTCTGGATCCCATCACTCATTCCAGAGGGGTCTCCAGATACCATTTAAAACTTGAATAGGATCATAGATTTTCAGAATGTCATGCCAACAAGAACCCCCAGGAATTATCTGGTCCCACCTTGTCATTTTACAGATGAAGACTATAAATCCCAGAGAGAGGAACCTATCTAGGGAACTGAAGCTAATGACTGCCTTGAAGGGATTAGATTTCAGGTAGCCCAAGTCCCAGATCAGGACTCTTTCCACTTCCGTAGTGATTTCTCCGATCACACACTTTGGCTAAGGTGCTGTGAACTTGAATAGCCCTGGGACTATCTATGTTCACTAAGAAGGTAGTCAGGAAAGCCATGAACAACGAAAACTGAGAGCGTAGATTAGCTGGCCTCAAGAAAATACAAATTATTGAATCCTAATGGCTACGTCTCTCCCACTCATCTCTTGATAAAATGTGCACTTTTTGAAGGGATAATCTCTATCTTATTCATCTTTGTATCTCTGTATCCTGACATATAAGCCTGTTGATGGATAGACAGATAGGTGAGTGGAAGGAGCAGTATAAAATTGGCCTTGATTCATGTATCCTTAATCACTAGAGAATGACTTGGCATTGTCTCATCTAGAGATCAGAGTACTGCAACGCTTGTTACTTTTCGCTTTTTGCTTCTTATGAAGAGAAATGAAGGATAGGGATGGGGGTAGAAAGAGCCTGAAAGTTAAGTCTTAGAGATGACAATGAGGTTAGCTGTTAGAGTTGTCAACAATATTTTAGAAACTGATTGTTAAGCTAGAAGCAAATGATTTGACTCCTGAAATTCTTCCTTCTCTTGTGTGTAAGGCTCTAGAATTAAAAAGTTGTCATTGCTTAAAGAACTGGAACAAGTAATGAGATTGTCTAAAGGCAGGGTTAAATATGGCGTATTCTCTTTTTCTCCAGTGAAGTTTAGAACTCTTTCAAAGGCATTCTAATTTGGTGATTTATTCAAACTAAGTAATTTATTTAGCTAGTCTTCAGTGTGCCCTTTTAATCTCTGTGAGTCTATGTATATTTATAGGTGTTTTGCTTTTTGGCTCAACCAACTCAATGTGGACAAAAATAAATTTTCATCTCCTCCTATACATTTTCTTTTTCCAAAGTCCAGTTTCTGACAATGATCCATTCACACCATTTTTCATTCACCCTGGATGGTTGTTCCACCTTAACTTAACATACAGTCACCACACTATTCATTCTGCTTTGGACTTGCTCTCAAATACACTCCTACTGTTCCTGCCTCTGCCCCTGCTGTATCTAAGGTCTTCATGACTTCCTACATGGTGCGATGATCTCTTAACTGTTTTTTTCTGAGTCCAGTCTTTTCTTCCGTTTAACTTACAAATAGCCACAAGAGTGATTATCCTAAAAATTAAATAAAATTAAAAACAAAGCTGATTATGTTATTCCCTTTGCTTCCCATTGTCTATTGGAAAATGTTCAAACTCCTAAGCAAGACATACAAATCCTTTCATAAGCTGCCTCAGGTCTACCCTTTTGGCTTTACATCCTCTCATCATTACTACCTCCCGACCCACCTACCACCCCAGAGAGCATCAAAGGAAGCACGCATATGGCTTTCATTCTCTATGCATTCCTTGATATTTCCCTAAGTCAGATCTTTGCAAATGCTACTTCCTCTGCCTGAAATGCCCTTTCATCTCCTACCCACATGTGGAACTATTGCTCATCATCCAAGACAGCTACAATGACACTTCCTTTGCAGTGTTCCCTGTCCCCTAAGCCATGACTCAACTCTGAGCTGTGGCAGCAATTCAGACACACCCATCATTGAAGTGATCATGTGTTTTGTGATTATTTACATTCCTGTCTTCTACACCAACTGTGAATTCCTCAGTGAAAATAAGTTTTGGTATGTAAATATTTGTATCCCAGAAAGAGGTGTTGTGCTAATGCTTAGTGTTCAGTTTACCTTGTTGATTAAATATTTCATTTTCATTTTTACAAATATACACATACCCTTACACATGCTTGTATGCATATAAGCCTAGCATATGTATATCTTATATTGCATTTTATGGATTGATTCATTTTATTATCTATTGAAATATAACAAACAAATAAATGATAATATATAAAGATCATACTAAAAACCACAATGATAGCAAAGAGCTCAGTGATGATATATACAGATAATATATTGTATATTGCTATATACAATATATGCTATACATATAACTGTAGATAAAAGGAAGTACTAAAGGCAGAGACTATCTCCAGAGAGAGGTCATTAATTTTAGTGAAAGATATTGTGGCTATTTAGATAAATGGAGCTATTTAGAAATAGTAATATAGGTTGAAATACATGTGGCTAGAAATATAATAATATAAATCTAGGAATAAATGATAAGCATGTAGTGATTTATAAAATTGGCATGAACTATCAGAAGAGAGCTGAATATAAAGATATTCATAAATTATTAAAATGTAGTTAGAAATAATGGCATACAGGGCAAAAGATGAAGTTTCAAATTTAAATAAATACAGATGTGTAAGTGGAGCAAATTAGGAATGGGCAGATCACATGAAAGAGATTGTGAGGCACAGGAATAGCAGGATACGTTAATTAACAAAAAGATGGAGGCAACTTGGAAAGCATACATAAATCTGGAGATAATTCATTGAGAACTTGCTCTATTACTGTCATTTAGCTAGGGAACTGAATTATGTTAACTCTTAATCTTTCAAATAACCCTGCAGGGTACCTATCACTATCATTATTTATTAAAAAATGAGAGAACAAAGGTTCAAAGATGAAGTAATTTGTTGTAGATAACAAGCTTGGAAACAGCAGAACCAGGATTTATAGCCAAATGATCTGGTGAGAGAGGCCTCTGAAAGTAGACATATAGTGATATGGAGTTATCTTGAGTTAGTGATACAGAGACGCACTCAATGTTTTACTAAACTATGAGATTATTTTCATGAGTTATGAACCTTTGAGACCCTGGATTTTCATTTGAAAGAATTTAATGATATCTTGATCCTGAGAGCTAGGACATCCATACTTGCCCTCTGCTCCAAAGATAGGTGTTTTCAACAGATTCAAGAAGAATCTTTTCCCTTGTATCATTTCACAATCTTTCCATTTTAGTCTCCCTCCCATCACTGTAATAAACATATGTCTTGGGACTCATCCCCAACATGAAGGTGGTATTTGTCATCTAAGGTATCTTCCAATATTTCAATATGAATGCTTAGTGCCTTGTGACTTCTACCTTGAAGCATTGAAGAAATCAGGGTTTTACCTGAGTGCTGTTGAGCTTTCCTCCCTAAGCCCAGCTGTGGTAGATCAGACACATATCTAAACTGCATAGTACCTATGTGTCAAGTAGGGTAAAGGTGAAAAATAGTATCACAGGTTTTCATCATACGACTGTTAAGTAGATTAAGAGACAAGGACACCCAAGAGCTGTATCAGGAAGAACAAAGTTGACCAGCCATGGTGACTCATGCCTGTAATCCCAGCATTTTGGGAGGCCAGGGTTGCAGGATTGCTTGAGCGTAGGACTTCGAGACCAGTCTGGGCAACATTGGGAGACCCCTTCTCTACAAAAAATAAAAACATTAGCCATGTGCAGTGACACACGGCTGTAGTCCTGGTTACTTGAGAGGCTGAAGTGGAAGAATCGCTTGAGCCCAGGAGCTCAAGCCTTCAGTGATCAACCACAGCATTTCAGCCTGGGTGACAAAATTAGACCCTGTCTCAAAACCCAAAAAAAAAAAAAAAAAAAAGTAAAATAAAACAAAAAACAAATACCTAAAATAAAGAAGAATGAAATTAATACCAAGCAGAGAGGAAGAGTTTGCCAGTGCTGTCTAGAGCCACCTTTAACAGGGGCATTAAAAGATTGAAGAGAAAGCATGCTAAGGATAGTGATAGCGAAAACCAAATAGATGCATAGGGAGAGAGGAGAGACTGGAGCTGGGAATGTATAACCGGAGAATGTAGAGAAGCAAGGGAAGTAGAACTATGTATCTACCTCAACCCTTCTTCACATTTTGCAAATTTGATGTTGTCTGAGTTCAATTAACAGAAATATATGTATATTTCATTAACAGGACAAAAATGAGAGTAGACAAGTTGTACTCCTGCTTGTACAGATAATTTAAGTTTCTATACAGCTCACTATCTTACAATACTCATTTTACTTAAACAATAATATTTTAAGCCTAATATGAAGCTAAATCACCCACTTTTTGAAATCATAGGAAACTCTCAGACCATCATCACATTTGGTGAATGGAGAACCTTGCTTAATCACATCTTGAGTCTCATAGAATGTTAGTAGTATTGCTGGGTTATCAATATCCAATGATCTAGAAAACAGCAAAAGGGGCTCAGTTATTGGCAAGGATACACCAAATGCCAAGTAGTCTTTGATTACTTAGAAGCCTTAAGCTACATCCAACTCCTCAAAATTGCTCCCTATGTAGGTTGGTGCTTCATTTACTTCCATTTCTCAAAATTCTTTCCGCTGCTAAGAACACTCTCTCCTCACTCACCCCAGTCCCATTGTATGCCAAACTCTAGCCAATATTGTAGGACCTACTGGTATTGCATTTCCATGCTGATGTGTCAGGTTTCTACATCAAGATAATGAACCTCTTGATGGCAAAAGACTGTGCCCAGAAGAAAGCTGGCTTTCTAAAAGTGCTCATTAAATGTTTGTTGAATGACATAATAAAATTAGTGATAAGCCCCAGAGGACAATTAAAGTAATTGGTTATTTGATAGATAACAAGAATGACTTCAGCAGGCATAAGTTGGCTAGAAAAAAGATGACTTTCATACCTGTAATAACAGCACTTTGGGAGGCTGAGGTACGCGAATCTCCTGAGGTCAGGAGTTTGAGACCAGCCTGACCAACATGGAGAAACCCTGTCTCTACTAAAAATACAAAATTAGCTGAGCATGGTGATACATGCCTGTAATCCCAGCTACTCAGAAGGCTGAGGCAGGAGAAACTCTTGAACCTGGGAGATGTAGTTTGCAGTGAGTCGAGATTGCATCATTGCTCTAAAGTCAATTTATTACTATAAAATTTATTAATTGATGATAAATACACTTTGTTACAATAAAGAATACATTAGAAGTTACATGGCGTCCAGCAAAATCACTTGAATTATCTGGGCCTCAGTTGGACTAAATAAATCCTAAAATTACTTCTGGTCCTAATATTAGGTTCAAATTAGGGAGACAAAGACGGAGTTAGAAAAAGAGAGAGAAAGAGAGAAGAAGAGAGAGAGAGAGAACTATAGATTGAGGAAGAACAATGAAAGAAATAGACATAAAGCTGTGAAAATGGACTATTGTCATTAGACATGCATATAGAAAGATGAGAAGAGAAATTTGTGCAATAAGATTACACAGAATTGCCTGTAAGAATATACAGACGAAATTAAGATTAAAAAATATATGATTCCTCACATTATACACAGAAAGTTACTCAAAGTAGATTATATACCTAAATGTAAAAGCTAAAACTATAAAACTCTTAGAAGAAAACATAGGAGTAAAACTTCATGCCATTGGGTTAGGCAATGGTTTTTTAGCTACAATACCAAAAACACAAGTAATAAATAAAAAAATTGAAAAATTGAATGTAATAAAATTAAAAACTTGCGAGTTGCAAATGATACCATTAAAAAGTGAAAAGATGACCCACATAATAAGAGAAAATATTTGCAATTCATATATCTATAAAGGACCTTTTATCCAGAATGTGTAAAAACTCTTGAGATTCAATAATAAGCACATAATACAATTTAAAAATGGGCAATGGATATGAATAGACAGTTCTCCAAAAAAGATATACAGACAGCCAATAAACACATGAAAAGTTGCTCAACATCATTGGTCGTGATGATGGAAATACAAATTAAAACCACAATGACATACCACTTCATACCCACTAGCATTATTATAGTCAGAAAAAATAGACAGGAACAAGTGTTGGGGAGGATGTGGAGAAACTGGAACCATTAATATACTGCTGTGGGGATGGACATGGTGCAGTCACTGCGGAAAACAATTTGACAATTCCTCATATAGTTAAACATAGAGTATCACATGATCCATTAATCCCACTCCTAGCAAAAATGAAAATTCCATGCAAGCAAAATGAAAACATATACCCACTTAAAAACTTAGACATGAATGTTTCAAAGCAGCACTATTCACAATAGCCAAAATGTGAAAACAACCTATGCATCCATCAACTCATGAATGGATAAACGACATGGTTAACCTATATGAGGGAATATTAATTCGCCATGAAGAAGAATAAAATTCTGATACACACTCCAACGTGGCTGAACCTTGAAAATGTCATGCTCAGTGAAAGAAGTAAGTCACAAAAGGCCACATACTGTATGATCCCATTTGTATAAAATATCCAGAGTAGGCAAATTTGTAGAGATGGAAAATAGGACTTGGGGTAGTGGGGTGTGACTACTTTGGCTGCAGAATTTCTTGGGGTGAGGAAAATATTCTAAAATTAGATTGTAGTGATGATAACACAGCTCTGCAAATATACTATAAACATTGAGTTGTATACTTTAAATAAATGGATATGTGAATTATCTCAATAAAGATTATATATGTGTGTATACATATGTGCATATACATATATGTTGTATGCATAAGTACATATATATATCCACACACATATATATACACACATGCCTGTGGGAATATATCTATAAATCTTGGTGAAACCTAAATTACATTTATGAACCATAGAATCACAAACTCCTTGAGATCCAACCTCTCTGCCATACATAATTCCCTCTAAAAGATGGAATCAGTCTCTGTTTGAACCTCAGTTAGCCATCTTTCCCAAGCGTGCTGGGGATACTAATCACCTACATTGATGTGTTCACAAGATGTCAACCCATAATCCGGGAAAACAGTATATTTCCTTTGGTGATTACTACATTTTAAAGGTCTTCCCTCTTAATAGTCATTATCTCACACACTCTACTTGGAATAGAAAAGATCTTAGTTTATGAAGTGGAGCTTATTCAGTCTAGTTCACTCAACACATATTTACAGATCACCTACCAGGTTCCTCACATTGGATTAAGAATAGTCACCATCATTTATTCCACAAGCACTCCCTGAGCATGTATTCACAGCATCTTCCCACAGGGACCTTACAGTCTAATAAGAAAAGCACAAAGATACACAGACAAGGTACTACCTTCCAAAGATTTTACCATCTGCTCTGGAGAAACAGCCACGCATGTCAAGCAGTGAGTGAGAGGATGGTCTGTGAATCTCCAGCTATGAAGTTGGGTAGCCCACAGCATAAAAAGGCCAATGTGTGGGGTAGGATTTCCAGATGTAGCAAATAAAAACACAAGATTCAGATAAATTTGAATTTTAGGTAGACTACAAAATTTTTTAGTATATATGTGTCCCTGGGATATGAAGAGTTAAGAAAGATATTTCAATACTAATAATGATGAAAGGATGATGGTGATAATACTAAGGATACTGATTCAATCATTCATTCATTCATGCAAGTATTCACTCAGCAAATATTTATTAAGCATTAATTATGTAAGAAGCACCATGCTATGCCCTGTGGAGACAGTGGTAAGATATGCAAACTATTAAATACAATTCCAGTGCTGAATGAGCTTTTGGTCAGCAGGACAAACCCAAGGGTCACAGAGACAAATAGCCAATGCTAACCTTGATTACTGTTTGACAGGAGAAGTCCACAGAGCAGCAAAAGCTCCCTAGTGCTGGGAGCACAGAACAGGGGAGAGCTAACTGGGCCAGGGAGGGCTTTCCTGAATGAGTGGCTATGGGGCTGGGATCTGAAGGAAAAGTAGGAGCAAAGGAGTGGGAAGAGCATGCTAGAAAGGGAACTCCATGTGCAAGAGGAGTGTGTGGGGGGCAGGAGGGATCATGGCATCTTCACAGAACTGAAAGCAGCCAGTGTGGTGACAGCAGGCAGAAGGGGCCAGTTGGTGCCTGGTTTTAAGAACCAGGTCTATGTCCTTAGACTGATAGCAACTGTTTTAGGTGGAGGTGTGATAAGACCAGTCTCCGGGTGCCCTGTGAGGGATGGTGTTGGGAAGTTGAGTAGAAGCAGAGAGACAGGGATGGAGACTATTTGTTTCAACACAGGAAATGAATCACTGACCCTATACTAGCACTAGGCACCATCAGACATACTACTCTCTTGTTTGAATCTCAAGAAGCAAAAATCGCAGTTAGGAGGCTGAGTGGCCCAAAGAAACAGCAAGGTCTCCAAGTCAGACACATCTGCACTTATCCTGTTGCTTCCCTCCAGCCAACTGTGTACACCAAGTCACGTGCTCTCTCTGAGCCTTTTTAGTTTCATCATACATACAATGCAAACAATAGCTGCCTCATAGGTGGTTGTAAAGGCTAAAGAAAAGATATGTGAAGAGTCAAGCCATGAATAAGCCCTCAATAAAGGTAATTATCATTATTGCCATTATATTGTTATTATCGCTTAATTATAGCCATTTTTGTTACATCATGATGCCACCTAGTGGAAAAATACTCATTTCTGAAACAGCTTACAATGAGCCAGAATTATTTGGAGTATGAAATCACATAGGCTGATTATGTGACATGAGGTGTGATGGAAAGGGAAACAGACTGGAGCTTCGGGCTAAGGTCCCAGTGGGCACTCCACATCTCTGTCTTCATCTTTCAATTCTGTTGGTTTTGTTTTTCTTGTTTATTTATCAAAGAATGCTATAAAAATAAAACGGAATAAATACTACAATTTTCTCTAAACTAAAATGTCAACATAAGCATAGGAGTGTCTTCCCCTTGACAAATGTGGCATTTCTATTCCCTAACCCTGGGACTGGCAGAAGGGAAGCAAGTACTATTTCCAGATTACATGATGAGGTCACTCTGAGGTTGTCTGGACAAAGCAGTGTGTTTTCTGGGATGTCTGGAGACTGAGTTGGGCCACCTTTCCTGGAAAACACTAATCAGCTTGGAGGAGCAGGGTTACTGGGGAGGCAGTATGTGTGTGTGAGGATCAAGAACAAGGAGCAGGTGGTACTGGAAGAAGAAATTTTATGTGATTTAGGATCTGATGTTCCGCAGAGGGGTTTTGCATGGGCATGAGGTTAGGAGCTTAGGGAGTTTGTACAGAACACAAGGTTGAGTCCTCTGAGAAGAGTTTGTCTTAGCATCTCTAACACCACAAGGGAAGAAAGAATGTGAGGGGAGGAAAACTCAGAAAGGGAGGTCCATGTTTAGTTGGGTTCTCCCATCACTCCTCCTCTGCAGAAAGGGCCCAGGTCAGCAGCAGCCACAGCCGTTAGTGGGCTCACACTCACAGCAGTCAGGGTTCTAGGTCTGGTGTCAGCGGAACAGACGGCCTGTGGTGGCTCAGTCGGCAGCCACCAATCAGAGCTGTAGCAGCCCCCAGAGCTGGGGCCACAGCAGCCCCCAGAGCTGACGCTGCAGCAGAAAAAGACTGGAGGGACACATGGGGCAGGGCACTGGGGTGCCTCACTTAGAAGTGAAGCATTTGGAGGGCACTGGAAAAGGGGCTGGCACTGCTGCTGTTTTTAATGGCAAGACATGTTGGGAAAGGTTCAGTCAACCTGAAATTAAAATAAAAAAGAAATCAGTGCACAATATCAAGGACTATTTTTTTTTTCTCCTGGATTTCATAGAAACCTACCCCCTACAAAAAGCTGGTTCATGAACTAACTTCTACAAAGGAATTTGGAAACCGATTTGGAAGAAAGTAAGTCTAATAAATACTCTCCCTGACTTCAGTCCACTTTGCCTCTGCTGAGGTATTCTGGCCTTCTCCCTCCATGCCCTTCAAAGTCAGCCCTGCATAAACCTTCTTGTCCTCAAGGGAAACAAGGTAGTTTAGTCATTTTCTGACTCCTAATCTCAGGGATTTCTGGTGGGAGGATGACATTTCCAAGAACATTCATTTTCCAGTAAATAAATTGGAAGACAGTACTACTAAAAACCACAATGCCTGTAGGTTTCAGCATCCTTCCTCTCCTCCCTGGCCCCCAGTGATGCCTTCCTCTTTGCCTGCCTTCTTCTGTTCCTCTTTTCATACAGTCCTATTACCCCTGGAGCTGTCTTTGCCAGGCACTCACATGGCTCCGTGGAGGATGCAGGAGCTGTCAGTAATAGTTGACAAGGCTGAGGACTGAGAAGCCCTGCACTGGAGCCCTTCTGTCCTGGGCCTGGTGTCTCCCTGGGAGTGAGGCACAGCCGGCGTGTGCAGAACAGTCACTTTCACAACCTGGGAGCAGGATGACTCTTGTCACACTCCTAGCCCTGAGGCTCCAGGATCTCCCCGGACAGAGGCCAACAAGAATCTCAGGAACCAAAGATGACCCAGGTATCTGCTCCACAGGCCTGCTGCGAGCCAGCCATTCCACCTTCATGCATTCACTCATTCATTAATTCTGTAAATATGTATTATCTGTCTTGGGCTTTGGTTTTGTAAGATGCTCTTGTCATAAATATGAGCCAAGTTGCCTTGAGGACATAAATGTAAACAACGCACTGTGAAACATTCTATTATGTGCTGTAAGAGGGCACCATGACCCGGTGGTGGGCTCCTAAAAACTTTTACACCAGGACAATGTCACGTCCATTTGTATGTCTTTCTGCTCTTCCACATGGATAGCATGTTGAAGGTAGAATCTATACTAGACTTTATTCATGTTCATGTCCCTAGGAATACCATAAACAGAGAGGGCAGCCTTGAAGAATAAATGAGTTAAAGATTGACTGACTGAATAAAAGAACAAATGATTGTCTGCTTTATAGACACATGGGCAGAGGGTGTGTCTTAGGATAACATTCTTTGGGCTTCAGAAGTGCCCTGAAGAATGGAACACATTAGGTTAAATGAGACATGACCCTTGGATGTGATTATCTGTCAATGCCTCCATAATACCCCATTAACTGTTAATATTCCATTAACAGTCCTACAGGGATACCATTCAGATGGAACATGAGGATGTACAAGCAGGTCAAGAAAGGCAGTGAAGCTCAGGTCACCAATGAGGGAAGAAAATCCAAGGGGCAATGAAGCGGGGGGTAGGAGACAGCCTAAGGCATTATAGGGTCATGGTGGAGTCAGTGCTATGAGAAGCTGTGGGGGTGTAGAGGGGGAAATAACAAATGCTGCCATTTGGTCACAGGAGGGTTCATTGGACTTTGCTTTAAGGGAGGGTACAAGGGTAGAGAATACTCCGATATGTGAAAATCCATATTCTTGCCTTATTGATACATCTGAAACTAGAGACAAAATGACTTAATTTGGCAGATAGTTAATTTGTTCCACCTTGGCAGAGGCAATCTACTAAGTATTCAATATACAAGGATAATTATTCCTTTCCTGAAGGATTCACAGGCCAGTGTGGAAGACAGAGAAATACACAGATAATTTCTGTTAGATAAGCCCTGAGAGCCACTGGAGTGTGGAGGGCACGTAACTCTGCCTGGAGCATGAAATCCCTCCTGGTTGATGTCAGGAGCAAGGAGGAGGGCACCACAGTCATTAGGACCAAAGAGGTCCCGAGACCCCAGGCTTTCATAGTTGGACGGCAGGTGAGGAAAGAGTATGAACACTGCATGGAATGGTCAGCGTTAGCCAAAGAGAAGGCAAATATTAAGAAAAAGTGGTGCATTGTTATTAAAGACAGAACTTTATGAAGCAGATGATCCCCATTGTCAAATGTTCCAGTGAGCCCACTCCATTTGGCTGTTTGGACATTAATTGTGACCTCAGAGCATCTGATTTCAGAGAATTAGAGCAAACGTCATGATTTAATCTTTCTACCAATGAATGGGCTTAAGTGATACATAATTAAGAGTTAGAAGACAACTTTATAAGGACTTAGAAAGGACAAATATGAGAAAACCACCCCTGAGAATTAAGAAAACAGAAAACTATTAGGGCATAAAGCAGTATTCAATTGAGAGTCAAAAACATGGAACTTACTGAAAGAATTTCAGATATTTACAAAGGAAGTGAATAATAGGGCTGGACCAGTTAAGGGAGGTTTGCTCAAAGGATCAAGGTCACTGATGGGAGTGGCCATGATCATGGTGATGATGTTCTTGTTAGTGATGAAGGTAAGTTTAACCATGATGGTGATGGCAAAAGAGCTTCACTGCGTGAAATAAATGGATTCCTGAGGGCTTTGTGTTACAATGATGGCTGTGGTATTATAAAAAAATGTGTGTTTGGCCTTTGTCCCTAGTTCCTGATGCACAGCTCCTAAAACCCTTGGCAGTGAAATCCTTTTTGTTTCTCATAACAAGCCTCGTTAGGCCACACCTGAGTTTATGCTAATGAGACAGCTTGTGAAGGACCCCCTAGATAGCTTCAAGATTGAGGGCTGGTCACCAGAAAGGCTAAACACATGACTAGAGAGTAGGAACTTTCAACCTCACCAATAGCTGATGCTTTACTCAATCATGCCTACATATGGAACCTCCATGAACACCCCTGAAGGACAGGTTCCATAAGCTTCGGGCTGCCAACCTAGAACATACTAATTTTCTGGAAGGATGGTGTGGCCAGAGAGGACTTAGAAGCTCTGTGTCTCATATCCATACATACACTGCCTTATGCGTCTCTTCCATTTGACTGTTACTGAGGTTCATTTGTTTTATAATAAACCAGTAATCATAGATAAAGCACTTTTCTGAGTTCTATGAGTCAGTCTAGCAAATTATTGAGCCTGAGGAGGGAGTCATGGGAACCTCTGAGTTTGTAGTCATTTGGAAACCCATCTGCAGCTGGCATCTGAAGTGGGGGCACTCTTGTGAGACTAACTCCTTAACCTGGGGTGTCTGTGCTAGCTCTGTGAGTTAGTGTCAGAATTGATTTGAATTTTTGGACACTCAGTTGGTGTTGAAGAAGGCAGAATTAGTGCAGAAAACAAACATGCATTTGATGTTGAAAGAGAACCACTCAGCTATCCTAAACTCATTTCATCCTCACAACAGCCCTGTGGTTAAAGCAACTATTTTAATCCTCTTTCTACAAAGTCTATACTAAAGCGCAGAGAAGTTAATAACTTCCTTTAAGGTCACACGACGAGAATTTTATTGAGAGAATATATAGATTTCTAATTCATTTGTATCACCAATGAAAAAATCATTCTCAATGACATCACAAAACACTTAAAATGACCTGTGTAAGTAAAAATAATTATTCATTTATATAAAAATATTCTTAGGCAATGGTCTGAGTGTCATGTGGTTTAGTGAAATTTCAGCCTCTTCCTCTAGAGAGGAAGTCGGTAAACCTAAGGAGAAATTTCATAAGCCATTAGCACGAATGTCAGGCAGATATGTATGTTGTAGACAATGAATTTCATTGAATCCTCACTCCCAAACAAGTTATTTTGTGAAGATGATCCATAAATTGAATTTGGAAACTGATACGAAATGAAATTGAGTGCAAGAAAAGCTTTTTGTCTTGTGTTTCTTTCTCTTTTTTTTTTTTTTTCCCAGTGAAAAATGCTAACCGTCTTTCCACATGAGCTCCAAAATCAACCCCATAGAAGTCTTCCTAACTTGGAAACACAGCTGGCCATATGTTTATAAACAATCCTTTAATGATATAATCATTCTTCTGCAAGTCAGATGGGTGTCTCTAAGAACATTTATTGGAAGGGGATTATAAGGAAAGAGATTGGAGGTGTAAACCTGAGCCCCTCAATTCCTGTGACTACTCTTGCTTTGTTCCTTCTCCTCTTCCTCTACCCCACTGCTCAAGATGCATTTCTTCTTGTTACTCTCCTTCCCTAAATTAGACATTCACAGCTCCATGGTCTGCTTCTGACACATATTTAGCAAACCAAGAGAAGTGGAGGGAGGTTGTCACTACCAAGGATACATAAAAACAAGCCCAGACCGAGGTCAAGTGCAGGTTGAAGAATTCTCACACTTGTCCCTCCAAACCCATGTGACTTCTTCCTCTCTCCCTGCCTTTTTCTACCCTCTCTCCATGCAGTCCCGTCTGGCACCCATGAATCACCATACAGAGCCTTCTTGGAAAACCACTGACCTGGTTAGTGGAGGAGCAAGGGCTGTCACTAACAAGGCTAAGGACTGAGGGGCCTGGCACTGGAGGCCTTTTATCTGGACTGATGTTTCCCTGGGAGTGAGGCACATCCTGTGTGTGCAGAACAATCACTTTCATTGCCTTAGAGAGGATGAACTCTTCTCACACTCCCAGCCCCAGAGCTCCAGGATTTCCCTGGACAGGAGCCAAGAGGAATCCCACAAGCTAGAGACTACTTCATACCTGCTCCATAGATCTGCTGCAAGCCAGCCATTCCACCTTCATACAGTCACTCATTCATTATTCCAATAAATATGTATAGTCTATCCTGGGACCATAATTTTGCCAGATATCAATGACACAGATGATGTAGATTGCTCTGAGGATGTTATGGTCCCAGAGTACAAATGTGTAAACAATGATTTGTAAGTTTTTGTGCCATGTGATTTTGAACTCTTGTTCAGGTCTCATACAGCATTTCCCCAAGGTGGTTTTACAGTCTTTGTACATGTCTGTCCAATCTACGAACAGTATGAAAGTATGACATGTTTTGTTAGCCTCCATATTCCATGTGCTTTTACAGTATCTGGCACAATAAACATAGGAAAAAGATTAAACATCAGGAAAGAGGAAGGCAGATGTTTAGAAAGCACTGAGGCAGATACTCAGGTCATAATGGTGCAGCCTCTTGGATTTTAGAATCCCTTGTATGAAGATAGATTCCCAGGAAGGTATAGTGTTATTTCACTAACACAGAATACTAATTCCTGAGAAATAAGTTATTTCAGAGCAAAACTCTGTGGAAATGAGACCAGATTGGCAGAAGGTGGACCTAAAGGAATCCACGTGAGCATGGAAGTAAAGGCTTTGGGGAGCCTGATGGCCCCTAGAGGGCAGTGGGCACATGCAGGGCTGGTATTGCCATCAGAGAAGGGAGGGGGCTTGAAATGTGAATGAGTTAGAATAGAGACAGATATTATATTGAACTCGGAAGTTCTAACAGACTTTTATTTGGGAGTTGAAGGTAGGGGCTGAAAGTGCTTGAGAATTACAATAATTGCATTATTGAGCATGTCCATAGGTAGATACTTTTAGAGAAGGAAAATAAAATAAGACATAAGTGGATTTAAGTTGACATTGATTCACACCTACTAGTTAGTAAACACATCGTTAAATTGCTGTGAATAAGGAGTTAGCACTAACTGAAGGAGCTCCTATTGTAGTTAAGGTGCCTTTTTTTTTTTTTCAGAGAACAGAACAGAGCGATCCTGTGATAGGGTTTTGCCAGGGCTCAATATAATAGGCAGATAGAGGAGAGTGTCACCTAAGACAAACCGGATTGCCTCTTTGGTAATTAAATAACCACCGAAGACATACAAGTGGAGAAGGTTACCAAAAAAGAGTATGCATGCTGAGAGAAAAAAAAAAAAAAAAGACAAAATGAGAGATAGAACCAGGCACAGAACCTTAAGGATATTCCAACTGTTAGTGGGTAGGCAAAGGAGATGTAAAAATTAAGGAGTCTAAGAAAGTTGAGGCACATAACTGGAAAAATAAAGAGAAAATAATGGCATTTTGAAAAACAATGGGAAAAGAAATTTCAATAAAGGACATTATCTCACATTATCAAATGCTAGGGAGACAGAATCCATAGCGACATTGGAAACAATAGTTTCACAGTGAGGGCTAAAACTGCCTTAAAATAATTTTGGAAAGAAACAGGAGAGACAACCAGAGATCACTATTTCAAAGAGTTTAAGAGATAGATGAACAATGAATTTTTTAAAGATGGAGAAATCACAATTTCTATATGTAGAAGTAAGGTCACAATGGCAAATTGTCCATGTGATGTGTGATGTTGATTCAAAGAACTACAGCAGTTCAGAGAGATTGATTTTTAAGAAAAATCCTTGAATTTTTAAATAAAAATCTCTAATTTTAAGGGCAGGGGATTTTAAAGAAAGAGCTACTTAAAAGCCAATGACAACTGATGAAAGTGATGATGATACTGACCCTAATTATACCTCTGGTCAAGAGAAGCTTGAGCTGACATTAGAGACACAGGAGGTTGAAAGAAAAGAGGGATCAGGGCACAGTGGCTCATGCCTGTAATCCCAGCACTTTAGGAGCCCGAGCCAGGCGGATCATGAGGTCAGGAGTTCAAGACCAGACTGGCCAATATGGTGAAACCCCGTCTCTACTAAAAATACAAAAATTAGCTGGGTTTGGTGGCAGGTGCCTGTAATCCCAGCAACTGGGGAGGAAGAGGCAGGAGAATGGCCTGAACCCAGGAGGCAGAGGTTGCAGTGAGCCGAGATCGTGCCATTGCACTCCAGCCTGGGTGACAGAGCAAGACTCTGTCCCCCAAAAAAAAAAAAGACAGAGAGAAAAAAAAATAGGGAGGTGACTAAAACAAGTGGGAGGTATTTCAGAGTATTAATTTAAAAGGATAGTTTTGGGGTCAGTGAGACAGTGAGACTTAAGTTGACATTCCTGCTTCTTGAGAAAGTTGTGCAAACTTAAGCAAGTTATAGTTAGGGTACAGTTTCATTGTCTTCAAAATAGTGATCATAGTTCTGCTCATCTGTAAGCATAAAGTGAAATATTACCTATAAAGCACTGAGTACAGGACCATGTAGGTAGCTAGAACTCAAAAGGTGGTACCAACTTCTACGTCTACTGTTCTTACTACTCTACTGATTACTATTGTTTCACCTGCTTTGGTATTTTAATAGGCGTTATTCTGCCTAGTAAGGCTCCTTTGTCACAAAGAAATGATATTACCTGATATAATTAGAACTGTTGATTTTGTTCTGTTTTTCTTGTTGAACTTAACTAAGGCCATATGTGAATATTTATGAAGGTACATATGGCAAAAAAAAAAAAAAAATTGAGGGTTAGGTGTGTCTCATTCTACGTCACTTATTAAACATATTTAATGTGCAAAGTATTGCAGCAGGTAATATGGAAGATTCAGGAAGACTTGGAAACCACACTTATCTTCAAAGACGTACTTATAAAGTTTACCATCTAGAAGACCAAACAGACAAGTACTTCACCATTCTCTACAAAATCAAGGTGTGACTGGAGATAGAATCTTAGCAATGAAAATAAGAAGGTGAATGTAGAGATGTAGAAATCTACACTGATAGCTACAGTGTGCAAGAATGAGACACAGAGAGGTGCAAAATAAGAGGATTCTGGCAGGAAAAACTCCATAACTGGAGAAATAATAATTTGAGAAACATGAAGAAGAGATGGTTGTACAAGGTAATTCAGAAAGAGATATACATCTCCTTGCACTTAACATAGAACTAAAGGACCACACATTGCTCTCTAATTGAATCAATGATTCTGAATGTTGCAGAATTTCAGAGAATAAAGTTTTTCTTGTGGGCTGAAAAAATTAAAAGTTGTTTTTAGCAGAATTATAACTACTGAATATTACAATAAGATTGATACCAGTGGTGGTTGCATGATCTTAATTCAGTGGACACAACCATTGACAATGACTGAGTCAAATAAATATATTATAACCTGAGTATTCCCCTTTGTTTCTTATAATACTAAGAACTACCTTCTTCCTAAACTATGTATTTGCCAACTTCACAATTAAAAGTAGAATACTTTACCAAAAAGAGTGATTTTAAAAGTCAACTATGATAAAAAAACATTCTAGTTATAATAAATGAATTTGGTTTTCTTATACTGAGGCCCAACTTACTCTTCTTAAGATTTTGAGCTCACGCCTGTAATCTCAGCACTTTGGGAGGCAGAGGCAGGCAGATCACCTGAGGTCAAGAGTTCGAGACCAGGCTGACCATGGAGAAACCCCGTCTCGACTAAAAATACAAAATTAGCCAGGCGTGGTGGCGCATGCCTGTAATCCCAGCTACTCAGGAGGCTGAGTCAGGAGAATCGCTTGAACCCAGGAGACGGAGGTCCAGTGAGCCAAGATCGTGCCACTGCACTCAAGCCTTCCAGCCTGGGTGACAACAGTGAAACTCTGTCACAAAAAAAAGAAAAAGATTTTGAGTATGTCTTAAAGAAGGATTGAGAATTCTTCTCCTCACCTCACCCTAAACAATGAAGAAGGCTTGACTCTTTTCAAGATATCTGCAAGCATATGGATTTGTATTAGGGACACAAGGACTCAGGGGAATGAGGGAAGGGCACAGGGCAACATTTTTACTTTGTCCTTGTTCCAGAGGAAGATAGTAGTTTGTTCTTACTGAGGGGATATGGTCAGATATTTCCACCTAGAAATAAAGAATACAGATTCCTTTTCCATAGATCTCTTCATTCATGGCCAGACACTTTCCAGGAAATATGCAACACTTTCTGACCTGCTAGGGTAGGCAGCAAGTCTAAGAATTGACTTCTAATAGGAAAGAACGCAGCTCTATTCATACCTGCTTTACAGAGAAGCTGGGTCTGAGAGAGACGTGAATAGAGAGATAAATAGGTTGAGGGCAAAGGTAGGTACTCAGTTACTTCTGAGCTCTTCTCCAATTCTGTATTCACATTGGACGACTAGATTGAATGGACTCTTAGCATTTTGTTCCAAAGGCCTGACCCACTCTCTTCCTCAGTTTTAGGCAGTAATAATTAAGGATAGTATCTGTGGAATATCTACTGTGCACTAGAGCCTCTGTCATCATTTTATGTTATACATCTCATCTAGTCTCTACAGAAGCCTATATACTAAATAGTGATAATAATTATCATCAGCTTTGTTTGCTTGTTTGTTTGTTTGTTTGCTGAGATGGGGGGTCTCATTCTGTTGCTCAGACTGGAGTGCAGTGGCATAATTATAGCTTGTTGCAACCCCTGACTCCTGAAAACTCAAGAAGTCCTCCTGTATCAGCCTCCCAAGTAGCTGGGACAACAGGTGTGCGTCACCATGCCCAGCTAATTTTTGTATATTTTGTAGAGATGGGATCTCACTATAATGCCCAGGCTGATCTCAAACTCCTGGGCTCAAGTGATCCTCGAATCTCAGCATCCCAAAGTGCTAGGATTACAGGCATAAACCACTGCATCCAGTCTGTTATTCGGACTGGGGACATGTGAAGACTGAGGCAAAAAGAGGTTAAGTAACTTGCCCAAAGTTTGAGAGTTATTAGTGGCCTAGTGATTTAAACCCTGGCATGCTAACTCCAAAACCATAAAACAACATTATCACCCTAATTCTTTTCTGGCAGTTTTTCTTCTTAGTTCATTTTCTGCTACTATAACTATCTCAGACTTTGTAATTTATAAAGAACAGAAGTTTATTTGGCTCATACTTTTGGAGGCTGGGAAGTCCAAGAGCACAGTATCACATCTGACAAGGGTCATCCCATGGAAGGCAGAAGATGGAAGGCAGAAGAGAGCACATGAGACAGAGTCACCAGGGGCTGGACCAACTTGATTTTTATTTTGAGACAGGGTCTTGCTCTGTCACCCAGGCTGGTGTGCAGTGGCACAATCACAGCTCACTGCAGCCCTAATACCCTGGACTCAAGTGATCCTCCTTCTTCAGTCTTCCAAGTAGCTGGGATCACAGGTGTGCATCACCACACCTGGCTAATATTTTTAAATGTTTTGTACAGAAGAGGTTTCACTGTGTTGGCCAGACAGGTCTCAAACAATCTTCCCGCCTCGGCCTTTCAATGTGCTGGAATTACAGGCGTGAGCCACCACGCCTGGCCCAGATTCACTTTATAACAACCCACTCTCGAGATAATTAACCCACTCCCATGATAACAACAGAATCCATTCATGAGGGCTCTGCCATTCATGAGCCCTCATGACCCAATTTCCTCTTACTAGGCCCTACTGCTCAACATTGTTGCATTAGAGATTAAGTTTCCAACACAAAAACTTTTTGGGAACACATTGAAATCACAGTGCCTTTCTTCAAAATTTGGCTTTAGGAAAGAAGGCTGATTTGCTAAACACAACTATTTTTCATAAGCAAGTACATGGGCCCTTTGTATTCTGAAGGAATGCGCAGCCATCAGAGTGCCGTAGAAATCACACACAATATACAAGGCACAAAAATCCAAGAAATTCCCATGAGAAGAGTTCCTGTGCTTCATGAAATGTAAATTAATTTCTGTCTTTCTTCCTCCAACTCCGTCTTTGACTCCCAGTCTCAGATACCTTAGCAAGTTCCTCCCCCCTCACTCCCTTCCCCTGTCACACAGACTCTATTTTAATCTTCAAGTTGTGGGGTGAAGCTCACCTCACCCATAAAGCATATACATGTATATACAGACATACACTCTAGGAGAAGCACTACCCCAGGGTCCAGCAGAGCAGACGTCCTGACTGGTGATGGCCAGGGCACGGCAGGAAAAGCATGGGTATGAAACCAGAGGGCATCACCCCCACTCCGCAGAGCAGCAGGGCCACCCCAGCCAGTGCCCACTTCTAGGGTACTCCTCTCTAGGGTACAGCCTGGGACCCTAGGGACCTGGGGTAACAATGAGAACTTTGATAGGTCTGCATAGTTTGAGTCTTAGTATTCTGTGCTTCTTTTCTGACTGCTGACTCACTTTCATTTTTGTAGTGAGTTTAATGTATGGCACTCTCCAACAATACTCAGAGGCTAATGACAATGATGCACAAGTTAGACACATTATGATATTTACTACATTTTTGAAACCTTTTTCAAGAAAACATTATTTGAAATAATGTCCGCAACGGCTCAGATAGACTACAAATATTAATGTCATTCAGCCCTTAAAATAACACTGCAAGGCTGATAACAATATTTGTTTTTCACAAGTGAAGAAATTAAAACTCAAAGAAGTTAAAATATCTTGTCTCAGTGCAGTAAACTAGTAGGTGGTAGAAGTAAAATTATAATTTAGAGGCATTTGACTCCAAAGCTTGTGCAGTTTTCACTCTGTCTCGCTGAGAATTTAGAAGGGTAAACTTTACATAATATATTTTATACTACAAAGGGATTGGCATTAGGATTGCTGGCATTGAAAAGATACCTGTCAGTGCCTTTTGTGGAGATGTTGATTATAATTGAGTTAAACGGTGGGAAAGCATGCCAATGTCCAACACATATTAGATCCTTAATGGTTTTTAAGGGGAATCTATGATAAACATCAATAAATATTCTCGTAGGTGTGTCATGAGATGGCTCCATCAAACATCCAATGGCCCAGAACTAGCCCAGGAATGTGGAACTGCATAATAATTAGAAGGGCATAGGCACTGGAAATATGTAGATTCTTTTTCTTATCTCCATGAGAAAGTAGTTCAGATCTTTAAAGATACAGTGCTTTCTGATGCCTATTTTCTTAATGATATGAAAGATGAAACTGCTGGAAATGGAGATGTTCTTTTTAAAAAATATACTCCGTAGTTGGTATATATATCTAATGTAGCATTTCTGTAAAACCAGCTCTTTTGTGTGTGTGCAACTGTATGTATGCATATGTGCATGCATTTTCACACACTCACACTAGTTAGGAATAGGGATTACCAAGCAAAAACTAAAGAGAAAATGAGAGAAAATGAAACTATGGAAGAGTAATTTGCTTTTGCTCTAAAGATAAAATCAATATAATCAGCCTTTCCTTTTGCTCACCTTGCTTGATGAGGACAGAAGTCAGAGCCCAGTCCCCTGACGGTGTGTAAAATTGAATAGTAGACCACCCCGGAGTCAGCTGGACTCACTCGCAGGGGAGGCTGAGCTGGGAGAAAGCAACTGCGAAGTCTTGCCGCCATGCTCTAGACACCCCCCGCCGTGGACTTTGTCACAGGTGGTCCTACAAGAGGAGACCCTCTGGCCTCTGGCAGAAGCAAAAACAAATCGTCCCTATTGGGAGACACTTGTGTCCTAGGCAAGTTGTTTTCACAAGTACATTTTCAGGTCAGTGACCCCTCACTGTCCTCTCTTTGACTGAGGAGCTTCTCATCTCTTGAATGTTGTAATAGACTTTTCAGAGGTTGTCCTGACCTCCAGCAGATGTTGAGCATCTTTCCTCTCTTCCCATAATGTCTTGTTTGCTATGTTTATCATTTCGTTTCTGTTATCTGACATGCTGGTTCAGCCAGGAGACTGTGAGCTCCTCAAAGGCAGAGACCCTGCCTTCTTCATGTTGGTGTTCCCCACACCCAGCACTGAGTTCAATACGTGTTACCAAGTGAAAATATAAACCCTTCCTGAGGGTCTGGGTGAGGAGTGGTCCTGTGTGTGAATAGGCAGGTAACTTCTGAGATGTGTAGCCACACCCACCTCAACCTGGGCTTTCCAGAGCCCTCTTGGTTTATCCCCAGGACTTAAGTCCCCAATAATGGGGATGATGCCAATCATGCCTTCAGGAAGTCTGTCATGGAAGGAGCAACTTATTCTGAAGAGCTTTTGCAATATGCAAGGAGGAACACGAGGCTCCAGGGGGACCAGGAAGAGAAGGATGAGGAAAAGAAGGACACAGTGGAAGCAAGAGGCACCAGCTGTCACAGACACAAGAATGGGATCTGCGTACAAAACTCCTGTTCTGGATTTTGTCCCACCACATACTTAGTCACCTGGATCAATTCACTTAACTTCTCTGAACCTCCGTTTCCTCACCTGTTATAATGGAGCAGTTATAAATATTTACTGTTGCATATGGCTGCTTTTTAAATGGAACATTGGATTTTAGATTGCTGTATAATACAAAAAGAGCATGTGAAGTAGATTTCACCTTGCAGTTTTTTTTTTGTTTCTTCAAGACGAAGTCTCACTCTGTTGCCTAGGCTGGAGTGAGTACAGTGGCATGATCTCAGTTCATTGCAACTTCTGCCTCCTGGGTTCAAGTGATTCTCCTGCCTCAGCCTTCCCAGTAGCTGGGACTACAGGTGCCTGCCATCACACCTGGCTAATTTTTGCATTTTTAGTTTCTGCCATGTTGGCCAGACGGGTCTTGAACTCCCGACCTCAGGTGATCCGCCCACCTCAGCCTCCAAAAGTGCTGGGATTACAGGCATGAGCCACTGCACCCGGCTTCCCTTATAGTTTTTAGTTATCATTACTAGTAGTATTTAAAAGGAGACCTGGAGAGAAAAGGATGCACAAAATGAAGAGAGGTTGAAGATAAAAGACTTTGCTCATTTGATAGGAAGCAGATTCTCAAATGCCATGAAGGCACAGAAGCCTTCCCTATGTACAATTTACGTTCTAAAGTAGAGAGAAAAAACACACACTGGTTGAGAACGAAGGCTCTGAAGTAAGATTGGGTTAAAATCTGAGCAACAATTCGTGTGGTTTTAAGTGAGTTAGTTAACCCTAGGAGGCTATCCTTAGCTATAAAATGAGGATAAAGCTTACATGTACCTCTTGGATTATGAATGAGAATTAATCACTCTTCCAATAAATATGCATTAACTATTTGTTATGTTATGTTATATTATGTTATGCCAATGTTATGTTATGTTATGTTATGTTATGTTATGTTATGTTATGTTATGTTATGTTAATGCAAGACATTGCTCTTGGCATGAGGATACAAACAATGAATAAGGTACACAGGACCCTTGACATCAAGGTGCTTCCATCCTAACAGGAAAGGAAAAACAATTAACAAATGAATATATAATGTAGTATCAGGCAGTAAAACAGTCTAGGAAGAAAAATAAAACAGGGTAGGGTGAGGAATTGGACAATGTACTCTCTGAGACAGGGTGGTCAGAGGACCTGGCACTGTGACAGGCTCAATGAACAGTAGATAGTGTTTAGTTGACATTTTCCGGTCTGAGAAATCCACAGAAGCCAAGCCCAGGAGTCCTTTCTGATGCTCCCTGAGTAATTAGACTGGATTTACACAATACAGGAAATCTCCATAGGGTAAACACTTAAACGGGGGAAAATTTATTCCTTTATTTGACAGGAATATATTAAGTGCCATCCTGTGCTTGGCTATGGGTAAATCAAAGCAAACAAGGCAGGGTGCCCAGTCTAGTAGGTTAAGACAAACAGGTCTCCCAGCAGAACGTCCATGTAAGCTGAGCACAAGCGCTGGTCATGAGGATCTCCGAGAAGATGACTCACTGCCCGCCTTTCTCAGTCCTTTGGTGCTGCACATACTACCCTGCCTCCTCTTTCTCCTCCGGTGGCCCAGCCCGCCCCAACACCCATTTGTTTCACACAGCAGACATGCTAAATCGGGCCATACGCTGCCATCAGCTGGGTGGAGATCCTTACACAGATGACAAAGAAACATATCTGATCATGACATTTTCCCAAGCCAACTTCTTTCTGAGGACCCGGTGTAGATTCCCCTTTTTATCTCAAGCACTGGCTCCAGCCCAGGAGCTATTATTCGGGTGCCCCACTTCTTATGCTCCATTATGGGGTGCAAGTGGTGATCTCTAAAACCACTGTCCCATTTCTAGTATCTTAGGGAGATACTCTCTCTGAACTTTGAGGAAGATTCAAAGAATGGGAGCTACAGAGTGTTAGAGGTAGAAAAGGCTCTTAGTGATGGTCGCACCCAACTTCCCCATTTTACAGAAGAGGCAACTGAGGCTAAAATAGGTGAAGTGGCTTATTTAATGTTACAAAAAGAATTTGTGTATAAAAACAGAGGTAGGAGAAGCTGGGAGACAACAGTCACTTGTAATGTCAGGTTACACATTTTCATAACTTTGTAATGAAAACCTTCTCTCACTACATTTTGCCATAGAACTAAAAATTCCAAACCACAAACCCCCCTTAATACTTTTCATCTAATATGATTGTGACCCTCTTAGCCTCTAAGTTGCGTTTCATATTTCCTGTCGGAGCACCTCCAACCAGGAATAGGAAAATGGCTTAACACATTATGAACCTATTATGTGGAAGGCATTATCTTAGGCAGTTTAAGACACAATCTCTCTGAGCAGAGAGACCACGAACTTGTCTGGAGTCATAGGGTCAGTAAATACACGTGTCTGACTCAAAAGTCCAGAGCTTACCACAACACTGACAACACTGGCCTCCTCCCAAAACCTGCCGGCTAATTTAGACCAGTGTTCCCATTGTTCAGATAAGGAGAACATCACACGCGGAGTGACTAACACAGTGCCTGGCACACGTCATAGGCCCTCAATAAATAAAGGGCAATTCTCTGTCTTTTCCTTTAGGTGTCAGGAATAAACAGACTTGAGTCATTTGTCTGTAAATACCCATATGGGTATTTACTAATATTGGCTGTACATTCACAATACATGTATAACATACATGTAAGATACAAAAGTTTAGATGTATGTGACTGTTTTATGTAGTAATTTTGTGAAATATTACAAAGTCTCTCTGCAGGTGTTAGCCTTACTTGTCAGGATATTTGGCAGAAGTATTTTCCTGCAAGAGAAATCATCATAAAAACTATCTTACCCGGGCAAGTGGGGTTAGGATTCTACTCAGTAGACTTTTCTACTCCAGAAATATTATGGGAAAGCAGATTCATAGTAGATCCCAGGATAGCAGCATCTCAGCCTGTTCAAGGAATCTCTGTCCAGTTTCCCTGGGGTTTCGTTCCGTGTTTTGGACTTGTCATTGTCTCTAAATGATTTACTGTTAAATCTCCAATAAATATTGTAGAGGTATCAAGAGTCAGGCAGTTGGCCGGGTGTGGTGGCTCACGCTTGTAACCCCAGCATTTTGGGAGGCCAAGGGGGCGGATCACAAGGTCAGAAGATCGAGACCATCCTGGCTAACATGGTGAAACCCTGTTAATACTAAAAATACAAAAAATTAGCTGGGCATGGTGGCGGGCTCCTGTAGTCCCAGCTACTCTGGAGACTGAGGCAGGAGAATGGCATGAACCCAGGAGGCGGAGCTTGCAGTGAGTCCATGTCATGCCACTGCACTCCAGCCTGGGCTACAGAGAGACACTCCACTTCAAAAAAAAAAAAAAAAAAATTGCCAGGAAATTTGGATTATCTTACATTAGAAACAGTGCATCAAGATTACACGGCACATGTATATATATGTAACAAACCTGCACGTTGTGCACATGTACCCTAGAACTTAAAGTATCAAAAAAAAAAAAAAAAAAGAATTTGACGTCAAAATGAGAGACACAGGAATTGATGTTAGTAGGAGCTGAGTCACATTTGTAGGATCAGCTTTTATCAAAAAGGCCACAGACTCCTGGAACTGAAGTCCTTGTGATTTCCTCAGTTTGTTTTTCCTGAAATTCAAGGGTTCCATTTCTTACTTAAATCTGTGACTACTCCATTTCCAATAAATCCTTTGTCACCTGAAACAAAAACAGAAACAAAATCAAAAACAAACAAACAAACAAACAAAAAACCAGAATATGGTAGAACTTTTGGTTATACAAAAAATTTCTTGAAACTGAATATTCTGAAGGCCATAACTCATCGGTTTCAAATGAGACCCTGAAGTCCTTGTACCGGGAGGCAAAGATCACCTGATGCTGGTGCTGAAATGCACCCTACTCGTCTTATGGCCCAAGCTGCCATCTCACAGACATGAAAACCAGACCCAGAGAGGGGAGTTAAGCATGGCAGGGCCAGGAGAGAACCAGGTACACTAATGCTCTTGGGAAATTGTTTTAGATTCTCCTTTATATGCTCTAAAAGTATAGCTTTTTTTTTTTTTTCTGCAGAGAAAATTAAACTTTAAAAGGCACAAATCACATGGCTTGTTTGCAACCTGGCAGTGGCTGCTGGGATGCCCCACACTGAGGCTGCCCTTAGCCCCCAGGCACTTCTGCCCCTTTCTGCTTCAATTCTCACTTTCTCATCACCAGCCCCTTACACTTGTTGTTCTCTGCCCCTCCCGCTCCCCGCAGCAGACCCTGCCTGTGCCCTTGCCTCTGCATGGAAAAATCTTCCATCACTGCTTTGTTAGTAACTCCTACTCAACCTTGGGGTCGAGCTGCACTTGCTGAGGGAAGTCTTTTCTGATCTTCCCGACCATGTAGAATGTGCATATTACAGAGTATTTGAAACGCTTTCTTTATAACTCTAGTCTTAGATGCAACTTTCATTTGTTTATTGAATTACTTGATTTTTAAAATTCTTCCTCTCTGCTGTAAACTCCAAACCAATAGAGATGGTACCCAGAATGACACAGAAGTTCAATGACTGTATATTAGATAAATGAATTATAATCTGACAAGAAAGTTGTTATAGACCCTTCACACTGGCCAGGTTACTGAGGGTTTCTCAAGCACTGGTCGCAGGCTGCTCAGCGTCCTCTGCGCTGTGTAAGAGCAAGGTCATGCTGCTATGTGTTGGGGTCACTGGTAGGTGCTCTCAGAACTCACCTGGATGCCTGGAGGACCTAGACCTCAGGGCTGATGCTTCTCTTTACATTGTCTTTTCTACATATCCACCTAACACACAATCAGAGCTCCTGCGAAGGTTTGGGGTTATATAAAGCTATTTCTGCTCTAGTCCATCTCATATCTCCAAATTCAGCCTCCTAGATCATGGTAAACAGAGACTTTATTTGTTTTCAATATGACATTAGCTTTCTGGGGTCCAGATGGTGGTTACACGTGTGTGTTCAGTGAGTAATACACTTATAATCTGTATACTTTTCTAGAAGTGTGTTTCATTTCAATAGAAAATGTGAAAACATTTTTAAAAAGCCTTAACAGCAACTTATATAGTAATAAGAAGAGACAAACAGAGACAGAGAAAAACAGAAAAGAAAGAGAGAAATCAAAAAGGGCAATTTAGGGGGGTGGTTAGATAAATCTTTGAGCAACCACACTAAGAAAATATTAAAAACCAAACAACAAAAGGAAATAAGATACAACTATATGCACTAACCAAAATTTATGTTCAACATTCATGTATTAAATGAAAACAGCTAGTCATAGGGCAGCATGTATTATGATCCTATATAATAAAACAGAAAAGTCTAAGATATGCAATCAATTGAGATGTACTAATGTGTAGGTTTTTGCTCCTTGACTTTTTCTTCCACTCATGCACCCTATTAAAGAAAATTATATTTTTGCCCTTTGAGCTTTATAATTGTGCTACTGAACTAGATGTGTGCTGCCTGTGCACTGTAAGCCAGGACAGCCAACATATCTCAAATCCACCTTTCCAAAGATATGGTTTCAGAGATATTTATGGGTTAGAGGAGCAAGGTAGTTCAGGGCCTGGGGAAAGGCAGTTGGAGGCGAGGAACAGTGAGGCAAGTGGCGATCTGCACATGCATGTTCGAGCTTCATGGCTCTTCATAAGAAACATGTTCAGAAAATGGTGGTATTAGCATAATCTGAGGGAGGAGCTTCTGACCCTCTGACATCAAAAGGTCACCTCTCGGGCATTCTTGCAGGCCCAGTTGAAGGGTCAGTGGTTTCAGCTTGAACTAGAAAACAACCAACACCAAGTTCTTAAAAAACAACAAGGGACCATCAGCATGGTAACTTATGTGTCAGGGATGTTCTCTAAAAGGAAACTAGCAGATTGCTTAGCTGTGTGACTTTTAGCTACACAGGTTTTAAGATTAACTAGAAGTAAGTAACTAAAAGCAAGCAAGGCAGGTTAAGTTTGGTGAGCTTCATCAGGTTAGCTCTTGGTTTCAGTTACATTCCTCCCTCTTGTACAAAGTCAGTAGAGTGACTTAGAAAGAACATTAGAACAGCTGGAGAAAAGAGGAGAGGTTTTATTCCTCGGTTAATTCCTGTGGAGCAGAGAATACTAAGACTGGGTAAGTATAGAGAGAATTAACAAGGGAGACAGAAAAACTCAAGTCATTTACATAACCAGTACCAGAACCAGGTGGGATTGAGGAGGAAAGGAGAGTAAGCAAGGAGAGAAAGAAGTCAAAGAAGCCACAATGTCTGGATGTTAAGAACATTTGGGAGGGTTTAGTGAGAAGCTGATGAACAGCTATGGAATATGAAGGAATTCAAAAGGATAGAAATGGGGTTTTTAGAAGTATGCATTGGATTTTAAAGAGGATTCCCTACAATATTTTCAGTGCTGGGTTGGGCTTTGCAGATACCATTCTCTAAAGAGACCAGACCACAGGGAACTTCAGCACCCCATCCTCCTACATTGCAGGACCCAGTTGGTACAAGAGGGAAGTGTGGCCCTGGCCAAGGCAGTTCCATCCTTGAGTGGGTTTCCAGTGACTGGGCTGCAAGTTTAGGGAGTTTGGATGAAGGGATGGTGTGCTCTTTGTGGAGCTACAGGTGTTTAGACATTCAAAGACAGCAGAGTAGTCAAGATGACCTTCTGCTAGTGTCCGGGGTTAATCCACGGAGACAGTTTAGAAACAAACACATGATTCCCTGCTCTTTTTCATGCATTCCTTTATACATTCATTTATGCATCACCAAACATATTGTCTCCTATGAACCAGGCCTTGTGGGGCTGTTTTAAACACTTGTTACTCCTCTATTTTTTAATGTGCGTATTTTGGAATCTCTAGTTACAGAAGTCCACCCCAAATTCTCTAGAGCTAGCTAAGCAATGCAGAAGAAAGAGCTAACTAGGATGAGGGGCCCAGAATGGGACCCAGAAGCCCCTCACACAAGATTCACCTTCCTTTGGAGGTGGCTCACTTACCACCCGGACTGACCTCGTGAATAGCTACCCACTTCAGGGGGCTCCTAGCCTCTTCCTTCAGGCCTTCAACCTATAGTTCCAAGAGAGCAAGCCTGTCAGATGAGAAAATGTAATTCATAAAGTCCTGCATGGGTTCAAGCCGTCTGCACAGTGGTGGGGACATGGTCCAGTGATACTACTGAGTGGACACAATTTCACAATCCCTCCAACACCCAGGAGGATGAGAGTCTCTTCATGGTCAACCCCGCTCTGAGACTCATCAAAGGGCAGCACAGAAACAGTCCCAACTCTCAAATCTCCATTATCAGATGCTTCTAACTTGCATGGGAAAGTTTATTCACAGCATTCTAGAAGGCATGGGGCTCCCAGGCTGGGATTTCACCAGCTCAGTCCACTTGTTCATGTTCATGAAGATTTTTCCTCTAGCTGAGAAACAAGAGTAAGAAGAGAAAGAGGCAGAAGAGTGCCTGATAGAAAGCATAAATATGGACCCAAACAAACAGACAGAAAATGAATTGCATTCAGAGCTTTATTCATGCCAAAGTTTGGGGATTGCGCTAACTCTGGCAGGCTGCCTTGGTAGAGAAGCAAAGCACAGAGGCGAAGTGATGAGGTTCTACCTCACTGGCAATAACAGAAAGGGGGCCAGAAGCTGGTGTGTGTTCCAGAAGGGGTAGCTGGGCAGTGCATTCCGGAGTTGAGCTGTGGTATGTTTAGCAGCAGCAGTCATCCTCATGGTCACAGCATGCAGGACCTCGCGACCTCATGGGGATGATTCCCAAACAGCAGCACCCAGAGCCGCCACATCCACAGCTGCAACCACAGCCCCCAGAACCACAGCATCCAGAGCTTCCCGAATTGTCACAGCAGCCAGACGATCCTGTGTTGCAGTCCTGGGGCCGCTGAATCCAGCGTCTCAGGGGACTCACGCCGAAGGTCCGGGGAGCCAGACAACAGTAGCTGGTGGAACAGGGAGCAGAGCATGGGTCAGGGGCACAGTACTGGGAGGTTGAGCCACTTGCAGGAGCTTGAACGTAATAGCTCTGGCAAGGAGAAGCACCCTGGACACAGCACGTCTGGGTCTGGCAGGGAGCTGGACTTTTGATGTAGGTCGTCTGGCAGGGAGCTGGGCACTTCACGTAGGTTTGGCAGGGAGTTGGGCATTTCACATAGGTCGTCTGGCAGGGAGCTGGGCACTTCACATAGGTTTGGCAGGGAGCTGGGTATTTCACATAGGTCGTCTGGCAGGGAGCTGGGCACTTCACGTAAGTTTGGCAGGGAGTTGGGTATTTCACATAGGTCGTCTGGCAGGGAGCTGGGCACTTCACATAGGTTTGAGTCTGGCATGGAACTTGGTACTTCACATAGGTTTGAGTGGGGCATGGAGCAGGGCCCGTCACACAGACAGTTTTGGTCTGGCATGGGACTGGGCATTTCACAGAGGCACCATTGGTACCCTGTCCAGCCCCTAGTCCCGAGCCTTTCACACAAGATGGAGGGAACTGTGGCTGCTTCTGCTGGTCACACATTGTTCTGTGGCTTTGCAAAATCTGTAAAGAAAGGTTTCATTAGAACTATATAACTATGAAGGTTTCTAGGGGAAACCTTCAACATCCCCTTTGAATACAGTGATTTGCAAGCAGGGCTTTCTTGAGAAGGATGCAGACATCCAGAGGCTGTATACTTGTCAGGAGGTAGATTCAGAGCCAGGGACTCTCAGTTCTGCTCCTGTGCCTGTACCTGGCTATGTGGCTTGGTACAAGTCACCGCTTATCTCTGGGCCTCAGTCTCTATATTGGGAAATGGAGGCTTGAAATGGTGCTGCCTGTGTTTCTACCCAACTCTCCAAGCCCTCCCTCATCATACTTCAGTGTTTGCATTGTGAATTACCCTTTGGAAATTGCTGCTCTCCGATGATTGCCCCCTGCCACCAATTTTCTCCAGGGTGACTTCCCCTCTTCCTCCTGCCCAGACAAGGAATACCCAGGAAAGGCAAATTTGTGTCAATGGACCCTGAGCCAACATGCGCCTCAAGCTGTGCCCGGTAAGGAGCAAAGAACAAGGCTAAATTTGAGCAGGTTTCCACCACGTGCTCCTCGAACCAGCTGGACTATCAGTTGGCCTCATTAGCCCATGGACCCAAGAGAGGACTGCACAACCATACTCAGCTAAGGGGATGGGGAGCCAGTTCTCTAAAGTCCCTTCTTACACAGGAATACCAGCTCGTCTTGCCCCCCTCCCTTTCCTCTCACACCCCAGGCTCCAAGTTTCCCACCAGCATTGCCTTCAGCTTCCTTCAGCAGATTTCCTCAGTGTCTAGTCCTCACTCACCCTTCATCCCATAGCTCTCATTCCACCCCAGCTTCACCAAGGCTCTGTTTCTCACCATGTCTTTATCCAGTATAGAGACTTACCCTCTTTGCTGATAGGAATAAGACTGGAAGAAGCCAGTGATCTGAAAAACTGGCAGGTGGGGAGACCTTTTATAGGGCAGCAATGAGGCAATTTAATGGCATCTAAATGAAGCACCAGAGATCACAAGGAGGAGGGCTGGCATTGCATTGGCAAGATTCCTCCCCAGTATGCCTGACTCCTCAGTCAGAGGCAGGGCATGTCTATGCTTGACACTGGGTTTTCCCAAACACTAGATAAATGATTCCTGTTCCCTTCTTCAGGAAACAAGTCAGTCTCCTTTTCCTAGAAGTTATGAGTGATGCCTATGTGATCTGTCTCTAATGAAGCTGTTTCTAGGTCACTTGAGTCTTCAGGACTTATCCAAGGTATAGTTAGATTCTCAATTTTTCATACACTGTGCCAAAAGCTAAGTGTAGCTTAGATAATCTAACTAAAATTGAGAATCTAATCTAAAGCTAAGTGTAGCTTTTGGCACAGTGTATGAAAAATTGAAAATTGAACTATAGATTCACTTCACTTCACTCAGCCTAACTGAGTGTTCTGTGGGCTTCCAAAGTAACTTCTGCTGGTCTAGGTTGCTGAGCAGTTTGGCCCAGTGGTCTCTGGCCCAATATGACAGCAACACCTCCAAGAAATAGTTTGTTTCGTGTGATATCAGGTTATTCTAGGTTCATTTGGAAACTGGGTGGGTGCTTGATGATCCTAGGCTCCAGGCTGGGGTCTAGACTGCCTCCCTTCAGCCTTCTCATGCCCCTTAGGCTCCCCCATTCTTACCTTTCAGGACCTCACTACCAGGCTTCAATTCCAAAGAACGCTGAGCAGGGAAAATTCCAGCCAGATGAACACTGTGTGATAACAACAACAACAACAACAACAATAATAGAATCTAAAGTTTATTTGAATACTTTATATATAACAAACAATTCATGAGGAAGTACATTTACAGAGGGACACAACTGAGGCCTTGAAAGATTAAGGGAGTTACCCATCATCACAAGCCGGTAAGTAAGGAAGCCAGACCTCAGATGCAGGCAGTCTGCTTTCATAGGTCATGATCTTTATCACTACAATATGTTGCCTTTTATTTCTGAACATGGCATTGTCCTTGAATCCCTGCCTCTTTTCTTTTCCACAATGCAGAAGATGTAGAAAGAGAGATGGGAATATTATGTACTGAGCACTTACTATGTGGTGGATACTGTCCTAGGCTCTTTGCCTGTGTTATTTCATTTGATTTTGAAATAACTCTATGAGACAGGCTTCATTAGCCTCAATTTTACATAAGAGAAAACTGAGACCCAGAGGTCTATTTCACCAAGGTCATCCCATCAGTAGGTAATGGAATGACATTGGAACCCAAATCTATCCAACTCCAGAGCCCATGCTGCCCCCACTGAGCTGTATCAGGTCGCCCACTAAAGAAGGTTGTCTTGAGCCTAAGCCTAGCGCTGGTCCAGATAAATGTCAATTCCTTAGATAAGCCAGTGCAGGCTCTACCGTGGCCTCTATGGCCTCTCAGGTAAATGGTTCTATTGTATTTGTACATAATAGATTCCCACATTTCCCAGGACCCATAGGCTTTAAGGCCTCTACATTTCCTAAACAAAGAGTTTGCAAAGACCCACTAATTCACAGACCCTCCCCCATGCCAAGTCAGGTCTTGCAAAGTCTTCCCCTGAATACTTTAAAAAATCCCCCCAACCCCGCCTACCAGCCACCCCAACCTCTGGTAACCAGCACTCTGCTCTCTATTTCTACGAGATCAACATTTCTAGATTCCACATATAAATTAGATCATGCAGTATGTCTATCTATGCCTGGTTTATTTTGCTTAGCATATTGTCTTCCAGGTTCATTCACCTTCTCACAAATGACAGAATTTCCTTCTTTTTATAGGACTGAATAATATTCTTTGTGTATATATAGCATTTTTAAGCATCCATTTATCCTTTGATTTACACTTAGGTTGATTCCTTTTATTGCCTATTGTGAATAGTGCTGCAATAAACATGGGAATGCAGATATCTCTTCAACATTACTGACTTCAATTTCTTTGGATATATGCCTACTAGTGTGATTGAAGGATTATATGCCAGTTCTATTTTTAATTTTTGAGGACCCTCCGTACTGTTTTCTACATGGCTGTACTAAATTGCATTCCCACCAATGGTGTACTAGATTTTATTTCCTCCACATCCTTGCCAACATGTTATCTTTTATCTTTCTAATTTCACTTACCATAATGACCTCCAGTTCCATCCATGTTGCTGGAAATGACAGGATTTTATTCCTTTTTATGGTTGGATAGTATTCCATTGTGTAATTTTACACAATGTAAAATACTCCATTTCTTTATCATACTCCATTTTCTTTATTCATTTGTTCACTGATGAACACTTGGGTTGATTCTGTGTGTTTGCTATTTATTGTAAATAGCACTGCAATAAACATAGGAATACAGTTATCCCTGTGATATACTAATTTTCTTTCATTTGGACAAATACCTAGTAGTGAGATTGCTGGATAATGTGATAGTTCTATTTGCAGTTTCTTGAGACACCTCCATACTGTTTCTCATAATGGCTGCACTAACTTACATTCTCGCCAATGGTGTATGAGTTCCCTTTCCTCTACATCTTTGTCGTCATTTTCGTTTGTTTGTTTTTTGATAATAGCCATTATTACAAGAGTGAGGTATTATTTCATTGTGGTTTTGTTTTGCATTTCCCTGGTGATTAGTGATATTGAGCATTTTTTCTAGACATTTTGACCATTTGTATGTCTTCTTTTGAGAAATGTATATTCAGATCCTCTGCCCATTTTTTAATTGAGATATTTGTGTTCTTTCTATTGGGTTGTTTGAGTTCCTTATACATTTTGGATATTAACTCCTTATCAGATGTATAGTTTGCAAATGTTTTTTCATTTTGTAGATTGTCTATTTACTCTGTTGTTTATTTCCTTTTCTGTACAGAAGCATTTTAACTTGATTTAATCTTATTTGTCTATTTCTGCTTTTGCTGTCTATGTTTTTGAGGTCATATTCAAAAGGTCATTGCCCAGACCAATATCATGGAGTTTTTCCCTGTTTTTTTCCTAGCAGTTTCATAGTTTCGAATCTTAAATTTACACTTTTAATTCATTTTTTGGTTGATTTTAGTATGCAGTGTGAGATAAGCATCTTATTTCATTCTTCTTCATGAGGATACCCAGTTTTTTTCAGAATCACTTATTCAAGAGACTTTCCTTTCCCTATTGTGTGTTCTTGGCACCTTTGTCAAAGATCAGTTGATAGCAAATATGTGGATTAATTTCTGGGTTCTCTATTCTGTTCCATTGGTCTATGTGTCTGTTTTTATGCCAGTACCATGCTGTTTGGGTTACTATAGCTTTGTAGTATATTTTAAAGTCAGGTATGTGTGATGCCTCTCTGATCCTGAACATTTTGGAAGAAGCAAGATGGGAGACTCTGCTTCAGGCTTGGTGTCTTGGCTTGGTGTCCTCAGGCATGGTGTCCTGCTTCTTCCTGTCATTCCTGCCTCTGATGGGCTTATCTTACTGCACAGCTTCCACCATGAAGACCACCAGTCAGTCCCTCTCCCCAAAGGTAGGGGTAAATGAGAAGGGATGTGGTTCCAGGCCATTCCACTTCTGCTCTCCTAAGTGTCCCGCCTCAGTGCATCCCCAGACCTGATGTTTTATGGAGTAAAAGGAAAAAGAACATTCTCTTTTTGGGGTTAGACACCACATGGGATAGCTCATCAAATCTGGTTCTCACAATAGTGTCCCAAACAAAAAATAACTTGCCCAAGCTCACACAGTTAGAAGTGATAGAGCCAGAATTTGAACCCAGGTAAAAGAGACTTCAAATTTTGTTTTTCTACCAAAACATGCTGCTTCTGGTGTTACAATCCATGATGCTTCAGGAACCATACCTTTCAGTCACCCAACATACAAGCGGTCATTAGGAAGTCTTCTGCATTATATGTAGGATGGGATATCCCCACTTTACAGAGAAGAAAATGCCCTAGAAGACCAGTCATTTTAAGGTGTGCCCACAAAACTGGAGACAGACATTTCAAGGCACAAATAGAAAGACCTGGACCCTTATCCTGATTGTACCACCACCCCACCCTGTGATTCCACAGTGCCCTGGTGTCTCTAGGCCTTTTCTCTTCCAATCTAAAGCAAAGAGGCTAGATGAGACCCCTTCCGGCTATGATATTCTGTGGTTGTAGGAGCCTGTTCTACAAGGGAAATGTATACTTCCACAACCTAGCCTTCCATGGAGTTATTCCCATGAGACTATGATTTTCAAGAGTTGTCAGCTGTGGACATATTCACCATATATCATCATAGGACCTGGGAAACATTGACTAAACAAATGAATGAGTGAATGAATGAATGGGGATGCTTTACATTGACAGCACAGCCCAGACTGACCTCCTTCCTCCACATGGTCAGTGCCATCCTATCGTTAGCCAATCTGTGCATCTCATGCCATCTGTGAGCTCTGATTGGCTCACTTCCTGCTGTATGGAGTCAAGCTCTCACTAATGGGTTTGACATCTGCAAGCAGTACTAGCATACCTGGTGAGAGACACCTTATCTATGTGCCACCAAAACAGGTGGGTGGGTTGTGCCCCACCCACTGTATAGGCTGGGAAGGCAAGGCATGGAGAAGTCAGATAACTGGTGCAAGTGCCAGGACGACTCACAGGGTTATCCCAAAAATCTGCTCCCAGAACCTCCCTTACATTTATCTCTTTGGATACCAGCTGATAGAATCAGAGACTTGTGGATTCATGGAAAACTGGTCCAGAGTAGTAGGCAGAGAGAATAATCTCCAAGGCAGAAAGTACTAAAATAGGTCATGGGGTCTGGCCCCTGCCAGAATGCAGTTGAATACCTGTGTCATACAGCCTAATGGGCTGCTATTCTTAGAAAGATCGGCTAATCTTTGCAAGTTCTCTGTAAGCTAGGTACAGTGGCTCGTGCAATTCTAGTTACTCCAGAGGCTGAGGCAAGAGGATTGCTTGAGTGCATGAGTTCAAGGCTGCAGTGAGCTATGATGATGCCACTGCCCTGGAGATCCTGTCTCCAGAAATTAAAATAAAATAAAATAATACAAGTCCTCTGTAGTGCCCCCGGTTAGCTTCTTTTGGGATTTACCATCAGGATAGTCAGGAACTGTATACTAGATTATCTCTCAGATCCCTTACAGCACCAATATCCATGAATCTTGGCATTCACTATACATTTGAAGCTGGGCCCCTTATTGTGTGAACCAGACTCAGATTTTAACCCAGATCAGGGGATTAGACAGGGAGGTGCCCAAAAAGACATGTTGCTCTCTGACATCATGTTCTGGGTCTCCTCTCATCCTAGGAACTTTTCCTGATCAAAGAATGGGGACAATCTAAAGGTCAAATCTGGGTCCCTCCCCTTCTGGGGACAAGAAGGAGGAAGAAATGAGAAGCCATACACTGAAGAAAGGGAGTGCACAGGAATGTTGGTACTCGGTGAGAAATCTCTCTACTGTGTCTGAGACCAGTGATCTCCACTCTTAGATTTTATGTCTATGTGTGTCTGCTTTAGGCTTAGCTCCAAGACTTGAACCGGAGATCCCCTGCGATATTGCTGTGATAATTGGGGGTTCTTCCTAGACTATCAGGAGATTCTGTTGTAGAACCACAGAATAAAGGACAGAGGGCAGCCCCTATATTGTAACTGAGGGAAGAAACTTGCTTGAGGTCACACAGCCAGGCAGGAGCCGACTCTAGACAGGAATTTCTCAATCTCATCTGGGACATGTTCCGTAACGTGGACACTGAGCTGGCTTTCTAGGGAGCTCCCTCACCTGCCTTCCTCCTTACCTCCATTCCCACTCACCACTTCCACCCAGACTACCACAAGAAGAGCCAGGGAACATCTTGTAAAGGACATCCTCTATGGAGCAGAGAGGGTTTTCACATATGGAGGGGAAAAGTCATACAGGACTCCCACTGTGTGCAAATGTGTGGGTCATCCAAACATGAGAATGCAAGCCCCACCTAGCTCAGAGTCACATGAGCTGTTTGCGCTGGGGACACGGCAAGACAGCACCAAACCCCTCTTGATCACAGAGGTCAGTGAATATCAATGTCCAGATACTTCTCTTTCTCCTGGAATGGCCCACACTAGTGGGCCTCGAATGTCCACCAGCCTTTCCCTAACCCATTTATTCCTTTATAACATACACCAGGTAACTAGTCCCTCAGATTTACCTACAGTGTTGTAGAACTGTTTCGTTGCATTTGATCTTACAACCACCTCCTGGATTTTCAGTGGAAGTTGTCTCTTCATCTTTTCATTTCAAGATGTAAAGGGATACAGAAAACTTTTACAGGTAGAACCCACTGGATTATGTCCCCTTGTGGACACTTCTCAACTATTTTATCCATCCTCTCTGTGCAAATGGCCTATTCTGACCTTTATTTTAACCTCTTCAAGACCTTCACCCAAAGAACCAGGTGAACTTTTCATATCTCCTTTCAGACAGTCCCAGTCCTAGTCATAGCTCTGCCAATGCCAAGATGTGTGACCTTAGATAATTAGCTGTACATTCTGAAGTGGTTTTCTCATCTATAAAATGAAGACATTAATAGTAAGAGCATATCATTCCTCTGCTCAAAAATGTTTGAATGAATTCTCATTCTGCTCATGGTAAAAGCCAAAGTCCTTAAAAAGGCCTTCAAAAGGGATGCATGGACTGGACCCTATACCCTGTACTTCACTGATCTCGTGTCCCATCCTCTCCCCTCACTCTGACCCCACACCAGTCCACTTGCACTTTGTCTGATGCTCAGGCACAGTCCCACTGCAGGCCCTTTGCTGTTGCTTCTTCTCTACCCACACTGTTCCCCCAGATGCCCACGTGGCTGACTTTGTCACTCAAATCTTTGCTCAAATGTGGCTCCTGTGAACCTTTCATTGGTGACCCCATTTAGCATTATACTCCATACCTACTTGCCCTCCCTGTCCCTCTTCCAACCTTATTTCTGTCCTTAGAGTTTATCCTCATCTAATACATTATACATTTTATGTATGCCTGTATTTTTCATTTTGTCCCATCAGAATGTGAACCCTATTGGGTGAGAACTTTCATTGCTTTTGTTCACTGCTCTGTCCACAGTGCCTTACTATACATAATACTTGGTGTACTCAAAACATATTTGTCGGTTGCGTGAATAATACATATTTTTTAATTCATTTTGTTTGTCACCTGCCTTCTTTTCTTAGAATAAGTTCAATGACGAAAAAGTTTTTGGCTGTTTTGTTCACAAGTATATTCTCAAATCTTAAAACTACACTTGATAGATAGTAGGCACTTAATAAATACCGTTAGAATAAACAGACCAAGCAAATGTTAATGTGAGATAAAGCAGGTGCCTAACATGAGTAAATGCTAACTGAATATTGGTTAGTTTTGCTGGTGTTGCTATTTCTTATCCCCCATCAACCATTTGTAGTCATTACAGTTGCATTTGGCTCTGAACAGCGACCAGAGCAGGGGAACAGGGTGAGGAACAGGGCTCTTTCTTCACTTCAGATGGCCTATGTCCCAGAAAGCCTGTGACCTGCCACACCAGCCCCTGACCTCCAAAACCACTGGTCTCCACCCTTTCTCCCATCCCAATACGTCATTCTGGGGACTAGTGAACCAGAATTTCAAAGAGTGATCTTGGAACTGTCACACCTGGCTGCTGTCTGTGAGAATACGGCAAGAATAACAGTTTTGTTTCCATTGCTCTCCTGAGCCAGCACAGCCATTTGGCAAGTCCTACGTCCTGCCCCAAATTCTTCCAGATCTCTGGGTAATCCCTGAGTACCACTTTTACTTATTCGGCCCCTCCAAGACTTTTCTAACAAATTCCCTGCATTAGATCTTTCTGTGTTTAAACTAGTTCGAATGTGGCTAGAATGGTCTTTGTTTTCATGACCAGACAATGACATCTTGAAGCATATACATTATATATAATAAATAGTTTATAGTATAATCTTCTTCGGGGATAAGGTGAGAGGCACTTAACAACCAAAGAGAAATAAATATGTAATTTCAATTGGTGGTAAGTGCAAGAACAACAGCAGGAAAAACAACAAACCAAGTTTATTTCAACAGCGGTCTGCAAAGGCCCAAGGGTGCACACTGACGCCCACCTCAGTCTGCACTTTCTCCCAGTGAAATCATTTGAACTTCCTGCATGACCACAAGGCTAAGACAGGTCTGCAACTTGTGACCTATCATTACCAATGTGTCTGCCTCAGAGAAAGTCCTAAGTCAGCAGAGCTCTGTAACAAGGGGCTCCTTACCTTTAGGACAGAGTGGAGAGAACAAGGGAAATAGTACTTCATTGAATTCCAATTCTGACTTTTGGATACTGTAAATAGGCTTCTCGAAAAAGGAAACCTGGCACTCAATAGAACTTTATTTAACCAGACTCTTGTATGTGCACAACACAATAAGAACAGCTACAAAAATTAGTACACTTTTCTACATGGTTCCCAAATGGATGTGATGCTATTCTGCTTTCTTAATGTTAATCTTTTAAACACACACACACACACACACACACACATACACACACACACACACACACAGAGAGAGAGAGAGAGAGAGAGAGACAGAGAGACAGAGAGAAAGAGAAAGGGAATATTGCTTTAGAAAATGTATGGAGCAGTAAGTACATTTTTTTAACTTAAGTAAATTAGATTTTTTCTGTCCAAACAACTTTAGTGACTTGGCTATTTCACTATTTTTTTTTTAAATTTAAGTTAGGCTTATCTTGGAATTCTAATCAATCCTTACTTACTGTTCTCACAAATATTGCAGATTTTAGATTTTCGTGAAAGTATGTGTACACAAATAAGTAATTCATTAAAGTTTAATTGGTTGATTTTTCTCTATTCCAGTAAAAGCAATACATCTATCTATCTAGGGAAAAGGATTGGGTAAAAGTGAAGAAAAGTGGAATAAAAACCACCATCAAACTGGGACTTGAAAATTACTTGAAAGTAAATTTATTGTTGCAAAGCATGTCAGACAATTTTTCAACAATCTGAGAAATACAGATATTGACATAAAGCTAAAATAATGCAAATTCAAGGCCTGAAGTTGATGTGAAGCAAACCTGCATGTTTATTCAATTGATGGGGCTGCAAAAAGGAAAGGCAAGAGAGTGGAGGAGGTAAAACACCAGACTGCAATGGGTCCTTCGCCCACTAATTCATTCAGTGCTGCTCCTGGTCCAGGCCAGCAGTAGCCCCCTCTGGAGCAGCAGCCAGAACCCCCAGACTGCTGGCTGCTGCCACTGCCACAGCAATCGGAGCTCTGGGGTCTGTGGCAGTGGGGCCTGCGGTGTCTGTGGTGGCTCAGGCAGCAGCCACCTCCCCCAGAGTTGCAGCAGCCCCCAGAGCTGGAGCCACAGCAAGAAGGGATTGGAGGTGGGCATAGGGATGCACACTTCTGGGGGCATTTGAGGGGACACTTGGGGATAGGACACTTGGGAGGGAGCTGGCACTGCTGCTGGTTCTGCTGGCAGGACATCTTGGTGGGATTTCAATAAACCTGAATGACAAAATAGAAACATATACAGAAACTTAATATCAAGAGTCATTACGTTTTTTCTATTTTAAAATCCTCCCCCAAGGTGATGAAGAGGAATATCTAAAATAAGGACATGTATAGAAACCTCTCTGAGACAGAAAGTAATCTTCATTACTTTTGTATCCCTAGAGCTTTCAATAATTCTTAGTATTTGTTAGGCAGTTTATAGGTGACTTCTGAACTAATAAAGCCAGCAAAATTTGAATGCCATCTCAAAGACATGTTAAATACATTGCAATTCTACCCACATGAATCTATCTAGAAATGGAATTTAGAAATTGGTAGAAAATCTGTTTAATAAATAATAATAAATTTGAGAACTGCACAGTTACAGAAAAGCTTCCTTCAGAGCAATGGGCTTAGCGCCAGCAGGCCAACCATTGGTAGGGCTGCAGCAATCCTAGGTCATTCATCATCTCCCTGTCTGATCACAGGGATAATCCTTCCCAGGTTGGTTCCTGCTTTGTTCAGAGTCAACTACTACTTCTGGCCTTCTGGCCTTGTCCACCATTTCTTCCTCCTCCTCCACGCTTCACTCTTCCCCTTCCAGAATTACTCTCCATCTCCATCTTCATCCCGCTAGCGACCCCCTCTGGATTCCTATAGAAACACTCATCCTGGGCTGAGACGCAGCCGCAGATGCGTCCCTTAGGAAGCAGAGCATATGAGGAGCCAGCAGCAGGAACACACTTTATATGGATCCTGGGACTGGGCCGATGAGCCATTCTAAGGGCAGGAGCAGGATGTGGTTGTTGCACATGTGCAGGGTCATGCCTGACATTCTCCTGCGTCCTGGTTTCACTTCCTCCTGAGCTGGATGATGAGCTTCCCAGGTAGCCTCTTCGGCACTAGTGGGAGAGAGGGTGACTTTATGAGACTTTTTGTAAATCAGACCCTTTTCCCAGGCTAAAGTCTCAAGGTGTGGCAAGCAGAGGGGTTTAAGGCTATGGGTACTTACCTTTCAAGCCTCCCTCCTGAACACGCTTTACTCAGTCCCTCAAGAAGAACTTTGGCACCAAAGGCTCCAAGACTGCCCGAGATTTAGCCCCTAACATATTCCGGCCAAATTTCAGCCAGAGGCTGTGGACCTTTCCCAGGTCAGTCAATCCTGAGAGGCTCGTCTGGTACCTTAGGCCTCCTTACTCTTTTAGAGAGTATCCCCTATGCTTTTAGACCAGGTCAAGTCCCCAGTCCTAACTGTGGAGAGAGATGCCCCTTGGTCAGTCACTCTTCTCTTTAGAATTTCTCTTCTAAGAACACTTCAGCCTGGAATTCAAAGACTATCATATTTGTCTACTTCTATTTGGGTTACCAAGGAACGTGTCACTATCAAGGGGCCTTTTGAGTAGGAGTTTCTGAGTTTTTCTGTGGTGTGTTGTGTATGTGATTCTGCCACATTTAAGTAGCTCATGAGCACAGGTCAGAGACTTGAGACTTCTACCAGTTCAGAAACTTTTTGTGAAGGTAGCTGTCAACCACACACACACACACACACACACACAGAGAGAGAGAGAGAGAGAGAGAGAGAGAGAGAGAGAGAGACATGTTGCATTTATTGCAACTATTGTTTTAAAAAAAGGACTGATTTTTTTTTCCTCAACATACAAGAAGATCATTACGAGGAAGGTATTTTTCCTATCATAGAAAAAAATTCTTCCCTTTTACCCATCAAAACACTCTAAACCAACAAGAAAAAGAAATTTGGTGTGTGTTGCTCTAATTCTCAAAAGGTTTATATAGGATGCAACTCTTCATGCAACCCATTAAGATTGGTTTATTTCTCCTTACGTATATCATATATGATATATGTAGATACACATATAATCACGATGTACTTCTGGAAATACGTACTATGTAAAATAAATGCCTAACAATGACAAAGTTAGCTGATATGAATGAACATGAAGACATTGATCATGATGACAAGGAAGATGAGTAAATCTCCAGCCTATATTTCCTCTCTGTAAAGACAGAAATTACTTACTTTTATAGTAACTTCTGCTATTACTAACTCAGAAAATGAGCATTAGACAGCAGGAATGGAATTGTTGTGGAGGGCAGATTTTCCGGCAAGTATTTTTGTAAGAATGTCCTCCCATTTTCCATCTCTCTCTCCCAGTCCAGTGCCCCATGTTGATGGTGTTTATGGCAAGCGAATCATCGCTACAGAGGGCTATTGTAACAAGCAGCGACCTACTACATTTGAGCTCTTAATCTGGGACCAGCACTGCCTCAATTATGTGAGAAATACAGATGAATTAACCTTGTTCCTGTCCTCAGGACCTCACAGTAGAACTGGAGAAAGAAACAGAAACACCTAAGAAGTTAGATGGTGATGCTGAACCTCAACACAGAAGAAACATGGTGTGATTAAAGGAAAATTTCAGGGTTGACACCAGTGGTCTTAGTCGGCAGTCATAAAACAAAAAGATGCCAGGACTCAACTGTAGACTAATTAATTCAGAATTTCTGGGAATAGGGCCCCAGCACTGGTGTTTTTTAAAAGGTCCCAGTTGAATGTGTTGTGCAAACAGAGATGAAAACTATTGGTGTAGCCCTACTCTGTCCAATACAGTAGCCAATAATCACATGAGACAATAAAGCCCTTGAAATACAACTTGTCTGAATTGAGATGTGCCATAGCATAATGCTGAGTTTGAAGACATAAAATTGCTTCAAATGTAAAATATCTCACTAATATTTTAGACTGATTACATGCTGAAATGCAAAATTATGGATATACTAGTCTAAATAAAATATAGTATTAAAATTAATTTTACCTAAATGACCTATGAATCAAAGATGAAGTCATAAGAAAAACTAGAAAATAGTTTTATTTGAATAAAAATGAAAACACAGACCATCAAAGCTTGTGGGATGCAGCTAAAGCAGTGCTTCCATCGCACTTAGAACAAAATCCATATCCTTACTGTGGTGTACAAGGCCCCGTCCAATCCTACTTCCATACTTGGACATTATTGCCTAACTCACTTTATCTCAACCACTAGGCTCTGGCAGCTCTGCTCCACTTGCTAATCTTCTAATATACCAAGCATACTTGTTACTCACAGCCTTTACACTTGTTCTTCCAGCTACCTGGAAGAATTCTCTTCATCTAAATGGTAAATTGGTCCACTCTCTCATTTCTCTGAGCCCTCTGCTTAAATGCCATGTCTCAACCCACCTTGACTATAATAGAAAACAAAACATAAACACCATTATTCTCCATCTCTACTCTGTTTATTTACTTCATACCTGTCAACATGTTACAATTTATCTATTTGTAGTCTTTCTTTGAAATAGAATGAAGGCTCCATGAAAACTGAGATTTAATCAGTTTTGGTCATTGCTCCACTCTCTTAATATGTTAATATAAAGAAATATATTTTCTAATGATAAACAAATCTTACATTCCTAGATTAATCAGTAATTGGACAAAATATATTCTTTTTTTCATACTGCTGATCTAATTACTTAGCATTTAGTTTGTGACTTTCATATATTTGTTTATAATTAATGTTAGTTTATCATTCTTTTGAGAAATTTGAGTTTAGGTGTGGTATAAATGTTGTATCTTCCAATCATTTATATGACTTGCAAGATTTTGTAAAGATAATTGATATGGTTTGGATATTTGTCCCCTCCCAATCTCATGTTGAAATGTGACTCCAAATGTTGGAAGTTGGGACTGGTGGAAGGTGATGAGTTATGGGGTCAGATCCCTCATGAATGGTGTTCTGCACAAGGTAATGAGTGGTAATGAGATCTGGTTCATGGGATATCTATTTTTTTAAAGAGTATGACAACCCCCACGCACTTTTCTCCCCTTTCTCATCATGTGGTATGCCAGCTTCCTCTTTGCCTTCCACCATGAGTGGGAGCTTTCTGAAGCTTCACCAGGAGCAGATGCCAGCACCATGCTTCTTGTGCAGCCTGCAAAACCATGAGCCAAATAAACCTTTTTTCTCTATAAATTACCCAGCCTCAGGTATTCCTTTATATCAATGCGGAACAAGCTAACACAATAATAATTATTTGTTCCTTGAGTTAGTATTAAAACTCTCTTTTTAATTCCTCTTAGTTTGATAATTACTGAGGCATAGTTTTTTAATTCTCTGTTTTAATACAAAATGGAAATCAATAAAGAAAGAAAACAAAAAAATCTCTAAACATATGGAAATTAAACAGTATACTCCTAGTGTAGGAGTTAAAGAGGAAATCTCAAAGAAAATTCTTAAAAATACTTAGAAATGAACAAAAATGAATACACAATATATAAATATGGGATTATTTATGGACTGAATGTGTCCCTCACAAAAAAAAGAATCATATATTGAAATTCTAGTCCCCAATATGATATTATTAAGAGAGGGACCTTTGGGATGTGACTAGATTATGAGGGTGGAGCCCTCATGAATGGGATTAGTGCCCTTATAAGAAGAAGTAGGAGAGAATTTTTCCCTGGCCATGTGAATATACAATGAGAAGGTGGACATCTGCAAGCCAGAAAGAGTGCCCTCACCAGACACTGGATCTGCTATCACTTTGATTATGAACTTCCCAGCCCTCAGCACTGTAAGAAATAAATGTTTGTTGTTTAAGCCGCCCAGTCTATGATCCTTTGCTATTGTAACCAAAACTAACTAAGACAGAGAAACAGCCAAAGCAGTGTTAAGAGGAAAATTTTTAGCCCTAAGTGTTCACTAGAAACAAATAAATTCCACAAAAGAGTAATCTAAGTCTCTGGCTCAAGATACAAGACAAAGAGCAAAATACACCTGAAAGAGATAGAAGAAAAAGTAAAGAAGAAACAAAAATCAACCTAATTTAAACTAGAAAATAATATAAGAAATTATTGCAATAAGGCTCATTAACCAAAAATAAAATTTATAAACCTCTAGCAAGATTCACAAAAATAAAAAGAGAGAAGACAAAAATCACCAATACCAGGAATAAAAAGTTTAGTATCACTACAGATCCTGCAGCCATTAAAAAGATAAGGGAATGCTACAAACACTTCTCTGCTCATGAATGTGACAGCTTTAAAAAAATGAGCCAATTTCTCTAAAACCACAAACTACTAAGACTAAGCTAAGATGAAATAAGTGATCTAGATAGTCCCAGAACCATTCAAGAAATTGAATTTATTGCTTAGAAGCTCTGGAAAAAAATGTGTAAGCCCAGATGGATTCCCTGGGGAATTCTACCAAACATGTTAAACAAAAATAACATTTGTTTTCCACACTTTCTTTCAGAAATTTCCACAATTTCTTTCAGAAAATAGAAGTAGGCAGAATATTCTCAACTCATTTAATGAGGCCCATCATCTCTCTGATATTATAATCAGATAAATACAGTACGAAAATAAAGAAAACTACAATACGCCTTGTAAACTTAGACACTAAAATCGTCAACAAAATACCAGCAAATCTCGTCTAACAATATGTAAAAATAATTATACATAATGATCAACTGGGATTATTTCAGGTATGCAAAGCAGGATCAGCATTTGAAAATTTATGAAACCCATTATATCAACAAGCTAAAACAGAAAAATCACACAATCATATCAATTGGTGCAGTTAAACACTTGACAAAATTCAGTACCAATTCATAATACAATCTCTTAGCAAGTTAAAAATAGAGGGGAATTAGCTCCAATCGATAAAGACCATCTACAAAAATTTTACAGCTAACATCATACTTAATTGTGAAAACCTGAATTCTTTCTCCCATGTTTGAAAAAGAAGGCAAAAATGTCAGGTGCTCACTATCTCCATTTGCTGATGGCATATCTCAAGAAATCTAAGAAAAACCAAAAACTCTAGAACTAATAAATGAGTTAAAAAATGTTGCAAGGTACAAAGTCAACACAAGAAAACAAAGCATATTTCCACGGGTTAACAGTGAACATGCCAAAAGTCTAATACCATTTATAATCCTTCCAAAAAAAATGCTTACTGAGCAAAATATGGACAGAATTGGTATACTGAAAATCAGAAAACAATGATGAAAGAAATCGGAGAAGACCTAAATAAATGGAAAAATACACTGTGCTCAAGGATTGGAAGACAACAATAAAGATGTCAATTTTCCCCAAACTGAGCTAAAGGTTTAATACAATTCCCAACAAAATCTCAGCAAAGTTTTTTTTTTTTTTTCCCAAATTAAACTTGTTTAAACATTTATATTAAAAGTCATAGGCCCTAAAGTAGATCAAATGGCCTTGCTAAATAAGAATAATTCTACCCAATATTAAGTCTACAGTAACTAAGATAGTACGGTACTGGTGTAGGGACACACACAGAGATCAATGGAATGGAATAGAGAACTCATAAATAGACCTACACAAATATGTTCAACTCATCTTTGACAAAAGTGCAAAAGAAATTAAATAGAAGAATATCTTTTTCAACAAACAGTATTGGAGCAATTGGACATCAACAGGTAAAAAGAAATTTTGAGCTAAACCCTACACTTTATACAAATGAACTCAAGTGGAAATGTAATGTCATTAAATAACTAAAGTAATCACTGAGTGGCAAAAGATATTTGCATTACGCATAACTAATAAAAGTCTGGTACCCAAAATGCAGAAATAAAATGCCTACCCATCTTTACAAATAGAAACACATAATAGAAATATGAGAAAGGGCTTGAAAATAAATCTAACAAAAGGGGAGGTTCAAATGGCCAATGAAAGATGCTCAACTTCATAAGTAATCTAGAAAATGCAAATTAAAGAGACGATAATAGATAATGACACTCACCCGATTAGCAAAATTAAAATGGTGTGCCAGTACCAGTAATGATGAGGAGGCAGAGCAGCAGAAATTATCATACAATACTGATCAGGATAAATATTAATGCAATCCCTCTGGAAAACATTTTGTTGTTATTCAGATAGATGAAAATATGTCTATCCAGTAATTGTACTTCTGGAGAAAAATAAAAACTTCCCAGATATGTCCCAGAAGACATATATATATAAGAATTTTCATAAGAGAATTAGAATTATTTGTCAAAAAGTAGATGCAAACTAAATGATCATCATCAGTAGAATAGACAAATATGTTTTGGTGTAATTGTAAAGTGTAATATACTATTCAATAATGAAAATGAATAAGGTACAGATCAACATACAGTAGGGTTTACCTTCTCAACTGGACATTGGACAAAGAGAAAAAAATTATATAAAACTGCGACTCCTTGTTTATAAAGCTTAAAAACTCAACTGGGAAGCATACATCGATGGTAAAACTACAATGAAAATTAAAAATTGTGACATGCTTACCTTTGGTGGGGGTGGAGAAGCAACTTGTGATTGGGGGACATGGGGCAACTCTGGAGTTCTAGCAGTCTTCTCTTTCTTATCCTCATTGTGGTTGGTATTATTTGTGTTTCTTTTTAAATTACATAAATATATTTTATTTATTCTTTTGTATGTAGATTATATCTCACAATAAAAATGAATATACTAACAAATTAGGAAGTAAAACAGCAAGCAAATAAAATCTTAGCAGAAAGTCTTGAAGACTATGTGTATAATTTAAGAACATGAAAAAAAAAAAAAAAACCTCTTATAGCAAACAATATTACTATAAGCCAATATGGCTCATTAAAATATAAGGAGGAAGGGGAGAAGTACGCTGGCTAATTTTATGGAGACTTGATTGGGCCATAAGGTGCCCAGACATTTGGTCAAACATTACTCGGGCTGTTTCTGTGAGGCTGTTTTTGGATGAAATTAACATTTGAATTTGTAGACCGATTAAAGTAGATTACTCTTCCCTATGTGAGTGGGCTTCATTCAATCAACTGATGACCAGAGTAGAACAATAGGCCTGAGTAAGAGGAGATTTCTTCTGCCTGACTGCTTTGTGCTGGGATATGGATCTTATTGTGCTGGGATAGTGCTCAGATTGCAATTTCCACCATCAGCTCTCCTGGTTCTCAGGCCTTCAGACTCAGACTAGAACTATCCCCTCTTCTAGGTTTCCAGTTTTCCAAAGACAGATCTTGAGATTTCTCAGCCTTCATAATCATAAATCCATTTCCAATTCTTATCATAAATTTGTATCTCTACCTGTATCTGTAACTATATCTATATTTCTATCCAGACCTATATGTCCTACTGGTTCTGTTTCTTTGGAGAATACTGACTAATGCAGAGGGAAAATACTTAAGATAGACCAGAAAAAAAAAAAAAAAAAAAGGAGTATGCTGAAAAATAAGGCAGAGTATATGAATAGGTAGTTCGCAGAGAAACAAAAAAGAAAAAGTGTGGGCAATACATATGTGAACATAGACTCAGAATTAGTACTATGAGAATTTCAAATTAAACTAACAATGACATATAATTACCTATAGGAGTTGCAATATTTACAAAAAGGAGCAAAGAAAAGAAGCCTCAAGCATGATAGGGAGGGACTAGAGTGGAAGAACACAGGTGGAGATGTTAATTGGTACCCATTGGTGTCATGCAGAAGAAGGGATAGGATGCTTTATAAGCCCATTTTCAGCAGGGCCTTGCTCTGAACTGAGCCCATCATCTCACCACACGCACCTCCCAGCCTGCTGATAGACTACTATTTTTAATTCCCCTGGTGGTGCCCTCACTCTTCCTCACACTTCCTCCCCAAGGCACAGAGCGTCAGTCATCCAGACAAGCTGCTTCTCTGTCCTAAAATTCTTTTAATACGAGTGCTGAGCTGAGACCAGAACCTAAGGAGGGCCAGACCCAGGCTGGGCTACATGCAGCTTATTTTACAGCTACATAAGAGTGGTTTTTCTTTTTTTGTTTATTTTGGTTTATGTTTTGTTTCATATATATTTTTTGAGACTGATATTGCTCATAATTCTCCTTCACACCCTCCAGGCCTGATCCTTTGCAGTGAGGCAGATATAGCAATAAAGGTGGGACATGGCCCAGAGCCCGGTTCCATACTGTGTCTCACTTAGCCATGGATTGAGTCACAGGGACTGAGCAGGCCCATACTGAGGTGTTCCTTCAGCCTTACATTGCTTAAGTATTTATTTAACCGTTGTTTCGTGGAGAGGCTGGAACATGAAAGAAAGCAAGAACTGGACAGACTCCTCCTCCCGGAGAGTAGTTGAGTGACAATGAGTTGTCATTTAAACTTGCCCCTAAGGGTTCTGATTCTCATGCCAAGCATTTTAAATCTGATGTAAAGAATTCTGTTAAATAGACCTTTTTGCTCGGAGTGCAAAAGTTTTTTCTAACTTTGTCATCATGGCATGAAGAGAACATGAAAATAAGTTACATTCGGCATGGTAAGTTAAACTGAGCAAGCAGCACATGGCCAGCAGCGCTCAGCCCTGGGGCTGTCAGTCCCTCCAGGCCCCTGCCTGGGCTGAGAGGGTCCACATCTTGCAGTCTCCGAGTGCACACACACAGTCCCATTGAGAAGCCCTACTGTGAGGCTGCTTTTTCAGGATTGCCCCTCTGGAGACTGCTTCCGGCATACCTCTTTCTCACGCCCCACTCTTACCAAAGCATCCTTAAAAGTGTACGGCTGGGGCACTGGACTTTAAGGGATTTGAAAAGAATAAAAGAATTGACAGTGGCCAGGATACTTCACGAACAGGCAGAAGAGCTTTATTGTTGTATGAGGTAAGGTGGGAAGGTAAGATCAGGATCCAGGATGGGCTCTTGGGCCATGACAACAGACAAAACACTTCACAAGGTGTGTCAGCCCAAGGGAAGGAGAAAAAGGGGCAGGAGAAGCATCATTCTGGGACAGGTCCTGGCTGCAAGTTTCTCCATAAGGGTTTCTCTGTGATGTTTGAGGTCTGATCAGCAGCAGCCCCCAGAGCTGTGGCAGCAGCTAGAGCCCCCAGAGCGTTCACACTCACAGGAGTCTGGGCTCTGGTGCCGGAGCCGGTGGAAGAGACGGGGCCTGTGGTGGCTCAGACAGCAACTGCCACCCCCAGAGCTCCAGCAGCCCCCAGAGCTGGAGCCACAGCAGGAAGAGACTGGAGGTGGGCATGGGGCTGGGCACTGGGGTGGGCACTTTGGAGGACACTTGGGTGGGCATTTTGGGGGGCACTTGGGAGGGGGCTGGCACTGCTGCTGGTTTTGCTGGCAGGACATCTCAGTGCGACTTTTTCAACCTGAAAGTTGAAATAATCAAACCCTTTAGCTGTGAAAAGGCAAGGATGGCAATTTTATCTCTTTTGAAACTAAATCATATGGTGACGGTGAATAATATTCAGTGTGTGTATATGTATACACATACACACATATATATCAACAAGTGAAAGAAAACAACTTAAATCTTTCCTGCTGAATGAAGATATATACTTGAAAATCAAATGCAATAAGAAGCTTCTTATTCTGTCTTTTAGTAGATAGGCAGTATCTTCAAATCTTCATGACCTTGAATAGAGTATTCACACCCAACAAAGTATCCATTTTTGAAATATAAGAATAAGCCCTTGATGAAACCGTCAGAGACACATTTCTCATAGCCCAAGGCAAGATTTCCAGAAACTCAAGTCAGACTGTCTCTCTTTTCTGCACATAATAGCACAGAATCAAAGACATAACTCTCTGAAGGCTTCGTTCATCCTCCCATTCCCCTGTGCCCTCTGGTCTCCCAGGTTGCCACTCACCGTGGTCACACACAGCACAGACACGTCCCAGGGGAGTCAGAGTAGATGAGGTGCTGGAGCTGAGTATGTCTTTTATAGGCTCAGGCTTGGCTCTGGGAAGAGCAGGAGGTGGCTCTTGCACAACCAGGCACGTGCTGGGTCATTCCTGACATTCTTCTGCCTTCTTGTCCCTACAATCCAAGGAAGCACTGGGAGCTCCCAAGACCTCCCTCCGGGACGAGGGTCTAAAGGAGCTTTAACCAGTCACAGCCTCCTCCAGGCCGGGTACCCGTGGAGCTGCCAGAAGATTCTTAAGGAACTCATGCCTGGACAAAGGCTCAAAGAGTGGCTTCTAAGAACACCAGAGATCCTTGCCATAGCTTCTCTGTGGAAGTGTGCTATTCCAGTTTCTTCCCATCCCTGAGTATAGTTTTCCAAGCCTGCTTCCACAGCTAAACAGGTTTCTTTGTGGCATTGAGTCAGAGACCATTTCCTTCATGGAATACACTCCTCCCCTTCTGCTCAGACCCTCATTCCTGACCCCATGTCCCTGTGTAGCCCACAGAACCCTGCTAACAGGATTAATAAGTGATTCAAGATGGTTTCCTAAGATTTGGGGGTGATGATCATTGTGACTAAACTTCTTCACTTAGAAATTAAAATGTCTACTGTGTAACAAGGCAGTTTTAAAAATAAGGCAAAAGTTTCTTGAATTGGACTCAGAAGAGCTCTGTGTTTATGAGCCCAGGCACCTCAAAGACTTTATTTAGACAATCTAAATGCTCAACTATAAAACAGACCTATTAGCACCTTCCTCTCTGAATTGTTGGTTCCATCAAGTGAGGCTTTAGCACATGATAAGGCACAAGGAAGACACTTAAACAATGTCAATGTTTAAAAGAACAGGGGCAGGGTGTGAGACAGAAAAATGGACAATATTCAGTTCCTGTCTTTGAAATTTTTATTTAAAAATATAGGTAGGCTAGTGAAGACTCTCTTAAGAATGTACAGTGTACATTCAGGATTTTGAGAAGTCTAATTATTTCTTGTCAAGAGGGTGATGGGAATCAAATGATTTATTTAATCTTGGTGAATGATAGGAGAGTAAGGAATCTGATACCATTTTGGATAAGATACATTCATCCATTAATCAATTTATTTCATCCATCCATCAAACATTTGCTGACAACCTACTATATGGCATAAGTTAGAATACAGCTTTTGAAAAAGATAGTCCCTTCTTTCATATACCCTTGGTCTAGAAGGTAGGAGTATATGATCTTTGCATTTCGGTCATACTAAGAGATGCCCCATCTCCAATAGTTTTATTTTCTAGTCTCAGATGTAGTTCCCTACCCTTGAGGGTGTTCAGGTCAAGAGTAAAAAATGTTGATATCCAAACATAACAGTTAATCAAAAAGATACTATTTTGTCAGCTACGAGGTATTCAGTGATCATCTATCCAAACACTTTGGTTTATAGAGGCGAATACCGTGTGTGTTGTGTGACCTCTAGGAATTGAAAATCAGTGGACATTCTGAAGACCTCTGTGAAATTTATGTGCATACAAAATGAGTCTATTTTCCAAGGAGATTGTTGGGACACTGGATCACCTGATAATGCCTGAGGGAATGTTATGCCAGGTTCCTCATTCTCCTTGACAAAGATGGTAGTAACCATGAAGGAAGAGAATGGGATGGGCTGGGCCTTTATGAATGTGTGTGTATGTGTGTGTAGGCAGCATGGGCATGAGAGTGCATTTGCAAGGCCAGGAACAAGCACAGCAGTGTGGCCAAGGGTTGGAGAGAAGACCACAAAGCTGCTATGTGCCTCATTCACAGGAAGCCAGTCTCAGGAGACAAAATGTCCTTCCATATTTTTTATAATAAAATATGATCAGCCACTGTTAGAGATCAGGCTTACAGCCTTTGACACCAGTAAGAATTCTAGGTAATCTTGGCTTTATGTCCACAGTCATTAAGTCACCAGAGCATGAGCTCAGGATCAGGTCTTATCCCTTGTTTCTTTTCCTGGGGAGTCTAGCAGTTGACTGTAGACTATTGATTAGATGGATGAATGGATGAATTAAATGTTATTAGAAGAATTACCTGGGAGTTATTTAAAATACTTCCTTTAAGCCACCTCCACCTCCCCTTTGCCTAGAAAGTCACTGACCTGCAGTTTGGTCCTGCCAAATGTCTTCTAAGAGGCAAATATTTTTGCTGTGACCTCAAACTAACTCTGTCACAAAACCTACTGATCTCCAAAACATGCTCTCTCTTTGTGGTACTTCCTCTCTTATTCACCAGTCATGGGACGTTACCAATGTCACTCACCCCTCTCCTTCAGCTTCTGCAAGTGGTAGGTTGATTATTGTATAGTTTCTTCTTGTAAAATGCATCTCTTAGCTCATTTCAACCTCTCCTTCCCACTGAAAACAGATAACCCCAGTCCTAAGCCACCAGCTCATAGAGAAGACCTGGAGGTGAGATGGGGGACAATAGTTTCCTAAGAAAGGATGGCTACATAGTGACCTGGGTCCCTGCAACTATTGCCCAGTGGTAAGATTCCTGCTGAAGCCATTTATAACTTTTGGGCAGAAGAAGCTGGTGGGGTATCCTGGAATCTCCCATGATTTTTCAAAGGGACAGAAGAGGAGACAAGAATATCAAGAATATCTAGACATGTACATTTAATGTGTAAGAATCACACCCTGCTCCTCCCGGAGCCAGAATGAACCCTACAACCTGCTCCAGGACCCTCTATATGAGGCATCCTTGGCCCTGGTCCTGGTCCGTTATCTGTTTTTACTTCTCAGGTACCGGTCCTCTTCTTGGTCCATCATTATTGTGAGTTTATCCAGAGAAGCCAAGGAAGGGGCCCTAATCAGGAGTGGGGCAGACAAATAGAGAGCCCCTTTGGGAGACTGGATCTTCAGAAAGGACAGAAGGACATGGAGGGAGAGAAGGGCATGAGGAATAGAGGCTCATTTGTACAGTGTGGGAACTAGCCCAGAAACATTAGTATGTCAGAGAAGGAAATTAGGGAATACCTGCTTTAAGTCTAGCTTGCTGAGAAGAACTTACTATAAGCTGTGTGAATTTCACACAGTAAATAGTGCAGGCCTTCCCAGTTTAACTGTAGAGAACTGCTTGAGATCACAGACTCTGTAGCTAAATTGCCTAGATTTGGATTCTAAGAACCAGCTGTGGAACCTTAAAAATGTTCCCAAAATTGTCTGTGACTCTGTTTTCTCATCTATGAAGTGTGTAAAATAACTGTAACTACCTAATAGCAATATTGTATGAATTAAAGAGTGCATACCTTCTAACAAGTAAAAAAGTTTAGAATTACATACTTCTGCAATTACTGTACATAGTTCTGAATTAGGTGTGAAGATGGAGCAATCCAACCAGCATGGGGGCTGACTAGAACTGAAATCTCACCTAGCAAGGCCAAAGAGCAACCATGAAAGAGTAACATGGGGAATGTCTTTCTTAATATTAATGGTTTTGTCAGTTACTTACAAGCAGAGGGAGAATTGTTTAGAAAAAGAAAAGTATCCTTAATCTAGGTTTACACACGTGTTCTACTGCTGAATTCACTTTCAGCTGAACTGTCATTGAGATATCCTGCCAACTGAGCCAGCAACAGTAAGAGTACCTCCCAGGAGCTAGCCAATATGCTCATCCCTCAGTCTCCTGAGTTCTTTTCAGCATTGGGGGTAGTGCTGGTCCTGCTCTGGGAGCAGCTGCTTCTGGAGTTAGCACAGGCAACACACAGTCAGCTGACCTTGGTTTCAGAGCTGCTGCGGCAGCAGCGACAGAGCCTGGGGAGTCAGAGAGAGAGCAGCGCCGCAGCTCTCGGATACTGCTGTGGATCTTAGAGGGTCCGAGTTGAGATAACCACACACAAGAATCCACCCTGGCCCCAAACTCCTTTTCTATTCTCCCCTCTTTCTGGGCTGACCCTTTGGGGACACAAGAGGGTAACCAGGTAGACTTTTCACTCCATTTAGAGGTGAAAATTCTCTCTGGGGATTCTGGCCCCAGTGACAATCCATCCACCTTTTCCTTTTCACAATGTGTTCTGGTTACTGTTGACTCTCTTCACCTGGGTTATGTTTCTAATAGCCCAACTCAGAGTTAATCATCTGCCATCTTCCCCCTCTAGATATCTTTGAAAGAGATGAAGCCATAACACCAAATATGGTTTCTGATTGCACAGCACACTTCTTCTCGGAGCCTCACCCTCTTCCTGCCCTTAAGAGATGATCCAGACCCCTGATCCTTGGCCCACCTCTGGGTGATGGGTTGATTAGAGGTGGGGAGACAGCAGAAGTAACTTGGAGCCTTCTCCAGGCATCCATAAGCCAGGTCTTGTGCCTGTCTTTGGGGAGCTCCCCACAGCACTCCAGACCTCAGCTTCAGGCAGTGAATTCCCCTGCCTAATCAACTTTCCACACAGGCTTGCCTCAGTGCATACAGCAGAGCCCATAAAGATGGAACTGTGGGCAGGACGTTCCTGAATGTTGTGTTAAGAGGTAAGTGAAGTGTACCCAAAGAGTCTGTGTCACTGTTTCCAGAAACCCAGAAATCCAGATGTCTTTTCTCAGCAGGTCAAATTATATCAAGAACTACTTGATTGGATGTGTGCCCAATATATATGCTCCCTTCATTCTTAACTCACATCTTCAAATTCTGTCCAGAACCAAACCATGTCTAGATATTAAAATTTACACTTCTTCATCCTCCTTGTACATACAAGCAGCCAGGGAGATTTAGGAAGTCATTGGGGCTTTAGGAAAGGGCACATAAGAGGCTTTACAGCGGTCAGGGCCTTTTACCTACCCTTTCTCCTTCTTCCGAGCTGAAGCACAGCCTTGCAGATCAGAACTGTATCAGGCACCTCAAGATCACCAACTGCCTCCCAGGAAACAACCACTAAAAATGAAATAATGAGACAGAGGTGTATCCATCTCTGAAGACTCCGTGGAACCACTGCAACAGCCATGGACTACCGACTTCTGACTTCATCATGTATGAGTGGAAATAGACTCCCTTCTTTTTTAAATCGCTGTCATTTTGAGTTCCTGTGATAGCAGAAGAAAATAACTTCTAACACACATGCACACATGCCAAACACAAGGTAAGATGCAATGAAAAGCAAATAGTTATACTGGAAATTATCCTGTGTATGGAAGGTTAGTTAGAGAAAGGATTATGCTCACTACGAAAGGAGCACATGGAGGCCCGGATAGTAGGCCCACTGGGGATTGCTCCCACTTAAGGCAGAGGTCCCTGAAAGCAGACTCAGTGCCCACCTCTCTGCAGGCCAGCCTTCACCTATCCCAGGCAACCTTAGGTCCCCTGCTTTGTGTTCCATTTTATACTGTTTGGATTTTTTTGTTTGTTTTGTTTGCCAACATGTAAACACTAAAGACAAGGGAAAACTTCTTAACCAACTCAAAAAACCCTGAAGCTATAAAAGCAAAGAAAGTCATGTTTGAGTATATAAAAACTAAAAATGTTTCCATAGCAAAAGTTATTACAAACAGAGTCAATTAAATCTGATGCATTAAATATTTTAATAAAGGCAGATCAAGGTTCATATCCGTGATATATCAGAGCTCTTGAAAATTGAAAAGAAAATGTGAAATCATATTATGAAAGTTGTAGAAATGGCCAATGTGCATGTTTTTAGCAGAACAAAATTACTACTGGTCAGGGACTTGAAATTTCAGTTAATAATGAGACTAGCTGAGCAGAAGCTCTTTAGTTTAATTAGATCCCATTTGTCAATTTGGGCTTTTGTTACAATTGTTTTTGCTGTTTTAGTCATGAAGTCTTTGCTGACGCCTATGTCCTGAATGGTATTGCCTAGGTTTTCTTCTAGGGTTTTTATACTTTCGGGTTTTACGTTTAAGTCTTTAATGTCCCTCTTGAGTTAATTTTTGTATAAGGTGTAAGGAAGGGGTCGAGTTTCTGTTTTCCGCATATGGTTAGCCAGTTTTACCAGCACCATTTATTAAATAGGGAATCCTTTCCCCATTGCTTTTTTTTTTTTTTTTTGTCAGGTTTGTCGAAGATCAGATGGTCGTAGAGGTGTGGCATTATTTCTGAGGCCTCTGTTTTGTTCCATTGCTCTACGTATCTGTTTAGGTATCAGTACCATGCTGTTTTGGTTACTGTAGCCCTGTAGTACCATTTGAAGTCAGGTAGTGTGATGCCTCCAGCTTTGTTCCTTTTGCTTAGGGTTCTCTTGGCTATACGGGCTCTTTTTTGGTTCCATATGAAATTTAAAGTAGTTTTTTTGTAGTTCTGTGAAAAAAGTCAATGGTAGCTTGATGGGAAGAGCATTGAATCTATAAATTACTCTGGGCAGTATGGCCATTTTCAAGATATTGATTCTTCCTATCCATGAGCGTGGAATGTTTTCCATTTGTTTGTGTCCTCTCTTGTTTCCTTGAGCAGTGGTTTGTAGTTCTCCTTGAAGAATTCCTTCACCTCCCTTGTAAGTTATATTCCTAGGTATTTTATTTTCTTTGTAGCAATTGCGAATGGGAGTTCACTCATGGTTTGGCTCTCTGCTTGTCTATTATTGGTGTATAAGAATGCTTGTGATTTTTGCACATTGATTTTGTATCTTGAGACTTTGCTGAAGTTGTTTATCAGCTTAAAGAGTTTTTGGGCTGAGACGATAGGGTTTTCTGAATATACAGTCATGTCATCTGCAAAGAGATTCGATTTGATGTCCTCTCTTCCTATTTGAATACCCTTTATTTCCTTATCTTGCCTGATTGTTCTGGCCAGAACTTCCGATACTATGTTGAATAGGAGTGGTGAGAGAGGGCACCCTTGTCTTGTGCCGATTTTCAAAGGGAATGCTTCCAACTTTTGCCCATTCAGTATGATATTGGCTATGGGATTGTCATAAATTGCTCTTATTATTTTGAAATATGTTCCATCAATACCTAGCTTATTGAGAGTTTTTATCATGAAGGGGCATTGAATTTTATCAAAGGCCTTTTCTGCATCTATTGAGATAATCATGTGATTTTTGTCATTGGTTCTGTTTATGTGATGGATTATGTTTATTGATTTCTGTATGTTGAACCAGCCTTGCATCCTAGGGATGAAGCTGACTTAAACGTGGTGGATAAGCTTTTTGATGTGCTGCTGGAATCAGTTTGCCAGTATTTTATTGAGGATTTTTGCATTGATGTTCATCAGTAATATTGGCCTGAAATTTTCTATTTTTGTCATGTCTCTGCCAGATTTTAAAATCAGGATGATGCTGGCCTCATAAAATGAGTTAGGGAAGATTCCCTCTTTTTCTATCGTTTGGAATAGTTTCAGAAGGAATGCTATCATCTCCTCTTTGTACCTCTGGTAGAATTTGACTGTAAATCTGTCTGGTCCTGGGTTTTTTTGGTTGGTAGTCTATTAATTATTGCCTCAATTTCAGAACTTGTTATCGATCTATTCAGGGATTCGACTTCTTCCTAGTTTAGTATTGGGAGAGTTTCTGTGTCCAGGAATTTATCCATTTCTTCTAGATTTTCTAGTTTATTTGCATAGAGGTGTTGCATAGTATTCTTTGATGGTAGTTTGTATTTCTGTGTTATCAGTGGTGATATACGCTCTATCACTTTTTATTGTGTCTATTTGACTCTTCTCTCACTTCTTCTTTATTAGTCTGGCTAGTGGCCTATGTATTTTGTTAATCTTTTCAAAAAATAATGTCATCAGAGTGAATAGGCAACCTACAGAATGGGAGAAAATTTTTGCAATCTATCCATCTGACAAAGGTCTAATGTTCAGAATCTACAAGGAACTTAAACAAATTTTCAAGAAAAACGCAAACAATCCCATCAAAAAGTGGGCAAAGGGTATGAACAGACACTTCTCAAAAGAAAACATTTATGCGGTCAACAAACATATAAAAAAAAAAACTCATCATCACTGGTCATTAGAGAAATGCAAATCAAAACCACAATGAGATACCATCTCAGGCTAGTTAGAATGGTGATCATTAAAAAGTCTGGAAACAACTGATGCTCGAGAGGATGCAGAGAAATAGGAGTGCTTTTACACCATTGGTGGGACTGTAAATTAGTTCACCCATTATGGAAGACAGTGTGGCGATTCCTCCAGTATATAGAACCAGAAATACTATTTGACCCAGCAATCCCATTAATGGGTATATAACCAAAGGATTATAAATCATTCTACTAGAAAGACACATGCACATGTAGGTTTATAGCACCACTGTTTACAATAGCAAAGACTTGGAACCAACCCAAATGCCCATCAATGATAGAGTGGATAAAGAAAATGTGGCACATATACACCATGGAATACTATGCAGCCATGAAAAGAATGAGTTTATGTCCTTTACAGGGACATGGACGAAGCTGGAAACCATCATCCTCAGCAAACTAACACAGGTACAGAAAACCAAACACCACATGTTCTCACTAATAAGTGGGAGCTGAACAATGAGAACACATAGACATAGGGCAGGGAATATCACACATTGGGGCATACTGGGGTTAGAGGTAAGAGGAGGGAGAGCATTAGGAAAAATACATAATGCATGCAGAGCTTAAAACCTAGATGATGGGTTCATAGGCACAGCAAACCACCATGGCACATATACACCTATGTAACAAACCTGTACATTCAACACATGTATCCCAGAACTTAAAGTAAAATAAAAAAAAAAAAGAATGAGACTGGCAAAAATAATAAAGAGCATGAAATCAAATAAAGTGACTCAGTGCAAAGGGTAATTTAAAATGCAGAGAATATGGAATCTCAGACTGGTTAAAGAGCTAGGTGTTTTTCTTAGCAGCAGTAAGGGTGAGGAGGCAACTGAACATTTTAATAACAGACTCCATCTCTGTCAGATTCTCTGTTCTCTGAATCAATTATCTTCATGTGGACACCTGTCAGCCTGAACCCAAGAAGCACTAGTCCTTATTTCCCCTGCTGTTTCCCTGTTTCCCTCCCCTTCTCCTATTAATACTAAAGATCCCCCAACCATCCTGGCACTTCTCTCCCCTCACATCTGAGGGTGGCTGGACAAAGAAGATAAACATTGAAGGAGGAAAGGTCTAATCTTCCCTACAGCATCTTGTACCATTTATTCACTGTATTTTCAAAGTGGAACCTCCATGTTTTTTGTAATAAAAATCTCCGTCACTCATCACTCAGCTGCCCAGCACATGGGCCAAGTGGCAGGACAGCATCCTGGGACTCAGATCTAACACTGAGAGGAACTGAAGCCAGGTGTCCAAGGCAGCAAGTCAAAGGGCTGATTTTAACCAGTCACTCTCCCTGAAAAGGAGTTCAGTGACTATGGGCTGTACTTTGCAGAATGAAGAGTCTCAACATTCATTTCAAGCATTTTATTCAACTATTGATTCTAACAGCAGGGAAGTTTTGCTTCATAGAGATGTGTTCTTCTCCATGGAGAAGAAGAATTCTACAGAGGTTCCCAACCTTCCCAATGTCTGGAATACACAGAAAATTAGAACATGTGTCTGGTTTAATGGACAGAAAGGCAAAGCTGCCATAGCCAGAGGTGACCCTCTTGGAGCTCCATCCACCCTGCATTTGGGGGAATTAGTTCCTCGGAGCAGCTTTTCATGTATCACCTACTCAGGTCCTGTCCTTGACCCATGAAGAGAATTTCTCTGAGGCACTGACCTTTGGAGGACATTTGAAATCTCAGAAGAGAAGAGAATGACCAAGACAATTTGTGAGTCAGAAATCAGAGCTTTATTATAGCATGAGGTAAAGAAGGAAAAGAAGATCTGCAATTGAGGTGCTCCATCAAGTGCAAAGTTCTTCCAGGGAAGCCCCATGAGTCTTGGTGGCCCCTGTCCACCCATGAATGGAATGAGAGGAAATGGAAAGAGTTAAGCATCAGGTTGTAGCAGGTTCTTGAACATTCTGTCCAAAGAGTTCTTCTTAGCCCAGGTCAGCAGCAGCCGCCAGAGCTATGGCAGCAGCCAGAGCCCCCAGAAGGTTCACTCTCACAGCAATCTGGGCTCTGGTGCCGACGCCGGTGGAAGAGACGGGGCCTGTGGTGGCTCAGGCAGCAGCCACCACTCCCAGAGCTGCAGCAACCCCCAGAGCTGGGACCACAGCAGCCCCCAGAGCTGGGACCACAGCACGAAGAGACTGCAGGGGAACATGGAGCTGGGTACTGGGGTGGGCATTTGGGGGGACACTTAGGTGGACATTTTGGGGTACACTTGGGAGGGGGCTGGCACTGCTGCTGGTTTTGCTGGCAAGACATCCTGGCAGAGTTTAGTCAGCCTAAAAGATAATAATGAAACTCTTTAAATATTTAAAACCAATGATCATATTATACCTCTTCTGAAATCAATGCATGGGTGGGAGAAGAATATTTAAATCATACAGTCATATCAGTAATCTGAAAGAAACAACTTGAATCTTTCCTCCAAATGAAAGCACATACATTTAAAAATCCACAGAATGAGCTCCTTATTCTTCCTTTCAGGGGAAGCTGGGATTTCTCTATCCTCACAAGCCTGAGTAGAGTATTCACAGCTCCCTGAAGTACCTATTTCCTTAATACAAGCCCTACGGACCAGCTGGGTGTTGCAGGACACACCAGGGTGTCCTCTGGAAAAAGATTTCGCGATGAAACCTCCAGATAAAAGGGCCTGTCTTGAAGTATTAGCCAGTTTCCATGGTGGAGATATGCCCAACACGGCAGTTTTGAAGTTACCCATGTGAAGTCACTGAACAAGAATTGGAAAAGATGTGCACAGTTAGCTTTCCCCACCTAAATGAGCTCCAGTAGGCCTCAGAGCCTCAATAGATTTGAGGCAGACTGGATCCTATTCCTGCTCAGCATGGCAGAACACAAGCACACAACTCTCTGTCTCCAGCCTACCTCCATCCTCCCCATCCCTCTGCCCTGCTCATACCTCTCTGGTATCCCAGGTTGCCACTCACCCTGGTCACATGCAGGAGCACAGACACGTCCCTGGGGAGTCAGAGCAGATGAGATGCTGAAGCTGGATGTGTCTTTTATAGGGCCCAGGCTTGGCTCTGAGAAGAGCAGGAGGTGGCTCTTGCACAACCAGGCACGTGCTGGGTCATTCCTGACATTCTTCTGCCTCCTTGTCCCTGCAATCCAAAGAGGCCTCAGGAGCTTCCAGGACTCCTCTCTGGGGCTGGGGTCTGGGGAGGCTTTAGCCAGTCAGAGCCTCCACCAGGCGGCAGCCCTAAAGAGTTAACTTAGGGTACACAAGGGACCCATGCCTGGATGAGATCCTGTTCCCTGCATCTTTTGTATTCGTGTCCTCTGAAGAAACATCAGTTCTGAGCCACAACATTCCCTGACCTTGTAAAAACATTCCATTATGACTCCCTCAACCCTGAGCAGTTTCTCTTCCATGTTCTGCTGTAGATCCAGCCATTCCAGGGGGCTTCTACAGCCTTGGCTCTTTCTAGGCATCCTACTCCCTTGCCTAGGCGCTCAGCCCTTCCTCCTGGGCTCTGTGTTTCTGCTTTTCCTCCGACTCACCGTGGCAAGCAGGTTCAGTGGATTAAATCTGAGTTGGTTCTGTGGTCTAGAGCAAAGAGTATGATTGAGAATAAACAATTCCTTCTAAAATCAGAACATTACTCTTAGTCAGAGGAATTGTACTGAATGTGGTACTGGAATCAGGAAAATTGCATATGCTAATTGAGGGATCTTTGGAAATTGCTAGAACAATTATCAACAATTGCTAGAGTGTCACTATGGTACTTACAATGAGTATCAGGTCTCATATGTAATGGCCATTATAAACCAGGTATACCTATCTCACTGAGCTGTTTTTAATATTAAGTGATAAATAAGAAAGAGCTTAGTGTGACACCGTGTGCCTGATAGACACTTAATAAATATGTGTTTAAAAGAAAAACTAATGCCATGTATTGGATACTTACCCAGGTCTTATGTGGCATGCATTGTCCATATAGAATCCTCACAAGACACTTAGTTTATTTGAAAACTCCCTTAGGAAGTGGACATCATTTCTTGTGGCTTCTGTGGAGAGGGAACTCCTTTCCTACCCTGAAGTAGGGGGTCGGAAAGGGGTCTACTTATTCAGAGTTCTGATTCGGGGTTGTGCTAGACAGAGTTACCCATTTGTTTATTCATTTATTTTAAACAGATATACTGAGGATGAACTTTGAAAACCTTAGGCTAACTGAAATAAACCAATCACAAAAGACTGCATTTCTTATGATCCTGTTTATATGAAATGTGTAGTCAGCAAATCTGTGGAAATAGAAAGGGGATGAGGCTTTAGCCAGTTACAGCCTCTCTCAGGATGGATCCCTGAAGAGCTGACTTAGGGCATCTGAGGAACCAGAGCCTGGACAAGATTCTGTTCCCTGTATCTCTTTTTACTTTTATGCATATCCTCTGAAGAAACATCAGTGGCTTCCAGGTACTTTAGCAGGCTGGGAGAAATTAGAAAATTACAACTAATGGATACAGGTTTTCTTTCTGGAGTAATGAAAATGTTCTGGAATTGTGGTGGTGATTGTCCAACTCTGTGAATATACTGAAAACCACTGCATTAACATTTTAAATAAATGAACTATATAATATGTGAATTATGTCTCAATGAAAACGTTGAAATTAGAATTGAAAAAGATAGTTATTCACACCTCTGATTAAAACAGAAACAGACCACGCCTTCACACTGTTTAATGCCTACTTGGTGGGGGAGGGTGGATAGGTAGAAAGCATAGCTTCCCGTTGTCTGCTTCTACCTGAGGGATTCTATTCACCTATTTATCCAATCCTATTTTCAGACCTGATTCCTGCTCTCAGAGAGCTTTTACCTCAAGGATAAAGTAAGTCAACAGTGTGATTAGAGCAGTGTATTCAAAAGGCGTTCTTTGAAAGCCTACAACATTCTTGGAGCATGTATGTCCAAACATGCGGATATAGAGGTGAACAATAGGTAGCCCATGACCTCAAGGACTGCGGAATGTAGTGGCCTTTTTGAAGATGACTGCAGAAAAACTGGGTACCAAAGAAGTGATGTTTGGGGCCTGAACCTCCTGAGTCACTATTTCCCAACGTGATTGAAAGACGTTAGTTCATTCCACTGTCTTCATGGTGATATCACCCTCAGCTTCCTCATACTCTTTGACAAAGATACTTGTAACAATGTTGTAAGTGAGGAAGTATGGGAGGCAAGTCTGTGTGGTGTGTGTGTGTGTGCACTGTGTGCATGTATGCTGTATTCATATAAACATGTAAGTGAAATGAACATGCACATACTTGAGCATCTGGATTGAGTGGTTGAATAAGCAATGGAAGGACTAGTGGAAACCAATCCTCTGAGAAACTAGAACTGGGAGATAAACAGCTCTTTTTTGCCCACTTTTTTGCTCACTTTTCCCTTTTATATCTCAAAAAGTGGTAGGAATTGGTTCACAAGTCGGTAAAGAAACACCTGACTACAGGTATTCTTGCTTCTGTCTCCACAGTCTTCACACCATCATGTGTGATCTCATGAGCCAGGAGACCCATGGGTCACATTGCCCTTGCTCCCTCAGGGACCACTCAAATACGTAATTGCCTCGTGAATGTTTGCAGGATCAATGCATCATTTCAGGATCACATGAATGAGTACATAGGTGTCATGAGAAGAATGGCCTGGGGGTGATTTCAGACATTTCATCTGAAGTTCATGTCATCTGGAAAGTCACTCTCCTGTAGGCTGGTCTCTCTAAGTAGCTCCTTGATTTCTCTCCCTGGCAACTTAAACTCCATATATTCCAGAAAAACACTCCCTACCAAATGTTGGAACTTTATTTTACCTACAGTACAAGAAAAAGCCTTACCATGTCTTTTTATTTGTCTCCCCTTATTTAATAGACTGACTAATCCAAAATTTTCCTGTACCATAACTTTTTATCTTTTTTTCAATATTGTCTAGCAGTGCCTAGTGCTAGACAGAGTGACAGAGAGGAGCACAGCAGAGGGGTGTTCTGGGCAAAGCCAGAATTGGCTTGTCTAGTATTTACATACATATTTATACGACCTAAAGTGGATCAGTTTTATACTTATCTTAATTCATCAATTCCATGATACAGTCTTCTAACGTTTGTTAACAGCCCTTAAATCAGTATATACCATATGATTGGTGGCACGTAATAGTTGAATTTGCAGCATTTTTTTCTTTCCTTGTGGTGCACGAAATAAGGGTGCCCCTTACAACTGATAGCCTCTTAAAGCTCATGAAATACAGTAGGTAGGAAGTGAGTATGTAGATATGAAATGAGATGATGACAGAATTGACATTGTTTAATATTAGTTCTGTTTCTAAGAATGTCAGTTCTAACACTTTTAACTTGGAGTTATATGTTTCTTTACAGGTACTAATTTGATACTAATGTATTTTATAAACTGTCTGCCAGCACACCAAGAATACGTTTAAAAGGGGAAAATTATGCTCGTCCTGGCTCTAATTTATCTGACATATTATTCAATTCATTTTGAAACTCAGATACCTTGCCAAAAAACCACCAGCAATGCCAGTGCCTTTAAAGGGCCCTCCACAGTGCCACTCCAGTGCACAGCCCATGTTCACCTCCAAATCTTCTTGTGTGACCCCTGCGTGGGAAGCAGCTACAGCAATCATCAGTTCCCAGAGCTCCAGCTACTGTGCGGTGTCAGCAGCCTTGTCTGTGCTGTACTGACTACACCTCTGTGAAACTAAAGTCCAAAGGCCAAGGGCCTCCCCAGCCGCATGCTGCATTCCCTCTCTCCAGTCCTTCTAACATCACACCCTTGTTGAGACTCCTGGGGTTACCAGGTAGAAGTTTCTGTTTTCCCAATATTCTCCAAAGGTCTGTCCAGAAATTTGCCTTTATCCTAAGTGAAAATAAAACCATCATTTCATGTTCTTAGTGTGTCCTGGTCACAGTTGGCCCCTCTTCTGTCTCTTGGGTCGTATCTCCAGTGACCTCCATGTATTCTCTCAGTCTCTGTGATGGTTAATTTTGCCCAGGCTATGCTATGGTACCCAGCTGTTTGATCAAACGGCAATCCACAGGTTTGTCTGTAAGTATTTAATCAGTAGACTGAGTAAGCAGATTATCTTCCCTAATGTGAGCCTCATCCAATAAGCTGAAGCCTTTAGTAATGGAGACTGAGGTTTCCCAAAGAAGAAGAAATTATCCTCAAGACTGCAGTGTAGAAACTCTGCCTGTTTCCAGACTACTGCCTTACAGAATTTAGACTCAACGTTGCAACATCAACTGTTATCTGAATTTCCAGCCAAGACTTTGGACTTGCCAGCCCACACAGTCATTGCATGAGTCAATTTCTTAAAATAAATTTCTCTCTCTCTTCTGTTTCTCTGCATAACCCTAGCCAATACAGTTCTACCTACCTCCCTGTCTTCCCCTGAGGTATAGGTTGAGTGGAGTTGTGCTTTTGGGTCAAATACTTCCATATGTGTATATACATAATACACCTACATGTGTGTACAAATGATAAAAGTAACAGAAAGTAATAACTGATGCTTACTGACCTTCTATTTTGTTCTAGGTATATTTAACTGTTTTATACACATTATCTCATTTAATCTTCATACCAATCCTGTGATGTAGGTAGTATTAATATCCCCATTATACTAACTAGAAAACAAAGATTCCTAGAGCTAAACAAATAGCCCAAGTTGACACAGCTGGGAATAAAGTTCAGAAAATTTAACCCAAAAAATTTCAATTATTTTAGCATAATGTCAACAGGTTTCTGAGAACAAGTTTACACATAGCATAGATACACTACCACACACACACACACACACACACACACGTCAGACCACATTTCTAGTGCAGATTGTCAATTATTTTGTTTGGTGGGTGAATTTTCCAGATCATTTATAACTATGCTTTCTAAATCCCTCTCCCATGCCAATTCCCTGCCAACCTCATTGTCTGTGTACCTCTCTTTTATGCAATATCTATGCACTTACTTCTTAATCAAAACCGAGACAGAACCCATCGTTTTTCATGACCCAGATAGCACTATTTATAGGCTATCATGGGATAAAACTATGTCAATTACATATGATCACTACACACACACACACCAACACCCTCACTGCCTATGTCCATTTATTTCCAGTGTTTCTATCTTTCTAATCATTGGAATTAGAAGAATTTCAGTGTTAGATGAATGGGACACATTAATTAAATATTATAATTTCAATCACTTCATATCTATGCCTTGGGATTCCCTGGAACAAGGAACTATTTCCAAGGATTCTGTGCTGAGCAATTTAGGTAACTATTAAGCAGGTCTTATGAGAGTAAATGACAGAAGGACATGATCAGATGAATTAGAAGAACTGAACATCTCTAAAGAAAAAACAATTTGAGGATTTTCTTGGACTGTCTTCCATTAGTAAATTCAATAATCAGAGTTTATTAATTCACTCTTGTACACACTCAGCAAGTATTGTTGACTATGTGGCCAATGCTGCGGATACTGCATGATATGAAAGAAATATAATCTCTGCCCACAGTGACTATATTCTTAAGAAAGGATGGAGGGACGTGGATGAAGATAACGGCATGAGAAATAGAGGCTCATTTTGTGCAGTGTGGGAACTAACACAGAAACATTAGTATATCAGGCAAGAAAAGAAGGGAATAGCTGTTTTAAGTCTATTGTTGAGAAGAACTTACCATAAGCTGTTTGAATTTCACACACAGTAAATAGTGCATGCCTTCCCAGTTTAACTCCAGAGAACTGGCTGAGACCACAGACTGTAGTTAAATCACCTAGATTTGGATTCTGAGAACCAGTTACTTGCCTTAAAACCTTAGAAATGTGCCCGAAATTGTCTGTGCATCTGTCTTTTCATCTATGAAGTGTGGAAAATAACTATAATTTCCTAATAGCAATATTGTGTGAATTGTTATTTTGGTTGAGTTACACCTGAAACACTTATAAGAGTGCATATCTTGTAACAAGCACAAAAGTTTCAAATTTCATAGTTTTACTCTTTCTGTACATAGTTCTGAATTAGGTGTGAAGATGGAGCAATGCAACCGGCGTAGGGGTGGATTAGGATTGAAATCTTACCTAGCAAGGTCAAGGAGCAACCACGAAATGGTAACATGGGGAATGTGTTTCTGAATATTAATGATTTTGACAATTATTTACAGGCAGAGGGAGAATTGTTTAGAAAATGAAAAGTAGCCTTATTCTAGGTTTACACATGTGTTCTTTCCATCTGAATTCACTTCCAGCTGAATTAAGGTTGAGATATCCTGTCAACTGAGCCAGCGACAGTAAGAGTCCCTCCAAGAGCCGGCCAATATACTTGTCCCTCAGACTCCCGAGTTTTTCTTAGCGCTGGGGGTAGTTTTGGTCCTACTCTGGGAGCAGCTGCTCCTGGAGTTAGCACAGGCAAAACACAGTCAGTCAACCTTGGCTGCAGAGCTGCTGCAGCAGCAGCAACAGAGCCTGGAGAGTCAGAGAGAGAGCAGCACCACAGCTCTCGGCCACTGCTGTGGATCTCACAGGGTCCGAGTTGAGATAACCACACACACAAGCATCCATCCTGGCCCAAAACTCCTTTTCTACTCTACCGTATTCCTGGACTGACCCTCTGGGGACTCAAGAGGGTGACCAGGTAGAATTTTCACTCCATGTGGAGGTGAAAGTGCTCTCTGGGGATTCTGGCCCAGGTGATAATCCATCCACCTTCTCCTTTTCACAATGTGTTCTGGTTACTGTTGACTTTCCTCACTTGAGTCATATTTCAGATAACCCAGAGTTAATCATCTGTCAACCTCCCCCTCTAGATACCTTTGAAAGAGATGCAGTCATAACACCAAATGTAGTGTCTGATTGCACAGCACACTTCTTCTCAGAGCCTCACCCTCTTCCTGCCCCTGAGAGATGATCCAGACCCCTGATCTTTGGCCCATCTCTGGGTGATGGGTGGATTAGAGGTGGGGAGACAGCAGAAGTAACTCTGAGCCTCTGCCAGGCATCCATAAGCCAGGTCTTGTGCCTGTCTTCAGGGAGCTCCCCACAGCACTCCAGACCTCAGCTGCAGGCAGTGAATTCCCCTGCCTAATCACCCTTCCACGCAGGCTTGCCTCAGTGCATACAGCAGAGCCCATGGAGGTGGAACTGTGGGCAGGACGTTCCTGAATGTTGTGTTAAGAGGTAAGTGAAGTGTACTCAGAGAGTCTGTGTCACTATTTCCAGAAACCCAGCAATCCAGCTGTCTTTACTCAGCATAAATATACTTTACGAACTATATCAAGAACTATTTGATTGGATGTGTGCGCAATATACGTGCTCTGCTTCATTCTTAACTCACATCTTTAAATTTTGTCCGGAACCACACTGCGTCCAGATATCAAAATTTATACTTCTGTATCCCTTCTGTACATACAAGCAGCCAGTGAGATTTAGGAAATTCTCAGGTAAATTCTCAGGGGCTTTAGGAAAGCTCAGGTAAAAGGCTGTATTGGGGTCAGGGCCTTTTACCCACCCTTTCTCTTTCTTCAGACCTGAAGTACAGCGTTGCAGATCAGAGCTCCATCAGGTATCCTGAGATCACCAACTGTTTCCCAGGCAACAACCACTAATAATGAAATGACAAGACAGAGGGGTATCCATCTCTGAAGACTCCAGGGAACCACCGTACCAGCCATGGACTACTGACCTCTGACTTCATCATATGTGAGTGGAAATAGCCTGCTCTCCTTTTTAAATTGCTGTGATTTTGAGTTCCTGTGATGGTAGCAGAACGTAATTTGTAACACACATGCAAACATGCCAAACATAAGATAAGATGCAAGTAAAAACCAATAGTCAGATTGGAAATTATTCTGTGTATGGAAGTTTGGATGAAGCAAGGATTATGTTCACCACGAAAGGAGCACATGGGGGCCCAGATAGCAGATCCACTGGATAAGGGAAGGGCCGGTGAGTTGCTCTTACTTAAGGCAGAGGTCCCTGAAAGCACATTCAGGTGTCCACCCCTCCACAGGCCAGCCTTCACCTGCCCCAGGCAACCTTAGGTCCCTTGCTTGGAATTCCATTTTATACTATTCGGGTTTTTTTGTTTGTTTTGTTTGCTGACATGTAAACACTAAGGACAAGGGAAAACTTCTTAACCAACTCAGGAAACCCTGAAGCTATGAAAGCAAAGAAAGTCATATTTGAGTATTTATAACTACAAATATTTCCTTGGCAAAAGTTATTATAAACAGAGTCAATTAATTATGATGTATTCAATATTTTAATAAAGACAGATCAAGGTTAATATCCATGATATATCAAGAGCTCTTGAAAATTGAAAAGAAAATTTAAAATCCTATTACAATTGTTGTAGAAATGGCCCATGTATGTATTTATGGAAGCTCAAAATTACTACTGGTCAGGGACTTGAAAATTGGTTAACAATGAGACTGGCAAAATAATAAAGAACATTAAGTCAAATAAACTGACAGTGCAGAGGGTGATTTAAAATGCAGTCAGTACAGAATCTCAGACTGGTTAATCAGCCAAGTTTTTGTCTTAGTGGCACTAAGGGTAAGTAAGAAGATAAACATATTAATAAGAGACTCCATCTCTGTCAAAATCCATCCTTGCTGAATCCATTATCTTCATGTAGACACCTGTCAGCCTGAACCTAAGAAACACTAGCCCTTATTTCCCCTGCTGTGTCCCTGCTTCCCTCCCCTTCCTCTATTAATACTTAAGATGCCCCACCCATCCTGGCACTTCTCCCCCCTCACATCTGAGGGTGGCTTGGCAGAGAAGATAAGTATTGAAGGAGGAAAGGTCTTTTCTTTTGTACAGTGGCTTGTATTCTTTGTATTCTTATATTCCTTATATTCTTTGTATTTTCTAAGTAACTCTTCCATGTTTTTTCTATTTATTATCTCCATTACTCATCACTCCCCTGCCCAGCATGTGGGCCAAGTGGCAGGACAGCATCCTGGGGCTCAAATCTAACACTGAGAGGAAGTGAAGCCAGGTGTCCAAGGCAACAAGTCAAAAGGCTGATCTTCACCAGACTCACCCTCCCTGAAAAGGAGTTCAGTGACCACGGACTGTACTTAACAGGAGGAAGGGTCTCAACATCCGTTTCAAGCATTTTACCAACTATTGATTCTAACAGCAGGGAAGTATTGCTTCATTTAGATGTGTTCTTCTCCCTAGAGAAGAACAAGTCTGCAGAGCTTCCCAACCTTCCCAACGTCTGGAATAGACAGAAAATTAGAACATGTGTCTGGCTTAGTGGAGAGAAAGGCAAAGCTGCCATAGCCAGAGGTGACCCTCTTGGAGCTCCATCCACCCTGCCTTTGGGGGAATCAGTTCCTCGGAGCAGCTTTCCATGTATCACCTACTCATGTCTTCTCCTTGCCTCATGAAGAAAATTTCTCTGAGGCCCTGTCCTTTGGAGGACATTACAAATCTCAGAAGAAAATAGAATGACCGAGACATTTAGTGAGTCAGAAATCAGAGCTTTATTATAACATGAGGTAAAGGAGGAAAAGAAGACTGCAATCCGGGTGCTCCATCAAGCACGAAGTTCTTCCAGGGAAGCCCCATGAGTCTTTGTGGTCTCTGTACACCAATGAATAGGATGAGAGGAAGGAGAAAGCGTATCCATCAGGCTGCAGCAGGTTCTTGACCATTCAGTCCCAAGAGCTCCTCTGAAGACCAGGTCAGCAGCAGCCCCCAGAGCTGTGGCAGCAGCCAGAGCCCCCAGAAGGTTCACTCTCACAGCAATCTGGGCTCTGGTGCCGACGCCGGTGGAAGAGTCGGGCCTGTGGTGGCTCAGGCAGCAGCCACCACTCCCAGAACTGCAGCAACCCCCAGAGCTGGGACCACAGCAGCCCCCAGAGCTGGGACCACAGCAGGAAGAGACTGCAGGGGAACATGGAGCTGGGCACTGGGGTGGGCATTTGGGGGGACACTTAGGTGGACATTTTGGGGTACACTTGGGAGGACACTTGGGAGGGGGCTGGCACTGCTGCTGGTTTTGCTGGCAAGACATGCTGGCAGGAGTGTAGTCAACCTAAGATAGTAATGAAACTCTTTAAATATTTCAAACCAAAAGTCATGATTATACCTCCTCTAAAATCAATGCATGTGTAGAAGAAGAATGATATTTAGATCATACAGTCACATCAGTAACCTGAAAGAAACAACTTGAATCTTTCCTCCAGATAAAAGTACATAGATTAAAAATCAACAGAATGAGCTTCTTCTTCTTCCTTTCAAGGGAAACAGGGATTGCTCTGTCCTCATAAGCCTGAGTAGAGTATTCACAGCTCCCTGAAGTACCTATTTCCTTAATACAAGCCCTAAGGACCAGCTGGGTGTTTCAGAATACACCAAGGGGTCCTCTGGAAAATATTTCACAATGAAACCTCCAGATAAAAGGACTTGGCTTGAAGTATTTGCCAGTTTCCATGGTGGAAATATACCCAACATGGCAGTTTTGAAGTTACCAATGTGAAGTCACTGAGCATAGAATTGGAAAAGATGTGCACAGTTAGCTTTCCCCAACTATATGAGCTCCAGTAGGCCTCAGAGCCTCAGTAGATTCGAGGCAGACTGGGTCCTATTCCTGCTCAGTGGCAGAACACAAGCACACAACTCTCTGTCTCCAGCCTACCTCCATCCTCCCCATCCCTCTGCGCTGCTCATACCTCTCTGGTATCCCAGGTTGCCACTCACCCTGGTCACACACAGGAGCACAGACACGTCCCTGGGGAGTCAGAGCAGATGAGGTGCTGAAGCTGGATGTGTCTTTTATAGGACCCAGGCTTGGCTCTGGGAAGAGCAGGAGGTGGCTCTTGTACAACCAGGCACGTGCTGGGTCATTCCTGACATTCTTCTGCCTCCCAGTCCCTGCAATCCAAAGAGGCCTCAGGAGATTCCAGGACTCCTCTCTGGGGCTGGGGTCTAGAGAGGCTTTAGTCAGTCACAGACTCCACCAGGTGGGAGCCCTAATGAGTTAAGTTAGGGTACCCAAGGGACCCACACCTGGACAAGATTCTGTTCCCTGCATTTTTTTAATGCATGTCCTCTGAGGAAACATCAGTTCTGAGCCATAGCTTTCCCTGAACTTGTGGAAATGTTCCATTATGACTCCCTCCACCCTGAGCAGTTTCTTTTCCATGTTCTGTTGTGGATCCAGCCATCCCAGGGGGCTTCTACAGCCTTGGCTCTTTCTAGGCATCCCTCCCTTGCCTAGGCTCTCAGCTCTTCCTCCTGGCCTCTGGGTTTCTGCTTTTCCTCCGACTCACCATGACAAGCAGATTCAGGATTAAATCTGAATTGATTCTGTCACCTAGAGCAAGGAGAATGATTGAGAATAAACAATTCCCTCTAAAATCTAAACATTTCCTTCAGTCGGAGGAATTGTACTGAATCTGCTACTGGAATCAGAAAACCTGCATATGATAACTGGGCAATCTCTGGAAGTTGCTGGAACAATTATCAATAACTGCTAGAGTATTACTATGATACTCACTATGAATATCACTTCTCACATGTAATGCCCAGTATAAACCAGATACACCTATCTCACTGAGCAGTTTGTAATATAAAGTGAGAAGTAAGAAAGAGCTAAGTATGACACTTTGTGCCTGATAGACTCTTAATAAATATGTTTAAAAGAAAAACTAAAACCGTGTGTTGGTTACTTGCCCAGGTCTTACGTGTCATTAATTGTCCGTATAGAGCCCTTACCCTCCGAGAGCTTAACTCAACCAGAAATTTAGATTATTTGAAACCTCTCTTGGGAAGTAGACATCTTTTCTTGGGGCTCCTATGGAGAGGGAACTCCTTTCCTACCAGGAAGTAGAGGGTCAGCCAGGGTCTAGTTATTCAGAGTTCTGATTCTGGATTGCACTAGACAGAGTTACCCATTCATTTATTCATTTATTTTAAACAGATATATTGAGGGTGAACCTTGAAAAAATTACACTAAGTGAAAGAAGCCAGTCACAAAAGACTGCACATTGTATGATGTTATTTACATGAAATGTGTAGAGTAGGCAAATCTGTGGAAATAGAAAGGAGATGAGGCTTTAGCCAGTTACAGCCTCTCCCAGGCTGGACCCCTGAAGAGCTGACTTAGGGCATCTGAGGAACGAGAGCCTGGACAAGATTCTCTTCCCTGTATCTCCTTTTATATTTATGCCTGTCCTCTAAGAAATATCAGTGTCTTCCAGGTGCTTTAGCAGGTTGGGAGAAATTGGGAAATTACTGCCAATGGATACAGGTTTTCTTTGTGGAGTAATGAAAATGTTCTAAAATTGTGGTGGTGATTGTCCAACTCTATGAATATACTGAAAACCACTTAATTTACACTTTAAACAAATGAACGACGTAATATGTGAATTACATCTCAATAAAGATGTTAAAATTAAAATTGAAAAAGATCGATATTCACACCTCTGATTAAAATAGAAAAACGGACTGCGCCTTCACATTGCCCAATGCCTTCTTAGTGGGGGAGGGGAGGATGCAGAGAAAGCATAGTTTCCCATTGTCAGCTTCTAACGGAGGGATTCTATTCTCCCAGTTATCCAATCCTATTATCAGAACCGATTCCTGCTCTCAGACAGCTTTTACCTGAAGGATAAAGTAAGTCAACAGTGTGATTAGAGCAGTGTATTCAAAAGGCATTCCTTGGTACAACATTCTTGGAGCACGTATGTCCAAACACAGGGATATAGAGGTGAATAATAAGTAGCCCATGACCTCAAGGACTGTAGAATTTAGTGGCCTTTTTGAAGATGACTGCAGACAAATGGGCACCAAAGGAGATGACGTCTGGGGACTGAACCTCCTGACTCACTATTTCCCAGTGTGATTAGAACATGTTAGTTCATTCCATTGTCTTCATGGTGATATCACCCTCAGCTTCCTCATACTCTTTGACAAAGATACTTGTAACAGTGTTGTAAGTGAGGAAGTGGGGGAGGCAAGCTTATGTGTGTGTGTGTGTGTGCACTGTATGTGTGTATGCTGTATTTATATAAAAATGTAGGTGAAATGAACATGCACATACATGAGCATCTGGATTGAGTGGTTGAGTAAGCAATGGAAGAACTAATGGGATCTGATCCCCTGGGAAACCAGAATTGAGAGGTAAGCAGCTCTTTAATATGTCCCCTTTGTCCCTTTATATCTGAGAAAATGTTGAGAATTGGTTCAGAAGTCAGTGAAGAGACACCTGCCTGCATGTATTCTTGCTTCTGTCTCACAGTCCTCACACCATCATGGGTGATCCTTCTGAGCCAGGAGATCCCATGTCACATTGCACATGTTCCCTCAGGGACCAGCCAAACGCTTAATTGTCTCATGAATGTCGGCAGGATCAATCATGATTGCAGGACCACATGAACGAGTACGTAGGTGACATGAGCAGAATGACCTGGGATTGATTCCAGACATTTCATCTGAAGTTCACCTCATCTGGAAAGTCAGTCTCCTGAAAGCTGGTATTTCCAACTAGCTCCTTGAATTGTCTCTCTGGGAGCTTAAACTCCACATATTCCGGAAAATTATCCCCCACCAAATGCTGGAACTTTATTTTAGCCACAATACAATAAAAAGTCTTACCATGTCCCTTGAAGTATATCACCTTATTTAATAGATTCACTAACCCAAATTTTCCTTTTACTATATCTTTGTAGCCCTTTTCATCTTCTTGTCAATTCTGTCTGGCACTGTCTGATTTTGGCTCAGTTTCTACTCCTGAAAGGGTATGTGTGGAGATAAGGGTTTATTGAATTGTAATTTCCAAAAAGTTAAAAGCGTGACTCATAAATATATAGCAGGCATATAGTAAAGATTTGTTTCACTCGTTAATAAGAGAATCCGCATGATGGTAATACTGGTTCAAAGAATAGGAAAGACCAAAGTATATACATTCAGTGAAAAAAATTTTGGAACAAGATTGCAAATTTAGATACAAAACTGGTTAAAGTTTTCAAAGGCAATGAAACAATTAGTTTACATTTACTAGAGCACACAGAATGATTTTCAACTTATAAATCTTCTATAAGTTAAATCTAGCTTTATAGTGTCTGGGCCTTAATCAATACCAAATATATTAAGTAAAATCATGCCACCATTTTTTAAAAAAACCTAGAGAGTCATATAAACCTTAGGCAAGGTTGTTAGTTACTAGGAAGAAGTAAAAACTTAAAAGACTAATCAGAAATCACTTTTTTGCTTAATTTTAATTTTGGATAAGTGTAACCCCCAATTTCCTAACAAGAGATGGTTCTGCAGAAAATTGGGACTTCAAAACCCAGGTCCAGAATAACTTTTTGCTGAAGTCATATTGGCTGATATGACATCAGAGGGGCATGGATTCCAGGCAGAGAGTTGCTGGAGAATTCACGTGTCGTGGTCCTGCTAGAGCGGGGACTCACTTCAGATCCTGGTATTAGCATAGCTGATAAGAGATATCCTAACACTGTCCCACATCTGTTTTGCCTCATCTGGGACCTGCCATTTTCCTTGCCTGGTTACCAGGGTGAGTTTACCCCTGGGAGCCATCAAACTGGCTCTCAGCAGAACCATATGGGAGTCTAAAGAGTAACACTGGGAGTGTGAAATATGAAAGGAGAAGAGGGCCCAGCGATAGGGAGGAGCACAGCAGAGGGGTGTTCTGGGCAAAGCAAGAATTGGCCTGTCTGGTTTGTACATACATATTTATATGACCTAAAGAAGATTGGTTTTATACTTATCTTAATTCATCAATTCCATGATACACTCTTCTTGCATTTGTTGACAGCCCTTAAATCAGCATATAACATATGACTGGTGGCATGTAATAGTTGAATTTGCAACATTTTTTAAATTCTTTGTGGTGCATGAAATAAGGGTGCCCCTTACAGCTGATAGCCTCTTTATGCTCATGAAATACAGTAGGTAGGAAATGGGTATGTAGATATGAAATGAAATGATGAGAGACAGAAATTGACATTGATTTAGTATTAGTTCTGTTTTCAGAAATGTCACTTCTAACACTTTTAACTTGGGGCTATATGTTTCTTCATAGGCACTATTAGATACTAATGTATTTTATAAACTGTCTGCCAGCACACCATGAATAGGTTTAAAAGGGCAAAATTGTGCCCATGTTGGCTCTAATTTATCTGACTTATTATTCAATTCATTTTCAAACTCAGAAACCTTACCAAAACACCACCGGTAATGCCAATGTCTTTAAAGGGCCCTCCACAGTGCCACTCCAGTGCACAGCCCATGTTCAACTCCAGTTCTTCCTGTGTGACTGATCCTGCCTGGGAAGCAGCTCCAGCTTCATCAGCTCCCAGAGCTCCAGCTACGGTGCAGTGTCAGCAGCCTTGTCTGTGCTGTACTGACTACACCTCTGTGGAACCAAAGTGCAAAGGCCAAGGGCCTCCCCAGTCACAGGCTGCACTCCCTCTCTCCAGTCCTTCTAGCATCACACCCTTGCTGAGACTCCTGGGGTTGCCAGGTAGAAGATTCTGTTTTCCCAATATTCTCCAAAGGTCTGTCCAGAAATTTGCGTTTATCCTAAGTGAAAATAAAACCATCATTTCATGTTCCTAGTGTGTCCTGGTCACTGTTGACCCTCTGCAGTCTCTTGGATCATGTCTCTAATGACTTCCATGTATCCTCTCAGTCTCTGTGATGGTTAATTTTGCCCAGGCTATTCTATGGCATCCAGTTGTTGATGAAACACCAGTCCAGATGTTGCTTTGTACATATTTAATCGGTAGACTGAGTAGGCTGATTATCTTTCCTAATGTGAGCCTCATCCAATCAGCAGAAGCCTTTAATAGCAGAGACTGAGGTTTACAAAGAAGAAATTATCATCAACACTGCCATATAGAAACTCTGCCTGTTTCCAGACTACTGCCTTGCAGAATTTAGACTCAAGGCTGCAACATCAACTGTTACCTGAATTTCCAGCCTGCAGGCCTGCATGATCACCGCAATCATCACGCGATGACTGTGGGGTCTGGCAAGATTTCAGACTTGCCAGCCCCCACAGTCATCACATTAGCCAATTTCCTAAAATAAATTTCTCCCTCTGTCTCTTCTATTTCTCTGGAAATCCCTAACTAATACAGTTCTCCTTCCCTGCCTCCATATGTATATATACATATATACACACACATGTCTGTACAAATGATAAAAATAACAGAATGTAATATATTAACTGAAGCTTATTGACCACCTGTTTTGTTCTAGCTCTTATTTGTTTTATACACATTATCTCCTTTAATCCTCATACCAATCCTGTGATGTAGGTAGTATTAATATCTCCACTATACTAATGAGAAAACAAAGGCTCCTAGAGCTAAGCAAATAGCCCAACTTCACACAGCTGGGAATAAAGTTCAGAAAATTTAACCAAAAAAAAATTTCGAGAACTTTAGTATAATATCAACATGTTTCTGAGAACAAATTTACACACAGCTTAGATACGGTACCATACACACACACACATACACACACACATACACACAATGTCAGGCCATCTGTCTGGCCCAGATAGCCAATTATTTTGTTTGGTGGGATGAATCTTCCAGATTATTTATAACTATGCTTTCTAAGTCTCTCTCCCTGTCCCTGGCAAACAAGTCCCTGGCAAACTCATTGTCCACATAACCTCTCTTTTATGCAATATCTATGCACTTACTTCCCAGTCAGAACAAAGACAGCACTTATCATTTTTCATGACCCAGACAGCACTATTTATAGGCTATCATGGGATAAAACTATGTTAATTACGTATGATCACTACACACACACACAGCATTGCCCACACTGCCTATGCCCATTTGTATCCAGTATTTATATCATTTTAATCACTAGAATTAGAAAACTTGTAGTGTTATATGAGTAGGTTACATTAATTAAATATTATAATTGCAATCACTGCCAATCCATGCCTTGGGATTCCCTGGAGCAAGGAACAATTTCCAAAGATTCAGTACTGAGCAAAATTAGGTAAACATTAAGCAGCTTTATAAGAGTAAATGGGAGAAGGATATGAACAGGTGAATTAAAAGAACAGAACATCACTAAAGAGAAAAAAAAAATGGAGGATTTTCTTGGACTGTCTTCCATGAGTAAGTTCAAGATTCAGAATTCAAAAATCACTCTCACATGCACTCAGCAAGTATTGTTGACTACGTGGCAAACTCTGGTGATACAGCGTGATATGAAAGGAATATAATCTCTGCCCATTGTGACTATATTCTTCAGAAAGGACAGAGGGACATGGGTGAAGAGAAGGGTATGAGAAATCGAGATTTCTTTTGTGCAGTGTGGGAACTAGCCCAGAAACATTAGTATATCAGGCAAGAAAATTAGGGGATAGCTGCTTTAAGTCTAGCTTGTTGAGAAGATCTCACCATAAGCTGTTTGAATTTCATGCATGGTAATTAATGCAGGCCTTTCCAGTTTAACTCCAGAGAACTGGTTCAGATCACAGACTAAGTAGCTATATAACCTAGAGTCAGATTCTGAGTACCAAGTGCTTGCCTTATAACCTTAGAAATGTTCTCAAATTGTCTGTGCTTCTGTTTTCTCATCTATGAAGTGTGGAAAATAACTGTAATGACCTAATACCAATATTGTGTGAATTAATTGATCCTTTGGTTGAGTTACACATAAAACATTTATAAGAGTACATATCTTATAACAAGTACAAAAGTTTAGAATTACCTACTTCTACAATTACTGTACAGAGTTCTGAATTAGGTGTGCAGCTGCAGCAATGCAACCAGCATGGGAGTTGACTAGGATTGAAATCTGACCTAGCAAGCCCAAAGAGCAACCATGAAATGGTAACACGGGGAATGTCTTTCTGAATATTAATAGTTTTGCCAATTAATTGGAAGCAGAGGGAGAATTGTTTAGAAAAAGAAAAGTATCCTTATTCTAGGTTTACACATGTGGTCTACTGCTGAATTCACTCTGAGCGTAACTCATGTTCAGATATCCTGAAAACTGAGCTAGTAACAGGCTCCCTCCCAAGAGCCTGCCAATATGCTCATCCCGCAGTCTCTAGTTTTTCTTAGCACTGGAGATACTGTTGGTCCTGCTCCGGGAGCAGCTGCTCCTAGGGTTAGCACAGGCACCACAGAGCCAGCTGACTTTAACTGCGGAGCTGCAGCAGCAGCAGCGACAGAGCCTGGGAGTCTGTGAGAGAGCAGCGCCGCAGCTCTAGGGCACTGCTGTGAATCTCAGAGGATCTGAGTTGAAATAACCACCCACTCAAGAATCCATCCTGGCCCACAATTCCTTTTTTACTCTTCCCTCTTCTTGGGCTGACCCTCTGGGGACACAAGAGGGTGACCAGGTAGAATTTTCACTCCATGTGAAGGTGAAAGTGCTCTCTGGGGATTCTGGCCCAGGTGACAATCCATCCACCTTCTCCTTTTCACAATGTGTTCTGGTTGCTGTTGACTCTCTTCACTTGGGTCATATTTCAGATAACCCAACTCAGAGTTAATCATCCGTCACCCTCCAATTCTAGATATCTTTGAAAGAGATGCAGCCATAACACCAAATATGTTTTCTTCTTGCACACTTCTCAGAGTCTCACCCTCTTCCTGCCCCTGAGAGATGATCCAGACCTCTGGCCCTTGGCCCACAGCTGGGTGATTGATCGATTAGAGGTGGGGAGACAGGCAGAAGTAACTCTGAGCCTACCCAAGGCATCCATAAGCCAGGTCTTGTGTCTCCAGGGAGCTCCCCACAGCACTCCAGACCTCAGCTGCAAGCAGTGAATTCCCCTGCCTAATCAACCTTCCACGCAGGCTTGCCTCAGTGCATACAGCAGAGCTCATGGAGGTGGAACTGTGGGTGGGACACTCCTGAATGCTTGTGTTAAGAGGTAAGTGAAGTGCAACCACAGAGTCTGTGTCACTATTTCCAGATAGCCAGCAATCTAGCTGTCTTTACTCAGCAGGTCAAACTGTATAGAAAACTACTTAATTGGATAGTGCCCAATATACATGCCCCCTTCATTCTTAACTTATATCTTTAAATTTTGGCCAGAACCGAATCATGTCCAGATATCAAAATTTACACTTTTCCATTCCCCTTGTATGTACAAGCAGCCAGTGAGATTCAGGAAATTGTTGGGACTTTAGGAAAGCTCAGGTAAGAGACTTTACTGGGGTCAGGGCTTTTTACCCATCCTTTCTCCTTCTTCCTACTTGAAGCACAGCCTTGCAGATCAGAGCTCCATCATGCACCCTGATATCACCAACTGCCTCCCAGGAAACAACTGCTAACAATGAATTGACAAGACAGAGGGGTATCCATCTCTGAAGACTCCAGGGAACCACCATACCAGCCATGGACTACTGACCTCTGACTTCATCATATATGAGTGGAAATAGCCTGCTTTCCTTTTTAAATTGCTATGATTCTGTGTTCCTCTGATAGCATCAGAACATAATTTCTAACACACCTGCACACATGCCAAATACAAGGTAAGATGCAACTAAAAACAAATGTTAGACTGGATAAAGAAAATGAGGCAGATATACACCGTGGAATACTATGCAGCCATAAAAAAGGATGAGTTCATGTCCTCTGGGGGTACATGGATGAATCTGGAAACCATTATTCTCAGCAAACTAACACAGGAACAGAAAACCAAACACTGAAGACGCCAGGTGTCTCATAAGTGGGAGTTGAAAAATGAAAACATGTGGACACATGTAGGGGAACATCACACACCGGGGCCTGTCAGTGGGTAGGGGGCTAGGGGAGGGATAGCATTAGCAGAAATACCTAATGTACTTGACAGGTTGATGGGTGCAGCAAACCACCATGGCACATGTATACCTATGTAACAAACCTGCACTTTCTGCACATGTATCCCAGAACTTAAGGTATAATTAAAAAAAAAAAAAAAAAAACAGTTAGATGGGAAATTATTCTGTGTATGGAGGGTTAGATAGTGAAAGGAACTCACCATGAAAGGAACACATGGAGGCCCAGATAGCAGGCCCACTGGGGAAGGGAGTGGCCAGTGGGTTGCTCTTACTTAAGGCAGAGGACCCTGAAAGCAGACTCAGTGTCCACCTCTCTGTAGGCCAGTCTTCAACTGCCCCAGGCAACTTTAGGTCCCCTGCTTGGCATTCCATTTTGTACTGTTTGGTTTTTTCGTTTGTTTTGCTCCACACATGTAAACACTAAGGACAGGGGAAAACTTCTTAACCAACTCAAGGAACCCTGAAGCTATAAAAGCAAAGAAAGTCATATTTGAGTATATAAAAACTAAAAACGTTTCCATAGCAAAAGCTATTATAAACAGATTCAATTAAATCTGATGATTAACTATTTTAATAAAGACAGATCAAGGTTAATATATTTGATGTATCAAGAGCTCTTGGAAATTGAAAAGAAAATTTAAAATCATATTATAAATTTTGTAGAAATGGCCAATGTACATATTTTTAGAAGCTCAAAATTACTACTGGTCAGGGACTTGAAAATTCAGTTAAAAATGAGACTGGCAAAAATAATGAATAGCATCAAGTCAAATAAACTGACTCAGTGCAGAGGGTGATTTAAAACGCATAGAGTACAGAATCTCAGACTGGTTAAACAGTTGGGTGTTTGTCTTAGCAGCAGTAAGGATGAGGAGGGAGATGAACCTCTTAATAAGACACTCCGTCTCTGTCAGATTCTCTCTGCACTGAATCCATCATCTTCATGTAGACACCTGTCAGCCTGAACCTAAGAAGCACTAGTCCTTATTTCCCCCTGCTGTGTCGCTTTTCCCTTAACACTGAGAGGAAGAGACACTAGGTGTCTGAGGGGCAAGTCAAAAGGCGGATCTTAACCAGAGTCACCCTCCCAGGACGGAAGTTCACTGACCATGGGCTGTACTTTGCAGGAGGAGAGGTCTCAACTTTTGTTTCAAGCATTTTATTCAACTATTGATCCTAACAGCAGGGAAGTTTTGCTTCATAGAGGTGTGTTCTTCTCACTAGAGAAGAACAAGTCAACGGAGGTTCCCAACCTTCCCAATGTCTGGAATAGACAGAGAATTAGAACATGTGTCTGGCTTAGTGGAGAGAAAGGCAAAGCTGCCATAACCAGATGTGACCCTCTAGGATCTCCATCTATCCTCCAGTTGGGGTAATCAGTTCCTCGGAGCAGCCTTTCATGTATCAGCTACTCATGTCCTGTCCTTGCCTCATGAAGAGAATTTCTCTGAGGCTCTGACCTTTGGAAGACATTAGAAATCTCAGAAGGGAAGAGAATGACCAAGATATTTAGTGAGTCAGAAATCAGAGCTTTATTATAATATGAAGCAAAAGAGGAAGAGAAGGCTTCCATTTGGGGTGCTCCATCAAGCACGAAGTTCTTCCAGGGAAGCCCCATAAGTCTCTGCGGTCTCTGACGACTCATGAAAGGAATGAGAGGAAGTGGAAAGAGTATCCATCAGGCTGCAGCATGTCCTTGATCATTCAGTCCCAAGAGCTCCTCTGAAGACCAGGTCAGCAGCAGCCCCCAGAGCTGTGGCAGCAGCCAGAGCCCCCAGAAGGTTCACTCTCACAGCAATCTGGGCTCTGGTGCCGGCGCCGGTGGAAGAGATGGGGCCTGTGGTGGCTCAGGCAGCAGCCACCACTCCCAGAGCTGCAGCAACCCCCAGAGCTGGGACCACAGCAACCCCCAGAGCTGGGACCACAGCAGGAAGAGACTGCAGGGGAACATGGAGCTGGGCACTGGGGTGGGCATTTGGGGGGACACTTAGGTGGACATTTTGGGGTACACTTGGGAGGACACTTGGGAGGGGGCTGGCACTGCTGCTGGTTTTGCTGGCAAGACATGCTGGCAGGAGTGTAGTCAACCTAAAGGATAATAATAAAACTCTTTAAATATTTCAAACCAAAGGTCATAAGTATACCTCTTCTAAAATCAATGCATGGGTGAAGAAAAACGATATTTAGATCATACAATCCTATCAGTAACCTGAAAGAAACAACTTGAATCTTTCCTCCAGATTAAAGTACATAGATTTAAAAAATCAACAGAATGAGCTTCTTATTCTTCCTTTCATGGGGAAACTGGGATTGCTCTGTCCTCACAAGCCTGAATAGAGTATTCACAGCTCCATGAAGTACCTGTTCTCTTAATACAAGCCCCAGCACCCAGGTGGGTGTTGCAGACACACCAGGGATCCTCTGGAAAATGTTTAGCCATGAAAACTCCAGGTAAAAGGGCCTGGCCTGAAGCAGTTGACAATTTCCATAGTGCAGTCTGCCCAAGATGGTGAACATGAAGTCATTGAAGACAGAGTTGGGAAAAATGGGCACAGTTAGCTATTCCCTTCGATATGAGCTCCAGCAGGTCCCAGAGCTTCTAGAGATTTGAGGCAAACTGAGTCCTATTCCTGCTCAGTATGGCAGAACACAAGCACACAACTCTGTTTCTCCAGCCTACCTCCATCCTCCCCATCCCTCTGCGCCGCTCATACCTCTCTGGTATTCCAGGTTGCCACTCACCCTGGTCACACGCAGGAGCACAGACACGTCCCTGGGGAGTCAGAGCAGATGAGGTGCTGAAGCTGGATGTGTCTTTTATAGGGCCCAGGCTTGGCTCTGAGAAGAGCAGGAGGTGGCTCTTGCACAACCAGGCACGTGCTGGGTCATTCCTGACATTCCCCTGCCTCCTTGTCCCTGCAATCCAAAGAGGCCTCAGGAGATTCCAGGACTCCTTTCTGTTCTGGGGCTGGGGTCTAGAGAGGCTTTAGTCAGTCACAGCCTTTACCAGGCGTGAGACCTAAAGAGTTAACTTAGGGAACCCAAGGCACCCATGCCTGGATGTGGTTCTGTTGGTTGCATCTTTTTTATGCATGTCCTCTGAGGAAACATCAGTTCTGAGCCACAGCTTTCTCTGACCTTGTGGAAATGTTCCATTACAACTCCCTCAACCCTGAGCAGTTTCTCTTCCATGTTCTGCTGTGGATCCAGCCATCCCAGGGGGCTTCTACAGCCTTGTCTCTTTCTAGGCATCCCTCCCTTGCCTAGGCTCTCAGCCCTTCCTCCTGGCCTCTGTGTTTCTGCTTTTCCTCTGACTCACCATGACAAGTCATTCACTGTATTAAATCTGAGTTGATTCTGTAGTCTAGAGCAAGGAGAATGATTGAGAATAAGCAATTCCCTCTAAAATCTAAATGTTTCCTTCATTCGAAGGAATTGTAGTGAATCCATTACTGGAGTCAGGAAACTTGCATATGCTAACTGGGTAGTCTATAGAAGTAGCTAGAACAATTATTAACAATTGCTAGAGTGTCACTACGATGCTCACTGTGAGTATCAGTTCTCATATGTAATAGCTGTTATAAACCAGATATACCTATCTCACTGAGCTGTTTTTAATATTAAGTGAGAAATAAGAAAAAGTTTGGTAGGACACTATGTGCCTGATACGCCCTTAATAAATATGTGTTTCAAAGAAAACTAATGCCATGTATTGGGTATTCGTCCAGGTCTTATGTGTCACTAATTGCCCGTATAGAGTCCTTACCCTCAGAGAGCTTAATTCAACCAGAGAATTAGATTATTTGAAACCTCTCTTGGAAAGTAGACATCATTTCTTGGGGCTCCTATGGAGAGGGAACTCCTTTCCTACCAGGAAGTAGAGGGTCAGCCAGGGGTCTAGTTATTCAGAGTTCTGATTCTGGATTGCACTAGACAGAGTTACCCATTCATTTATTCATTTATTTTAAACAGATATATTGAGGGTGAACCTTGAAAACATTACACTAAGTGAAAGAAGCCAGTCACAAAAGACTGCACATTGTATGATGTTATTTACATGAAATGTGTAGAGTAGGCAAATCTGTGGAAATAGAAAGGAGATGAGGCTTTAGCCAGTTACAGCCTCTCCCAGGCTGGACCCCTGAAGAGCTGACTTAGGGCATCTGAGGAACGAGAGCCTGGACAAGATTCTGTTCCCTGCATCTACTTTTACGTTTATGCCTGTCCTCTAAGAAATATCAACGGCTTCCAGGTGCTTTGGCAGGCTGGGAGAAATTGGGAAATTACTGCCAATGGATACAGATTTTCTTTTTGGAGTAACGAAAATATTCTAAAATTGTGGTGGTGATTGTCCAACTCCACGAATATACTGAAAACCACTGAATTTACACTTTAAACAAATGAATTACATAATATGTGAATTAAGTCTCAATAGAGGTGTTAAAATTAAAATTGAAAACGATAGACATTCACATCTCTGATTAAAACAGAGAAACAGACTGCCTTCACATTGCCTAATGCCTACTTGGTGGGAGAGGGGAGGATGCAGAGAAAGCCGTTTCCCATCGTCAGCTTCTAATGGAGGGATTCTATTCTCCCAGTTATCCAATCCTATTATCAGATCTGATTCCTGCTCTCAGACAGCTTTTACCTGAAGGATACAGTAAATCAACAGTGTGACCAGAGCAGTGTATTCAAAAGGCATTCCTTGAAAGCCTACAACATTCTTGGAGCACGTATGTCCAAACACAGGGATATAGAGGTGAATAATAAGTAGCCCATGACCTCAAGGACTGTAGAATTTAGTGGCCTTTTTGAAGATGACTGTAGACAAACATGGATACCAAAGGAGATGATGTCTGGGGACTGAACCTCCTGAGTCACTATTTCCCAGTGTGATTAGAATATGTTAGTTCATTCCACTGTCTTCACGGTGATATCACCCTCAGCTTCCTCATACTCTTTGACAAAAATACTTGTAACAATGTTGTAAGTGAGCAAATAGGGGGGCAAGTCTGTGTGTGTGTGTGTGCACTGTATGTGTGTGTGTGTGTTGTGTTCATATAAAAGTGCAGGTGAAATGAACATGCACATACATGAGCATCTGGATTGAGTGGTTGAGTAAGCAATGGAAGAACTAATGGGATCCAACCCCCTGGGAAACCAGAAATGGGATATAAGCAGCTCTTTAACGTGTCCCCTTTGCCCCTTTATAACTCAGAAAATGTTGAGAATTGGTTCACAAGTCAGTGAAGAAACACCTGCCTGCAAGTATTCTTGCTTCTGTCTCCACAGTTCTCACACCCTCATATGTGATGCCCCTGAGCCAGGAGACCCCGTATCAAGTTGCCCATGTTCCTTCAGGGACCAGCCAACCCATTGCCACATGAATGTTGGCAGGATCAATGCGTGATTGCAAGACCTCATGAATGAGCACATAGGTGTCATGAGAAGAACGTCCTGGGGGTGATTTCAGACATTTCATCTGAAGTTCACCTGCAGGCTGGTCTTTCCGTGTAGCTCCTTGATTTGTCTCCCTGGGAACTTAAACTCCATATATTCCAGAAAATTATTCCCCAGGAAATGCTGGAACTTTATTTTAGCCACAGTACAAGAAAAAGCCTTACATGTATCTTGATATATCTCACCTTATTTAATAGATTCACTAATCCAAATTTTCCCTTTACTATATCTTTGTAGCCCTTTTGATCTTCTTGTCGATACTGTCTGGCACTGTCTGGTTGGACCTGTTTTCACTCCCGAAAGAGTAAGTGTGGAGATAAGAGTTTATTTAACTATAATTTCCAAAAAGTTAAAAGTATATTTATATATGTTAATATATTACAGACATATCAAAGATTTTTTCACTTGTTAGTAAGGGAACCAGCATGATAGTAATGCTGGTTCAAAGAATTGGAGATAACAAAGTATATACAGTCAGAGGAAAAACTTCTAAAACAAGATTGCAAATTTAGATACATACTGGTTACACTTTTAAAAGGCAATGAAACCATGAGCTTGTAAATCTTCTGTTAAGTACAGTCTAGCTTTACAAAGTCTGGGCCTTAATCAACACCAAATATAGTAAGTAAAATCAACCCACCAATTAAAAAAAAATTCCTAGAGGGTCCCCATAAATCTTAGGCAAGTTTGTTAGTTACTAGGAAGAAGGAAAACCTTAAAAGACTGATCAGAAATCACTTTTTGGCTTAATTTTAAGTTCTGGACAATTTTATTCCCTAATTTTTAACAAGAAATGATTCTACAGGAAAGTGGGGCTTCAGAACCCAGGTCCAGAATGGCTCCTTGCTGAAGTCACATTTGGCTGATAGACATTAGAGGGGCATGAACTCCAGAATTCGTGTGTCATGGTCCTGCTAGAACTGGGACTCATTTCAGATCTTAATATTAGCATAGCTTATAAGAGATGTTCTAATACTGCCCCGCATCTGTTTCGCCACGTCTGGGACCTGCCATTTTCCTTAGCTGGTTGCCCTGGTGAGTTTACCACTGGGTGCCATCGAACTGGCTCTTGACAGACCCATATGGGAGTCTAAAGAGCAACAGCGGGAGTATGGAATATGAGAGGAGAAGAGGGCCCTGCGATAGGGAGCAGGACAGCAGAGGGGTATTCTGGGCAAAGCAAGAATTGGCCTGTCTGGTATTTACATACATATTTATATGACCTAAAGAAGATTGGTTTTATACTTATCTTAATTCATCAATTCCATGATACACTCTTCTTACATTTGTTAACAGCCCTTAAATCAGCATATAACATATGATTGGTGGCATGTAATAGTTGAATTTGCAACATTTTTCTCTTTCTTTATGGTGCATGAAATAAGGGTGCCCCTTACAACTGATAGCCTCTTAAAGCTCATGAAATATAGTAGGTAGGAATGGGGTATGTAGATATGAAATGAAATGATGAAAGACAGAAATTGACATTGATTTAGCATTAGTTCTGTTTTCAGGAATGTTGCTTCTAACACTTTTAACTTGGAGTAATATGTTTCTTCACAGGTACTAATTAGATACTAATGCATTGTATAAACTGTCTGCCAGCACACCATGAACAGGTTTAAAAGGGCAAAACTATTCCCTTCCTGGATCTAATTTATCTGAATTATTATTCAATTCACTTTCAAACTCAGATACTTTGACAAAACATCATCATCAATGCCAACACCTTTGAAGGGCCCTCCACAGTGCCGCTCCAGTGCACAGCCCATGTTCATCTCCGGTTCTTCTTGTGTGACTGACCCCTGCATGGGAAGCAGCTCCAGCTTCATCAGCTCCCAGAGCTCCAGTTACTGTGCAGTGTCAGCAGCCTTGTCTGTGCTGTACTGACTATACCTCTGTGGAACCAAAGTGCAAAGGGCAAAAACCAAGGACTTCCCCAGCCGAATGCTGTGCTCCCACTCTCCAGTCCTCCTAGTTTTATGCAACATCTATGCACTTGCTTCCCAATAAAAACCAAGACAGAGCCCATCATTTTTCATGACCCAGACAGCACTCTTTATAGACTATCATGGGATAAAACTATGTTAATTACATATGATCGCTACACACACACACCCCAACACCCTCACTGCCTATGTCCATTTATATCCAGTATTTCTATCTTTTTAATCACTGGAATTAGAAGAATTTCAGTTAGATGAATAGCTCACATTAAATATTATAATTGCAATCACTGCATATATATGCCTTGGGATTTCCCAGAGCAAGGAACTATTTCCAAAGATTCTGTGCTAAGCAAATTAGGTAATTATTAAGCAGGTCTTACAAGGGTAAATGAGAGAAAGATATGATCAGGTGAATTAAAAAAACAAAACAAAACAGAACATCTCTAAAGAGAAAACAATTTGAGGATTTCCTGGACTGTCCTCCATTAGTAAGTTCAAAAATCAGAGTTCATTAATTCACTCTCACATACATTCAGCAAGTATTGTTGACTATGTGGTCAACTCTGAAGATACAACATGATATGAAAGAAATATAATCTCTGCCCACTGTGACTATGTTTCAATGCAGAGACAGAAGCTTGACAAATAAAAGAAAATATATAATTACTAATTCTAAATGGTTCTCAACTTACGACAGTTGAACTTAGGATTTTTCAACTTTATTATTTCGGTAGAAATTATACTTGGGATTTTGAATTTTAATATTTTCCAAAGCTAGCAATACATCCTATGTCTGTGTTGATGCCTGGCACGCTGCTGCAGCTCCCAGTCAGCCATGGGGTTGCAAGAGTAAACAGTCAATACTCTATGGTGTACGCTGTTGCCAGATGATCTTGCTCAACTGTTGGCTAATGTAAGTGTTCTGAGCCTGTTTAAGGAAGGCTAGGCTAAGCTTTGATGTTTGGTAGGTTAGTTATTTTAAATGTGTTTTTGGCTTAGGATATTTTCAACTCGCCATAGGTTTATCTGGATATAAACCCATCGTAAGTTGAGGAACACCTGTATAGGCATTCAGGTGGGTGGAACTATCCCACTGCAGGTTTTCAAATGTTGCTAGGAATTCCCATTGAGACCTAACCTTATTCCTCAAGGCCCTTCCTAATTGACTATTCTGGAGGTCCAACAGAGGTGGGTACTAAGATTGCTTACTAAGATTGCTTAATAGCTCTCCACCACATCAGCCAGAAGGGTCTGTAGGCTGGAGAAACTGTAAGCTGGGTGTCTTTCAGACATCCCCACCCCGAGGCTGTAGGAGTGAAAAGGACAAGGAAGAACCACATAGGCATCCTCTCCGGATCACTGCACATTTGGAAATGGGCTTCTATTTTCATGTGTGGATGTCAAGAGGGCTCAATTCAATTAGCTTTACCTGTGCATGAGAAAGAACAAAGAATCAGAGCAGGGGATAATATGCTTCCTTCATTTGGACTCAGGGAAACCATGGCATTCCTCTGCAGAAATCCTCTTTTACATAACAGCTAGCTCAGCCACAGAGACTGAGCACAGAATTATAGATTTATCTCATATTTTATCATGAGAGCATTTGGGAAACAATGTCTTTTAATTTGCAAGGACATTTTCTTTCAGAGTCACTTAAAAGACAATTATTTAAAGGAATATTTTGAACATATTATAGTAATATTTCCCCTGATACACCATTATATCCTTAATTTATTTATTTCAACAGTGTGTCCATATTTTAGGTTATTTATTTTGTCTTATTTTATTTATTAAAACAAAGCATTTATGTATTTTTAAAAGTTAATTTCTTTATGTTGGAAGGTTGATTTTTCTTCTATTCATCAAAAGTTAGGAACCTTAGCAATGTATTCAGGAAGAAGAAGTGGGAATTGGTAAGTAGATGGAAACATAAAATATTTAAAAATAGAAGCAAGAAAACTTGAAAATATTTATTGTGGCAAGGCAACTTGTTCAGAGCAATCACATCCAAACTTCAGGCGAGTAAATTTTGAGCCCAGCCCCAAGTCATTGTGCCAATGGCTGCTTCTGAGACACAGCTCAGGTGTAGCAATGCTCCGAGGCAAGCGCTCTTGAAAGGATGAAAGGCACTGATGAGTGAGATGCATGAGACGGGTGCAGGTTGTTGGTGTTTCAGTTTCTCAGGTGATGCTCAAAGTCCTGGTAGCAGCAGCCCCAAAGCAATAGCTGGAGCCCTGATGCCATCATCAGCTGAGACCACAGCAGCTCCAGAGCTAGGCCCACAGCAGGAAGAGACTTGAACAGGGCACCTTAGGAGGTCCCTTAGGGGGACACTTTGGGGGGCACTTGGTAGTGAGCCCTTTAAAAGGAGGCTGGCACAGCTGCTCGGTTTGCTGGCAGGACATCTTGGTGGGAGTTCAGTCAACCTAAAAGCCAATACAGGTGTTTTATAGACTTGTTAAATCTTAGATCATTGTTTCCTCCCTTGGAATCTACCCTGGGGTTGCTGAAATATTGAACAAATCATAACCCCCCCCCCGCCCCCCCCCCCCACTCTCTCTCTCAAGTCAAAGCCTCCATTTTGTTCATTCCTCTGTCTCTAAGATATGGCACAGTTCTTGTCACATAGATGATGTCCAATAAATGTAGATTTCCCCCTGAAATGGAAGCACCATAAGAACAGGGATTATCCTCCCCTCTTTTGCATACTTCTATATTCTAATGTCTAGAAGAACACTGGGTAATTAGTAGGAGCTCAATAAATAGCTGGTGATACAAGAATAATATATGAATGAACAAACGAACGAGAAAAGAAAGGTAGCCAAGAAGGGAGGGAGGAAGAGAGTGGGGAAGGGAAGGAGGGAGGGAATTATAGCTGAGGTAGAGGAAAGGATACCAGTTGGCATTTCATGGTAATATTGAGTATTGCCATTTTCTCTGGGTGCCTCTGCCATCTTCTCTAAGCATCTAGAAATGGATCTGTGAGATGTGAATAGCGTGGAATAATCCCTCCCCAGCCAACTGACTCAGTTGCCAGAAGCCAGACATTGGCAAGAATTTGGATTGACTAATCCCTCTAATTCCCAGGGCCTCTTAATTCCTAGGCTGGATCTTCCTAGGCAGCATCTCTACTCCTATTACCCACTTTTCTCCTGTCTTTCCTTTCCCCCTGTGATTTTCAACAGCTACTTACCCTTTCAGTTGTGCTCTAAGTTCCAAAAGACCCACTCACACTGGTCAGACCCAGGTGTGGAGCAGGCAGCCCTGAGGATGTCAGGGCAGATGAGAAGTGGGGTCCTGACACACATTTTATAGGCAGGCACTCGCCTGACTGGGCCTTAGTGAGCCATGGTTCTGGGTGGAGCAGGAAGTGGCTCCTCCCATACTGGGGCATCTGCAGGGTAATTCCTGACATTTCCCTCCCTGCCTCTTCAATCCATCCTTCCTGGGGAGATACTGAGTTACTCTTCTGAAGCTAGAGAACGAAATCTCACCAAAGTATATTATTTCCTAGGCTGCGACTCCATGAAGCAGCATGAGGATTCCTGACCCTTGAGACAAGAATCTGGTTTCTCAAGACTCTATGGTCCTGTTCCTTCTTGGAAATAAATAAATAAGTTTCGTCTCTTCCTAATTCAGTCTGTGATCCAGCTTCTCGCTCTCTTTCTCTTTTCAAAAACATACATTAACTATAAATTTTTAAACAGGACTGTTTAAAAATATTTTTTCAAAATAAGGGATCTATTACATTCATTGAATGTCGGTGTTCTCCATGTCTATCAAAGATCTTCTGTAAGAATTGGATACTTACACTCTTTCCCTTCACAAAGTCTTCCCAATTTTAAGAAACTATGTTTTGCTCTTACATTTTACTTAAACATTTGACATTTCAATGCCTCTCTGCTAGCAAGAAAGAGTATAAATATCTAAGATTTCTTAAAACATCGGGTACAGTTGCTTTTGAATTATATAGACCTATTTTCACTTTATAGGTCACATTTTTCTGCCAGTAAAATTGTTACCAGTTCACAAAATGAAATAAGTACATTATTATTTCAGGATATTCTTTTAGTCCATCAGTTCCTCCATGTTAACCTATTAGAGATTTGTATCAGTCTGTGTCCATTCAGGAAAACAAAAACACTCCTTATTTTGACAGAAACAATAAGCATTGGATTAAACAGATATTAGAGGATTGAAAAGGCAAATGGAGAATTCTAGCATCACACGGAGCAGCTATTGCCACACTAAGGATAGGGAACAAGGGAAAGGGGGTTGGACTTCTTGAAACCTAGAGACCCGCAGAGCGAGAACCCAAACTTCTGAGGTGGGACACTGGCTAGTGGGGCCGGTGCTTCTGAGGAAAGGAGAAGAGGATAGTTCTGGAAGTGTGGCGAAAACTGGGGACAGGAACCAACTGCTACTGCCAGATTAAAAAAAAAAAAAAAAAAAAAAAAAAAATCTGTGAGGTGACGCGTATGGTCCTTTCGCTCCTGACTTCTGCGTCCTCTTGCGCCCCCTGGTGACAAAACCTAATAGAGGACTACCAGCAAAGTAGAACCACAGTTGCAAAGCCCAGGCCAACATCACAAAGTAGAGCCCAGAAGGGTAGGTTTGGAGCTGACAGACGTGAGTTTATGAGTCCACAGAGAGCTGCTGGGGTAGATGGAGAAAATAGAGAAGCATGTTTCAAGCAGGGATGCGTGCATGATTCCACACTTTAAAAGTGCAACTAAAGTCAGTAAATGCAGAGTAAGTAGATCTATGTGACTCCAGTTGAGGGTTTGTATTGCTGAAAAAGAACTCAAACAAATTTACAAGAAAAAAACAAACAACCCCATCAAAAAGTGGGCAAAGGATATGAACAGACATTTCTCAAAAGAAGACATTCATACAGCCAACAGATACATGAAAAAATGCTCATCGTCGCTGGCCATCAGAGAAATGCAAATCAAAACCACAATGAGATACCATCTCACACTAGTTAGAATGGCAATCATTAAAAAGTCAGGAAACAACAGGCTGGAGAGGATGTGGAGAAATAGGAATACTTTTACACTGTTGATGGGATTGTAAACTAGTTCAACCATTATGGAAAACAGTATGGCGATTCCTCAAGGATCTAGAACTGTATGTACCATATGACCCAGCCATCCCATTACTGGGTATATACCCAAAGGATTATAAATTATGCTGCTATAAAGACACATGCACAAGTATGTTTATTGCGGCACTATTCACAATAGCAAAGACTTGGAATCAACCCAAATGTCCATCAGTGGCAGACTGGATTAAGAAAATGTGGCACATATACACCATGGAATACTATGCAGCCATCAAAAAGGATGAGTTTGTGTCCTTTGTAGGGACATGGATGCAGCTGGAAACCATCATTCTTAGCAAACTATCACAAGAACAGAAAACCAAACACCGCATGTTCTCACTTATAGGTGGGAACTGAACAACGAGATCACTTGGACTTGGGAAGGGGAACATCACACACCGGGGCCTATCATGGGGAGGGGGGAGTGGGGAGGGATTGCATTGGGAGTTATACCTGATGTAAATGACGAGTTGATGGGTGCTGACGAGTTGATGGGTGCAGCACACCAACATGGCACAAGTATACATATGTAACAAACCCGCACGATATGCTCATGTACCCTAGAACTTAAAGTATAGTAATAATAAAAAGAAAAAAAGAAAAGAAAAAGCCAAGTTGTAGTCAGCAGATGAAGTTGAAAATTAGGAGAAAAATTTTTACTTAATTGACTTCCTTCTATCAGGAGTAAGCAGACAGTGCAAGGTTTTGTGCAAGCCTCAAAGTGTTTACTATCCAACAGTAGACTGGGAATTAAAAAAAAAAAAAAATCCTCTAGCTTTGGCTTTGCCTGAATTTTCATTTGCGACTGGGGATCAGTCACTTCACCTCTACGAGCATCAGTTTCTCTGTCTAAGATCCATGTGACTTCAAAAATGTAATGGCAACATAATAAAAGCAGTTATATATATTTTTTAAAAGTGCCTATCTGCAGCTCCAACAAGGGGAAGAAGCAAGAATATCCAAATATATTTTCTTTTTAAAGAGATATTGTTATGTCACCTAGGCTGGTCTCAAACTCCTGGTCTCAAGCAATCTTCCCACCTCGATCTCCTGAGTAGCTGGGACTACAGGCACACACCACCATGCCTGGCTCTAATAGATTTTAAAATGTGTTTGATAACAAAAAAGTTTAATAAAATTCTAGTGTCAGTCAAAATGAAGAAAAAAAAAATCTAAACTTGTGAGTTCCAGTTCAAGAAGGCTGACTGAATACATGCTGCAGACTTTTGCTAATTACTGTTTAGTGGAATAAGAATATTCTCCTTGATTTCAGAGGTCTGTATTGTGAATAGTATTAAAGTTTGTTAAATGTTTTTCTCTACATCTATTAAGATGATCTTTTTGTTTTCTTTAATCTGTAAATACACTGAATTACATTGGTAGATTTTCTAGTTACAAAACATACCTTCCCTTGCAAACTTTCCTCACTGGACAGGATGAAATAGTTATTGGGAGACCAGTTCTCCTTACTAACACAACTATAAAACTCAGATTAAACCAGAAATTGTATTTTGGAAGGCAGCAGAGAAGTGCTGAAGTAGTGTGAACTGGAGAAGCTAAGACTCCAGGGAGAGGAGCTGACTTCTGCAACCACTTTTAATCCCGAGAGCATCTGTCAATTCTGGGCACGTAAAACACTGAGAATCCAGATTATTTTAAGCATGGAAAGAACATAGCTGGGAAACAAAGAAATCAGCTGAGCCTGTAGCAGAAACATGGGGACCCTCAAGTGCACACCTAGTTTTCTCCTAAGGTATTTGACAAGTTCGGGGAGATGTAGGACAATAAGCTAAAACCTAAGTGGGAAGTTTCTAGAATGTTGCAAAGCTTTTCGTGGTTTATGAGACAAAGATTATAGTTCAGGAATATATCTGTTAACTATGGCCTCAATTATAGTGCACAACAACAATGTAATAAACAAAATGCATAGAACAATTATTTATTTAGTTTGTGAGAGTACAGGTCTTCAGGGTGATAGAGGTCAAATCTGACCTAGGCTGGGCTCAGCTGGGTGGCTCAGCTCTTCTCCATAGGTCTTTCATTCCTCCTTTTGGGGCCTGTAGGCTATCTAGGACATGTTTTCTTGTGGGCATGGGATACCATCGCTGCTGCCTTATTCTATTAATCAAAGAAAGCCAGAAGGCCAAAATCGAGGTCAAGGGATTAGGAAATATATTTTGCTCCTCAGTGAGGGGAACTGCAAAGTCACAAGGCATAAAGGCATGAATACTGGCAACAATGCAATCTATCTCTACCATGGGAAAGCAAGGGAGGGGAGGCATCACCAAATACTTCAGACAAATTCTAGATTTATCGAAGACTTGAAAGGAGAAGAAAAGTATATATCTTTATTTAGAAAAAATAAAGCAAATATGTATTATATGTTATCTGAGTGGAAAAATAATTTAAATATTTAAAATTAATGAAAACATAAATGTGTATACCCATAAAACAAGGAAATAAAAATTAGATGGCACACAATATGAAAACTTTTACCATAAATAAAACAAAAATGTATATGAATGAAAACTAATTGTGAACAAATGAACTGTGATGTGTATGCATAGTAAGTCTAAATGAAGAATGGAAATGAGCAATGCAAGTCTTCTGTTAGGATTCTTAAAATACAAAAAGCATACTTCAGGGGAAATTTTGGCAGTCAACATGCATGTACTGCCTGGATTATCTTTTGTCCCTTTTTATTGCTCTTGCGCACATTGCCCACCCCACTCCCCACTTTCTGATGTTTTCCCACCTTCAACAGCCAGCACCTGCAGCTCTTCATCAGTAGCTGGGCTGCCCTTGAGTTCTGGAGCCACTTTGCCCACACATGCAGAGAGCTGGAAGTACCAGGGATGTCCAGGTGGGCAGGTCCTAAATTCCCTTAGTTTTCTCCTATCTGAGAATGTCTTTATATAACTTTCATTGCTGAAAGACAGAAAATTCTTTGCTGCATATAAATATCTGATTGACAATTGTCATTTTTGTTGTTTTCCTTCAGTACTTTAAAAATCATAAGCTGCCTTCTTCTGGCCTCTGTGATTTCTGATAAGAAATCTGCAACGATTTGAATCTTTGCTCCGGTTTTAGTGATGCATCGTTTTTTCTGGCTGTTTTCAGGATTACTCCTTTGTCTTTAGTTTTCAGCTGATGTTACCAGGGTTTTTTGAGCTTAGCTTGGGATCACTTTTGGTGATCTCATGAGTTTTGGATTCACTCTGATTCTTGAATCTGTATATGTATTTCTTTTACTAAACTTGAAAAGTTTCAACAGTTATTTCTTCACACATTTTTTTTTCAGTTCCACATTCATTCTTCTGTCTTTCTGGGATTTCAATGACATGAATGATAGATTTTGTTATTGTCTCACAGATCCCTGATGCTCTGCTAAATTTTTGTTTGTTTTTCTCTCTGTTTTTTAGATTAGATTATTTATCTTGATCCATTTTCAAGTCTACTGACTCTTTGTCATCTCCATTCTGCTACTAAATTTACTCAATGGCTTTTTGAAAATTTAATTATTGCATTTTTTAGTTTTAACATTTCTATTTGGTTCTTCTTTATATCTCTTATTATTTTGCTGAGACTTTTTATTTTAACATTGTTTCAATATTGTTTATAATTGCTCATCTGAGCATTCATATAATAGCTGATTTAAAGTCTTTGCCAGATAATTTCAATATTTGTGTTGTCCGAGCATTGGTTTCTGTTTATTATTTTTTCCTATGTGAGTGACATTTTCATGGTTCTTCTTTTGCCAAGTAATTATAGTTTGTATGTTGGACACTTTTAACATTTTAAACAAGACTCCAGATCTTGTTTAAATTTGATGGAAAATGTTGATTTTTTTGTTTTAACAGGCAATCTTCCATGTAAAACTATTCCAATTATCAGTTAAGTTTTTGAAGTTTTTGTAGTGCTATTCGTAACTGTCCAGAGTGAGTGCCAGCCAGCAACAGCCTGAGGTCTGGGAAGTAGAACCTGTATTAATGAGTCATCATATGTTTTTGTTTGCTAATTAGGATCCGATCCTTGCACATGTGTCCTCACAGCAAACTCTGGAATTCATAAACAATTTTATGGGGTCTCTTACCTGAGCTTCTGTCTCTCCCTCTGCAATCTCCTCAGTACTTTCAGGTTCAGCGAGGCTCACCTTCATGGTCTTCTTGCCAGAAATTGAGCCTCTAGTTACCCTTTTCTGCCACACATTTATATGACTAGATCCATGTCTAGGACCAAGAATTGGGAAGACAGCGAGAGACAGAAAGCAATAGGGGTTGGCCCCACCCCTTTGAGATTATAGCTCCACGAAGTGGAGAAGGAAGTTCCCCTTCTCACATTTTATGCTCCTGCTAGGTCCCTTATCAGCTGTTGCCACTGCCATCCACCATGGAGTTTCCTGAGATATGGGGTAAGAAAGAACAAGGAGATTGAAATGGGGGACTTCCACACCCTCTATGGGCTTACCCTTTTGCTCCTTAAGCCAGAACTAACTGACTTCTTCAAAAGCTCTCTATGTGCCCCACAGCACTCATTTCCAGGTTTCCAAATGCATTAAGTTCAGGCCAGGATAAACCAAAGGAGGAAAAGGGAAGCTATGCACCTTTTCAGACCTACTTTTTGAATTCTCATGTCCTTCCACTATCTGTCTGCTGCTATTTCTAGCTCGTAGCTAGCTAGCTCCTGTCAGTTTTCCCAGGTTTTTATGGTTGCATTGAGTGGAGGAAAGATAATTTTACTCCATCATACACAGAATAAAAGTCCCTGAATTGTAATGTGAAGTATTTATTCTAATTCATTGTCTTCCTTTCTTTCTTCACGTATACAACTTATGTATAAATTAGATCTCCATTGTGTATCTTCTATATTCATTACTTTGTGTCTTATCCTTTAGGGGTTTTTGTTGTTGTTGTTATTCTTTTATATTTTCTAACTTGTGTGTCCCTTATTGTATATTTAGTTGTGTTTATTATTCCTGGGATATCTCATAAGGAGTTTTGTCTTTTGATTCAATTTCTTTTTTTGTGTCTTTTGATTCAATTTATTTTCATATCCATTGCATTTATAAAATTTTTTTAAAAAGTATTGGTCAGGCAAAAAGTGCTGATGAATTAAGAAGTTACTTCATAGAATCTCAAATAATCTTATGCATTCATTTTAAAAAATGGTGAATTGTATCTAATACCTCTGATGCTAATGGAATCTTTTTAAATGCTTGTGACTTTACATATCTTATCATTTAGGCCTGTGAATTCATATTCTGCTAGGGAATATTAGAGATTCTGACTGGAAATAATTACAAGGGAAATACTCCAGTGTCTATGTCAAGGCCCCAGTGCGGTCAAGGCCCCACTTTATAGTCCAAGCACCAGGAAACCAGCTCATCAGGTGAAGACTTTACCTCAGTACTTCTCCTTCCCCCACCCCAACAAAAAATATTACCTACTTTTTCGATTGTAATCTGACCACCTTCTAGGGGGTCAGAGAAGGAGGGATGAGGATGTGAAAACTCAAACTAAGTTTATCCCCACCCATATTCCTGAGTTCTTCACAGGAGCAGGGTTTCCCTATGTTTCCCTGGCTTTACTCAAGAGGGGACTTAAGCCTCCTCGGTAACTCCCTGGCCACCATATCCTGGGGGCTGAAAAGAGTTAAAATGAAAATTTGGCAGGAACTTTCATCCTTAAGGATGACAAATATTTTTAAATAGAGGAGTTCCAATACCAGAATAGGCAAACAAACAAACAACAACAATAAATACCCAGAAAACCCACCATGGCAAGAGTAATCTAGGTTAAAAAAAAGAGAAAATATTATAAATTATCATCAAATATTATAAATTAAAAAGTTATGTATCTTCATAACAATAATAAAGCAGAGAATAAAATATAAAAATAAAAGTCTGTCAGTAACTGTACACTGCCAACGCTGAAAGCTTAGACAAAATGGGAAGCATACATTAAAAAGTATAATCTAGTAAAATAAGAAGAGACAAAAAGCATGAATTCTCTTATAACTAGTTAAGAAACTAAAGTACTATTAAGAGTCATAGAAAACAATGGCCAAAATTGTTTTCTAGGCAAACAGTACAAAACTATAAAGGAGGAGATCGTTTCAAATTTATTTAAGGATATTGGGCATAAAAATTCAATCATTTTGAAAAACAGATTAGCACTCTATTATAAATTTAAATTCTTAGCTACTAACTACACCAAGATTCAGCAATTCTTCTCCTAGAAGACATGTACAAGAATAAACATCTGAACACCACAAAACTGCCAAATCCAGAGATGTCCTTTGGTCTTGCACAGACACTCTTACCAGGATGAGTCTCAGAATTAGCCCAGGCTGCAGAGGTGTCCAAAATGATGAGGAAGAAGAACCAGGGATACCCTTCATAGGAGGAGTCCCCAGGCCGGGCTCAGAGATGAGCCTTGTCTGTGGAAGGAGCAGGAGAAAATCTCTCACAACCAAGGAACATGTAGGGCCATTCCTGACATTCTCCTTCCAAAAGAGCTGTAGGAGCACTCTGGCCTCTCACTGGGGTCCAAGACCTGTGGGCCTTCAACAAATCACACCCTTTCTCATATATAAGCCTCAGATGGCCTGATATCCCAAGAACCTGGTCACTGGGCTGAGGCTTTAAGGCCCGGGTCACTGCGTGCCAGTCCCTTCTCATGAAATAGGTGGTCACATCTTTCTTGCCAGGCTTTGTGAGGTGGAGCTTAGACGAGACAAACAGGAAAGAGAGGATAGAAAACTTTAAGAGAGTTTTTTCAGAAGAATCTATAAGACTAGATGTCCCTTTGTGTATATATGATGGAGAAACGGGATAGATCAAAGATTGTACCAACATATCAAATGTCTTGACCAAAGAAATGATCATATGGTGGAAAGAGAACAAATGTTGGGAGGGGTGTAGATCTGAGGTCTTAGCCAGACCTTCTGATGAATGAAGAGGTTCTGGAGACATTTAGAGATACCACCTTGGAGATTATCGATTCCTGGTCTAAAGGGACTTTGAGATAAACTTCTGAAATCATCACCCTGGCATTAATCATTATTTATTCATACATCTAACATGATTATTTATTTATTTGAGCAACCAAAATGTGTAGGGTATTTTACGGGGACCCAAGAGGATGAGAACAGGGTTTCTTTACTCAGCAGCTCTCACATTCTGATAGGATCAGAATTGTAGAGATAAACACACATATCTTATAATGTTTTACAATACTAGTAAGAAATCTTATGGAGTAGGGACAACTTTGTGAAATAGTATGCTGTTTCATACGCATTTCAGGTCATGGAACAGTGAGAAGGCACACTAAAAAAAAAATTGGACACCTGTGGGTGTAATGAAGTGCTTCTCTGTCCCCCAGTCACCAAAAACCAGGGGAACTGGCTTTTTTGTGCTTTTGTACCCTACCGCCAATTAAGTATATGTGTGTGTGTGTGTGTGTGTGTACATGCATGGATGCACACACACACACCACATGTAAATGCCCATACACTTCAATCCTGCCTCTCACTCCATCATGGTTGCTACAAACATCTCTTCACAGAGAATGAGGAAACTCAGGCTGATAACACCAAAGAAAAAGTTGGACTAATCGAAGTATCCCACATATCTCATTGCAAAGTAATGATTCAGGAGATGAGATTCAGAGCCACCTGCTTTGGACCTCATGGGCTTTTCTCAGGCAAAGAACTGCTTCAGAGATTCTAGTGGACTGTGAGCTTCTCAAGGTCAGAGGTTGTGTCTGATTCACCTCCGAATCCCAAATTCCAGACTGATGTCCACAGACCTCATCTGGTGTGCTAAATGAATGTCCATTTAACCAAATACTTTGTTCATTTTTTGATCTATTTTACATTTGTCCTGAAAGCTTGTGGAGGGTATGGACCTTGTCTGAAAATAGGTAATAAATAAATTGAGAATGGAGAACCTCTAAAAGAGACTTAGAGGTCATACGTTTCTCCTTATTTGGGAACTTCACTGAGGGAGTGGCCACTGCCATTTAGTTCACAGCTGTATTCTGCTCCCTAAACAATGAATGGTAGAATGATAGGCTTCAATCAATGAAAAAAATCTGACAAACTCTTCCTTGATTATTCAATGTCAAGCTGTACTCAATCCCTCAGTCAATGTCACCTCCCATTCCTCATTCCCCGGGATAACTGGACTCCAGGTTTAGAAGCTCCCCAGCATGGCAACCCCTTCTCAGGCCACTTGTTAGAGTTTAGGAATAAGCTCCTTAAAAGTAGCAACCATAAGTGACCATCTCTAGAGCCCCCATAAGGCCTAGACGCTGTTCATTTGTTTTAGCTTGCATTATTGAGCATCTTCTACATACCAAACATATGCTACATATTTTCATTTCTTAATGTTCAAATCAATGAGTATTAGGATACTCATTGATCATTTTAAAAAGAACACAGATGCCTAGGAAACATGAGTGATATTTCAAAGGTCATGAGTTAGAGCTAGAATTGACACCAGGTTCCCTGAGTGTAGTTACAGAGACCTGACCTCTATAACCTGCCTTCCTTTTGCCAAATTAAGAAAGAGTTAATTGTTTTGATTAAATCGGCTCAATCATCACTATCCTCACAACTGAAATAAATCAGAACAGCACAGCTGCTCTTCAGAGGACAGCTGAGGGAGAAGCAGAGACCCAGAGTCCACCCTGAAGGACGGGTCCCAGGAAGGATGGCTGGGTGAGGAGGGTTCTTCCTAATTCAAACCTCCAGAACAACCAGCCTAGGAATGGCTGGTACCTAAAGCAGGACCTCAAAAGCAAACCCCAAGTGTAGGGAAAATCAGAATGGAATGTCTCCACAACGAAAAATAAAAATAAAAAATAAAACAGCCTGTGACTTTGACCTGAGTTTTCCCAAAGAACAAATAGCATATTTATCCAGACATTGGCTCCTTGTGCATCCCAACCTAACTCTTCAGAGTTCCAGCCTAGAAGAGGGTGCAACTGGATAAAGCCTATCTAGACCCTAGCCCCAGACAGGGGCCTTGGGAGCTCCCAAGGCCTCCTTGAATTGCAGGGACAAGGAGAGAAGAGAACGTCACAAATCACCCAGAACGTGCCTCGTTGGGCAAGAGCCACTTCCTGCTCTTACTAGAGCCAAGCCTGGGTCTATAAAAGACACATACCCAGCTCCAGCACCTCATCTGCTCTGACTCCCTAGGGACATGTCTGTGCTCCTGTGTGTGACCAGGATGAATGAGAACCTGGGAGACCAGAGGGGTTGGAGAAGAACAGAGAGATTGGAGGAAGTAAAGAGTCTCAGGAAAAACAGTTATGTATTTGATACTGAACAGGAATAAAATTCAGAGGGAGAGAAAACTATTGCGCTGTGGTTTAAGATGTCAGTGGCACTTTGCCACTCTGGAAACTGACCTGGGCCGAAAGGCAGTTGTGCCAACCTCATCTATTTTAGGAGCTTGTTTTTATAATAATATGGTGGCACTTTAGAGAGTTTTGAATACTGCATGCAGGACTATGAAGACTGAGAAATCCTTGTGTCCTTTTATAGAGGAGAATAAGACATTGTTTACTACATCTGCATTTTAAATCTATGTACTTTTAATTAGAGGAAAGATTTATATGTTTCCTCTGGATGCTTATTCATGTTTTCTAAATATCATTTACTATCGCCCTTCATAGTGATTCTAGATGAGGTAAAAAAAACATGTCCCTTGATTTAACTAATCCATACTATGTCATTATGCTCTTCCAGGTTGATTAAACACCTGCCCAGATGTGCTGCCAGCAGAACCAGCAGCAGTGTCAGCCCCCTACCAAGGGCCCTTCCAAGTGTTCTCTGAAATGCCCCCCAAAGTGTCCATCCCAGTGCACAGCACTATGCACAGTTTCTTCCTGCTGCAGTTCCAGCTCTGGGGGCTGCTGCAGCTCGGGAGGCGGTAGCTGCTGCCTGAGCCACTACAGGTGTTACAGGTCCCACTGCCACAGACCCCAGAGCTCCAATTGCTGTGAATGTGAGCTTTCACAGGGCTCCAGCTGCTGCCACAGCTCTGGGAGCTGCTGGTGATTTGGGTCCTGAGGACCTCTGAAGTACACATGGGCCAAAGCATCAATTTGCTTCTCATTTTTCCATTCCCTCATTTTGACATCCTGGGGATGGTCGATCTCAAAGCTAACTCAGGCATTTCCACATGTAGAACATTCTGCTTATCTTCCATTTTCTCTGCAAAAATAAAGTTCCTGTTTCTTACTTAAAGTGTGTCCTGGTCACTCTCTCAGCCCTGCATAGTCCAGAATCATCAGTGAGCCCTTCTTCAGAGAGCCTGAGGCCAAGGCAGAGCTTGACTAAGGGGTAGGTAATTGGGCAGCTTCCCAAGGGTGTGTGTGTGTGTGTGTGTGTGTGTGTGTGTTTAATATAAAATATAAGAAAATATCACCAGAAGTGTAGTGAAACTGAAGAATATGTACTTGGCAGAACTTGTTTGGAGGAGTGAGCTTACGTAACAGAAGAAATGGAAAGCAGAGAAAAAGTAAAAATATGATATTTGATGGCAGTGTAGCTTCATAATCAGTCTTCTGAGTATAGACATACCTGTCACTGCAAATAGCTTTAGTGTTTGTCACAGATACTGCTTTTTTTACAATTGAGATCTGCAGAAACCCTGCATCCAGCAAGTCTGTCGGTGCCATTTCTCTAGGAACATGTGTTCTTTGTGCTGTTTTGTCACATTTTGGAAGTTCTCAAAATATTTCAACTTTTTCATTATTGTTATATGTGTCATGGCGATCTATGATCAGTGACCTTTGAAGCAATGACTGTAATTGTTTTGGGAGCACTATGAACTGCATTCATGTAACACAGCAATCCTAATCAGTAAGTGTTGTGTGGGTTCTGACTGCCCAACCTATTGACCATTCTCCTGTCTCTCTGTCTCCTGGGGTATTCCTATTCCTTGAGACATAACAGTATTGAAATCAGGCTAGTTTATAACCCTACAATGGTCTTAGGCATTCAAGTGAAATGAAGAGTCACAAATTTCTCATATTAAGTAAAAACTACAAATAATTAAGCTTAATGAGAAAGGCATGTAGAAAGCCAAGCTATGCATTTTGGTCCAAACAGTTAGCCAAGTTGTGATTGCAAAGGAAAAGTTCTTGTAGGAAATTAAAAGTGCTACTCCAGTGAACACAGAAGTGTAAGAAAGCAAAACTGCCTTATTGCTGATATGGTAATAAATAAATAAATAAATAAATAAATAATTCGTGGTCTGGATAATAGATCAAACCAGCCACAAGATTTCCTTAAGCCAAAACCTACTCCAGAGCAAAGCCCTAACTCTCTTCAATTCCATGAAGGCTGAGAAATGTGAGGAAGCTGCTGAAGAAAAGTTGGAAGCTAACAGAGGTTGGTTCATGACGTTTAAAGAAAGAAGCCATCTTCAAAACCTAAAGTGCAAGGTGAAGCAGCAAGGGCTGATGCAGAAGCTGCAGCAAGTGATCCAGAAGATGTAACTAAGACAATTGATAAAAGCGAATACACTAAGCAACAGATTTTTAATGTAGATGAAACAGCCTTATATTGGAAGAAGATGCCATCTAGGACGTTGATAGATGGCAGAAATAGAGGAGAAATCAATGCTAAGTCTCAAAGAAAGGCTGACTCTTGTGGTAGGAACTAATGCAGCTGTTGACATTAGTCTAAGTCAATGCTCATTTTTAATTCTGAAAATCCTGGGGCCCTTAAGAATTATGCTAAATCTAATATATCTGTGCTCTATAAAATGGAACAACAAAGCCTGGATGGCAGCACATGTGTTTACAGCATGGTTTGCTGAATATTTTAAGCCCACTTTTGAGGCCTACTGCTCAGAACAAAGAATACCTTTCAAAATATTACTGCTCATTCACAATGCACTTATTCACCAAAGAGCTCTCTCTGATAGAGATGTACAAGATTAATCTTGTTTTAATGCCTGCTAAGACAACAACTGTTATGAAGTCCATGAATCAAGAAGTAATTTCAGTTTTTAAGCATCATTTTACATAAGAAACACATTTTGTAAGGCTATAGCTACCATAGACAGCGATTTCTCTGATGGGTCTGAGCTAAATCAATTGAAAACCTTCTAGAAAGGATGCTTCATTCTAGATACCATTAAGAAAATTCATGATTCATAGGACAATGTCAAAATAACAACATGAACAAGAGTTTGGAAGAAGTTGATTCCAACCCTCATGGATAACTTTGAGGGATTCAAGACTTCAGTGGAGAAAGTAACTGTATACATGATGGAAATAGGAAGAGAAAAACAAGTGAGGTCAGAAGATGGGACTGAATTGCTGCAATCTTATGACAAAACTTGGATGGATGTGGAGTTGCTTCTTATGGATGAACAAATAAAGTGGTTTCTTGACATGGAATCTACTCCTGGTGAAGATACTGTGAACATTACTGAATGACAACAAAGGTTTTAAAATATTACATGAACTTTGTGATAAAGCAGCAGCAAGGTTTGAGAGGTTTGACTCAAATTTTGAAAGAAGTTCCACTGTAAGTAAAATGTTATCAAACAGCATCACATGCTACAGAGAAATCTTTTGTGAAAGAAAAGTCAATCAATGCAGCAAATGTCACTGTTGTCTTTAGAGAAAATTGTCACAACCACCCCACCTTTGGCAGCCACCACCCTGATCAGTCAGAAGCCATCAACATCAAGACAAGACCCTCCATCAGCAAAAATATTATAACTCACTGAAGGCTCACGTTATAGTGTTGTTTTAGAAATGAAGTATTTTTAATTAAAATACCCACATTATTTCTTAAATGTAATGCTATTGCACACTTAATAGACTGTAGTATAGTGTGAACATAACTTTCACATGCACTGAGAAGCCAAAAAATTCATTTGACTTGGTTTATTGCAATATTTGCTTTATTGCAGTGGTCTGGAACTGAACCCACAGTGTCTTCGAAATATGCCTATAGAGTAAATCCAGTTAACTGTAGAATTTTATTTTGCCAACTGGTGATACATCTTTTTGCTTAAACCTTCTCCTATTAGAGAGCTCAATTTCTCTTCTCAATCTCTGTTCAATATATATTTACACAATACCAGATTGAAATTACCCATAAAATGAGTTCATCCAGATGCCTATGTGTCTCTGTCTAGTCTGGCCTATTACCTGGTGGTTAAGAGTATAGACTTTGAACCAAACTTCTTGGGTTTGAATTCCAGTCCTGCCACTTAGTAGTAGTGTGAATCTCTCTGAGCCTGAGATTACTCATCTGTAAAATGGAAAAGATAATAATAATGTCTTCCTTGAAGAGTTGTTGTGAGTTAAATGGGTTAATATATGTAACATGCTAACAACAGAGACTGTCCTAAAATGAAGACTGTATAATTATTTGTTGTTGTTGCTGCTGGTGTTTTGCTGTGAAAAGCGAATCTGGGTTGCCAGAAAGTCTAGACTAGGAAGCTGAACCAATGTCTTATTTCCATTTGGACTTACTCAACAATCATACCCACCACAGGAGGCCATAGCTGAAGGCCATTACCCTTGTTGCTTTTCTTGCTTGCCAGGGTCCAAGAACAAGTGAGAGCTGAGAATACATTTTTAGAACACCCACAGCCTTCAAGATCCAACCAGAATATCTGCTTCCTTTCCAAGCTTAATCCTCTGGCCATCAGAGGGCCTATGACTCAGGAAAATGGCTCAAGTACCAACAGGGAACTAAAGACAACTTTCCCTGGAGTCAAACTGAGAAGAGTCTATGTAGAGAAAATTCCAGACCCAGATTGGACTGAGATTCTGATAACAGAGTGACTCTGCATGCGATACAGCTATCTGCTCTTCCGTATGCCACTGCACATGCCACAGACTGGTCTTTGCCTATCTCCTGAACTAGAAAAATAACTGGTTGGGTGGCCATTCTGCAAATGAGCTTACTCCAACCAAAATAAAAAAAAAAAAAAAAAACCTTCCATACTGCAACAGTAACCATTTAGGATTCTTTTTCAATCAACTTTAAAATTGTAAAAATAATTTAGAAACTATGGTAATATAGAAAGAATAGATTAATAATCACCCCCACATATCATGCAACCCAGATACTATTATTGACACCCCTGCTTATTGGTACCAGAGCACACCTTTTATCCTACTGCCTTCAGGTACAAACTCATGCTATCCTTGGGCCTTGAAAACCTTCCTCCCTTTTAATTTTAATTAAATAAAAACTTACTGTCTCCAATTAGCCAAAGCTCACTGAGGGCAGAAATCAAGACCCACTAAACAGTTTCTGTCACCCAGCTCTAGCACAGACCTGAGTACAGAGCCAAGGAGAAGATATGCTGATTCATCAATTGGTTGCCATAAGTCCCTTCAGAAGCTTCTCTCCAGTAATGTACAGTGGACCATACATGGGAGACACTCATACTAATTGTTAGTGTTTTGCTAGTGGGGCAAAAAAAAAGGAAGATATAAAGGAAAATGGATATTTCTATGGTTAAGATTGCCAATTAAACACTCTAATCCCACAACCACATCATAAGATGGCACCTAGACACGGGGTTTTTGTCAATATCACCACCTTTGTCATCTTAAATATCATCAACGTAAGGGGGCAGCTGCTTTAAATAGTAAATATATTTCTAAAATTTTTTAGAGGGGGATGGGATTCACAACAAAATATCGTCCATTTATTCATTGATAGTTACGTATTGAGTGCCAAATTTACGCCAGAAATTATGAAGTGATTTCTTAGTCTATTTTCTGCTGCCATGACAGAGTACCAAGCACTAGTTAATTTTTTGTGTGTCTCACTTGTAAGTGGGAGCTAAACAATGAGAACACATGGACACAAAGAGGGCAACAACAGACACCAGAGCCTACTTGAGGATGGAGACTGGGAGAAGAGAGAGAATCAAAAAAAGTACCTCTCAGCTACTTTACTTATTACCTGGGTGACTAAATAATCTGTACACCAACCCCTCACAACATGCAATCTGCCTATATAACAATCCTGCACATGTACTCCTAAACCTAAAATAAAGTTAGGGAAAAAAAAGACTGGATAATTTAAACACAATAGTTTATTTGGCTTACAGTTCTGGAGGCTGGGAAGTCCAAGAGCATGGAGCTAGTATCTGGTAAGGGTTATTCAGTGGCAGAAGGCAGAAGGCCAAGTGAATATATGAGACAGAGAGAAAATGGGGACTGAATTTATTCCTTTATCAGGAACCCACTCCTGCAACAACTAGCCCACTCCCATGACAATGGCACCAATCCACTCATGACAGTGGAGCCCTCATGGCCCAATCACCTCTGAAAGGCCCAAATTTTCAACACTGTTACAATGGCAACCAAATTTCAACTTGAGTATTGGAGGGAACATTTAAACTATTGCAGATAAACAAAACAATTTTAGTCTCTATGCTCATGGAGGTAATAAACTCATGGCTAAAGCAGCCAATTATGCAAGAAACTACTACAAAATGTGGACTGTGGGAGTATATAGTAAGATAACCCAAGACAGTCTATGTAGGACTGAAGGGAGTTGGCTAATAAGAGTACCTTCTCAGTGAGAACAGCCTACACCACCACTCTCCTGCCCAAGACCCATCACGGACACAAGGCAGATTCTGGCTGCCATTGAGACGAACACTAAGAATGGGTAACATGATGACACAAATGATGCCAAGGATTTCCAAGAATACAGAGTAATAACTCTCATACAGACTCTTTAAAAAATTACTTGGTAGTATCTACTAAAACTGAGCATGTGCACAACTTGTGACCTATTCCACAATATAATCCTCCGAAATCCACACGTATGTGTACCAAAGGCATATATAAGAACGGTAATGGCAGAACTACTTGTAATATATAAAAAACTGAAACCTGACCAAATGTCCTTTAATGAGAGAATTAAGTGTGGAATGCTTACCCAATTAAACACTATATCACTATAATAATTGACAAACTGTAACTTCACACAATACTATGGATGAGTCTCATAAACATAATGCTGAGCAAAGAAACCAGGTGCAAAAGAGCACTTAGCACATGGTTTCATTTCTATAAAGTTTGAAAACAAGCAAAATTAAACCATACTGTTAAAAATCAGAATAACAGTTACCTTTGGTATGGATGGGAATCATGGTAATTTGAAAGGGGAGCAATGAGAGTTTCTAAGATGCTGGTAATCCTTTCTTTCTTGATCTGGGTGTTATTACATAAGTGTGTTACCTTTTTGAAAAAAGCATCAAGCTGTATACAATGATTGTGTGCTTTATGCATGTAATACTTCAATTAAGTTATCTTTTAAAACTCAGCAATTTCTCTCCCAGCAATAGTCAACTAGGTTGTTTTAGCTTCCCAATAAGAACAGCTAAAAAATGTGGACAACATGTTTCTAAACTCCTTTGAAGGCACAGAAGAGGCACCAAGGTAGATTGCTGGATTTAGCAAATAAACATACAAGACACCCAATTAAATGTAAATTTCAGATAAACAATAGCTTCTTAGCATAAATCTCCAATACTATATAGTATATGCTTACACTAAAAATGTATTTGTTGTTTATCTTTTGTTTAAATTTAACTGGGCATCTTATATTTTATCTCACAAACCTATTCCAAGGCAGTGAAAAGAGATCAATAGCAAGACCTGGAAACAGAGGGGATTCAAGCAGGGTGAGCCAGGTATTTGGGACATGCAGCCACTTGTGAATGCTGAAAGTGAAAGCGGTGGCTAAGACGCTGAGAGGCCAATCAAGATTTCAGCATCTCACCAGGAAGGAGTTCAGAGCTTGACAAGAAGGAGTACAAGAAACACCAGGCCTCAGGTGGATCCCCAAGCACTAATAGTAGAAGAAATTTGTGCATGGGATGCCTAATCATTCTTGAGCCTGTGGTTTGATATCTTTTGTCAGTTTGTCAAAATTCAGAGGGATTACCTCTTCATATACTGCTTATTTCTGTGGTCTCTCTTCTTCTGGAATTCCAAGTATTATTATCTAGATATTAGACCTTTCACTATAGTCCATATATATTTTGTATGCTTTTTTTGTATTTTCCAGTGTTTGTCTTCCCTTGCTTCAATATTTTCTTCTGTCTAATCTAACAGCTGCTAATTATCTCTTCTGTAGCGCTCAGTCTGTTATTTAACTTCTCTACCCAGTTCTTAATTTTGGTTATTAATTTTTCAGGTCTAGACTTCCATGTTGTTACCTTTAGAATTTCTAGATCTCTGTGCAAGTTTTCCACCTTGCCTTTTAATTTATTCAGCATACAAATCACAGATATTTTCAAATCTGTATCTCATAACTATACTAGCTAGATATCCTGTGGTCTGTTTGCATTGTTTGTTTTCTCTTATTTTTCGTAGTCAAATTTTTAAAAACATATTTGGTTATTTTTTTCATTAATTATAGAGCTCTATGTGAAAATTTATAGAAGTCATTTAGTCTCTAAATGTTGATTTTATTTTCTTTCTAGCAAGTATCTAGGCTAGGAGCACTAACACTCCCAGGTAATATTAATCTGATCAGGGACTAAGATCATTCAAAGGCTGGCTTCAGTCTCTTTGCAGAATTGCAGGATTTTTTTTAAAATTTATTTATTTATTTATTTATTTTGAGACAGAGTCTTGCTCTGTCACCCAGGCTGGAGTGCAGTGGTGTGATCTCGGCTCACTGTAACCTCCACCTCCCAGGCTCAAATGATTCTCCTGCCTCAACCTCCCAAGTAGCTGGGACCACAGGGACGCATCACCACACCCGGCTAATTTTTGCAGCTAATTCTTGTGTTTTTAGTAGAAACGGGGTTTCACCATGTTGCTAGACTCCAACTCCTGCGCTCAAGTGACCCTCTCACCTTTGCCTCCAAAGTGCTGGGATTACAGGCATAAGCTACTGCACCCTGCCAGGATGCTCTATTTCTGATTCTCCTCATTCATAGTTTATAGCCCTTCTGGTTCCAACCAAATCCTGGAGTGTTTACCAGAACCCCTCCGTCTTGACAGCCCTGAGTTCTAATTTTTGTCCTCCCTCCTCCCTGATCCCGATGAATTTTCTGAAAGATGTACTCACATTCTCAACTTCCAGCTACAGCTTTTCAGAAATGGCAAATGTATCAAGAGAAAAGTTGTGTTACATTCTAGGCTGTCTTTTGGCTTCTCTGCTTTTTAGAATTTGGTTCCAAAAATCTTCACTGAATTGATAGGTTGATGACATATTTAGACAGATATTTTATTTTGTCTTTTCTAGCTTTTACAGTTATTCTCTGTGGAAATTTTGTATAAAGTAACCTACTCTTCCATTTCCAAAAGCAAGTCTTCTCTTCTTTTACATCTAACGGTATATAAAATGTCCATGAATTCAATTGCTTGAATTTTTACATTCCACAAATGAGTGAAAACATGAGAAGTCTGTCTTTCTGTGCCTGGCTTATTTCACTTAACATGACGTCTTCCAGTTCCATCCATGTTGTTGTAAATGACAGGATCTCATTCTTTTTATGGCTGAATAATACTCCATTGTATATATGTACCACATTTTCTTTATCCATTCATCTGTTGATGGACACTTAGGTTGCTTCCAAATTTTGGCTATTGTGATTAGTACTGCAATAAATATAAAAGCACCGATATATCTTCAGCATGCTGATTTCATTTCCATTGGAGAAATACCTAGCACTGGGATTGCCGGATCGTATGGTAGTCATATCTTTAGTTTTTTGAGGAACCTCCATATTGTTCTCCATAGTGGCTGTACTAATTTACATTCCCAACAGTAGTGTTCCCTTTTCTCCACATCATCTCCAGCATTCATTATTGCCTGTCTTTTGGATAAAAGTCATTTTTACTGGGGTGAGATTATATCTCATTGCAGTTTTAATTTGCATTTCTCTAACAAGCACTGATGAGTAGTACCGTTTCATTTGCCTGTTTGACATTTGTGTATCCTCTTTTGAGAAATGCCTATTCAGGTCTTTTGCCCATTTTTAAAAACAGATTATTAGGCCAGGCATGGTGGCTCACTCCTGTAATCCTAGCACTTTGGGAGGCAAAGGCAGGTGGATCACCTGAGGTCAGGCGTTTGAGACCAGCCTGGCCAATATGGCGAAATCCCATTTCTACTAAAAATACAAAAATTAGCTGAATGTGTTGGCATGGGCCTGTAATCCCAGCTACTGGGGAGGTTAAGGCAGGAGAATCACTTGAAGCCGGGAGGCAGAGGTTGCAATGAGCCAAGATCGTGACACTGCACTCCAGTCTGGGTGACAGAGCAAGACTCTATCTCAAAACTAAAAAATAAATAAATGAAATAAAATCAGATTATTAGACTTTTTCCCTATAGAGTTGTTTGAGTTCCTTATATATTGTCACTAATCTCTTGTCAGATGCATAGTTTGCAAATATATTCTCCCATTCTGTGGGTTGTCTCTTCACTTCATTGATTGTTCCTTTGCTGTGCAGAAGCTTTTTAATTTGATGTGATCCAATTTGTCCATTTTGCTTTTGTTGCCTGTGCTTTGGGATATTACTGAAGAAATATTTGCCCAGATCAATGTCCTAGAGAGTTTCCCCAATGTTTCCTTATAGTGGTTTCATATTTGCAGGTTTAAGTCCATCAAATCTTAGTCCATTTTGATTTGATTTTTTATATGACCATAGATAGTGGTTGAGTTTCATTCTTCTGTATATGGATATCCAGTTTTTCCAGCACCACTGATTGAAGAGACTGTCCTTTCCTCAGTGTGTATTCTTGGCACCTTAGTCAAAAAATGAGTTTACTGTAGATATATGAATTTATTTCTGGATTTTCTGTTTGATTCCATTGATCTATGTGTCTGTTTTTATGCCAATACCATACAGTTTTGGTTTCTATAGCTCTGTGACTAAAGTCAAATAATGTGATTCCTCCAGTTTTTTACTTTTTATCTTTTATTTTGGGTTTGGGGCAATATGTGCAGGTTTGTTATATAGGTAAACTCATGCCATAGGGGTTTATTGTACAGATTATTTCATCACCATGGTACTAAGCCTAGTACCCAATAGTTACTTTTTCTGATCCCCTCCCTCCTCCTACCCTCCAACCTCAAGTAAGCCCCAGTGTCTGTTGTTCCCCTCCTTGTGTTCTCATCACTTAGCTCACACTTGTAAGTGAGAATGTGTGAAATTTGGTTCTCTGTTCCTGCATTAGTTTGCTAAGGATAATGGTTTCAAGCTTCATTTATGTTCCTGCAAGACATAATCTCATTATTTCTTATAGCTGCATTGTATTCCATGGTGTATATGTACCACACTTTCTTTATCCAATCTGTCATTGACGGGCATTTAGGTTGAATCCATGTCTTTGCTATTGTGAATAGTGCTGCAGTGAATATACATGTGCGTGTGTCTTTATGGTAGAACAATTTATATTCCTTTGGGTATATACCCAGTAATGGGATTGCTACGTTGAATGGTAGTTCTGTTTTTAGCTCTTTTAGGAATTACCACCCTGTTATCCACAGTGGTTAAACTAACTCACACTGCCATCAACAGAATATAAGCATTTTTTTTCTCTGCAACCTTGCCAGCACCTGTTATTTTTTGGCTTTTTAATAGTAGCCATTCCGACTGGTATGAGATGACATCTCACTGTGGTTTTGATTTGTATTTCTGTAATGGTCAATGATACTGAACTTTTTTTCATATGATTGCTGGCTGCATGTATATAATTTTTTGAAAAGTGTCTGCTCATGTACTTTACCCACTTTTTAATGGTTTTTTTTTCTTGTAAATTTGTTTAAGTTTCCTATAGATGCTGGATATTAGATCTTTGTCAGATGCATAATTTGCAAAAATTTTCTCCCATTTTGTAGGTTGTCTGTTTACTCTGTTATAGTTTCTTTTACTGTTCAGAAACTCTTAAATTTAATTAGATCCCACTTGTCAATTTTTGTCTTTGCCCATTCCTACTTCCAGAATGGTATTGCCTAGGTTGTCTTCCAAGGTTTTTATAGTTTTAGATTTTACACTTAAGTCTTTTATCCATCTTGAGTTGAATTTTGTATATGGTGCAAGGAAAGGGTCCAGTTTCTGTCTTCTGTGTGTGATTAGACAATTATTTCAGCACAATTTATTGAATAGATAGTTCTTTTCCCATTGCTTATTTCCGTCAATTTTGTTGAAGATCAGATGGCTACAGGTGTGCAACCTTATTCCTGGGCTCTCTACTCTGTTCCATTTGTCTATGTGTCTGTTTTTGTACCGGTAATATGCTGTTTTGATTACTGTAGCTCTGTAGTATAGTTTGAAATTGGGTAACGTGATACCTCTAGCTTTGTTCTTTTTGCTTAGGATTACTTTGGCTATTTGGGCTCCTTTTTGGTTCCATTTAAATTTTAAAAGAGTTTTTCTAGTTCGTGAAGAGTGTCATTGGTAGTTTGTGCTCCTGGCACAACTGTCCTAGCTTTTCAACAGCTTTCCACCCGGAATTCCCACTCTCCCATTCATAATTCTACAGAACTCTTTATTTATTTGTTTATTTATTTATTTATTTATTTATTTATTTATTTATTTATTTAATTTTTGAGACAGAGTCTCTCTCTGTCACCCAAGCTGGAGTGCAGTTGCACGATCTCAGCTCATGGCAACCTCTGTCTTCCCGGTTCAAGTGATTCTCCTGCCTCAGCCTCCCAAGTAGCTGGGATTACAGACGCCTGCCACCACACCCAGCTAATTTTTGTATTTTTAGTAGAGACGGGGTTTTGCCATGTTGGACCGGCTGGTCTTGAACTCCTGACCTCATAGAACTCTTAAAAGAATGCATGGTATTGGCCGGGCGCAGTGGCTCACGCCTGTAATCTCAGCACTTTGGGAGGCCGAGGCGAGTGGGTCAAGGTCTGGAGATCGAGACCATCCCGCCTAACACAGTGAAACCCCATCTCTACTAAAAAAAATACAAAAAATTAGCTGGGCATGGTGGTGGGCGCCTCTAGTCCCAGGTACTCGGGAGGCTGAGGTAGGAGAATGGTGTGAACCTGGGAGGCAGAGCTTGCAGTGAGCCGAGATTGCACCACTGCACTACAGCCTGGGCAACAGAGTGAGACTCTGTCTCAAAAAAAAAAAAAAAAAAAAAAGAATGCATGGTATTGCAATTGTTCAAAGCGGAGTGACAGGCAAAGGGGAAGAAGGAACTAATATCCTCTAGCAGTGTATTTTGTGCCAAAAACAAGCATCTTCAAGCTTTCATATTCTCTGATCAAAATAACATTTTGCTTAAAATTACAATATAATTTAAATTCATTATTATTAGAAACTCAATATGGTCTGAATTGTGATGATTTTCCTTGGAAGAATATAAAGTATAATAAAGATTTTTTAAAATTCATGATAGTGGTTTTTATTTAGAGGCTATAGCATATTGTATTGTATTATTAGAGATGAATTAATTGATAAATTTATCACAGATATAAGTAAAACCAAATGGGAAACAATATTCCATTTATATGAATTCATCATATACAAACTTCAAGCATTATCACGGATTTTCATCAAGTGAAATGCATACAACCCCATCAACCTCATCATTATCAACAAATTCAATGAAATTTTAATGAATTACTAACATAAGGTATAGGATTAAACACAGATAGCCGAAAACGGATACCTCTTTTTTGCCATTAAGTGAGATTTCTATTGAGCCCACAGATGGAGGTCACATTTTTATACCATCAGCTCCTCCCTCCACTCTACTCCTCTCCCGCCACAGTGCCCTATGCCACCTATAAGATGCCATTATATTCCCTGAAGGCACTACCTCTCAAGCCATGGTCCCAGCTCCATTCTTCCATTCCTTACTCAACCCAGGTCCAGTGAGCTCACTGCAGCCAACACCTCAGGACAGCGGCTGATTCCATCACCCATGCAAAGGAATCCACAAAGCAATGGGGACTGACACCCAAAGGCAGTGACCCCAGGCCTGCCGTGTTTGCGCACACTTGTGCTGCGTCGCTTAGCACACAGGATCTGATTCAATTGCTCAGTTGTCCATCTGGCCTTCTGAGAAGCTGTGAGCTAGTCAAGGGGAGAAATGTGTTCTGTCTGTCCCTGTATTACCAGGGCCCACAAAGGACGTACCCTGGCTTCGAAGCCTGTGAGTTGAATGAAGAAAAAAAAGTGGAACAGCAGCCAGGGGGCCTGAACGGTGGATAATTGGACCGTCATCGGGATTTCCTGCTTCCCTTTTGTCATTCCTCAAAATATGCGCCTTAAGTATATGCTGAAAGCCTGGTCCTCGGGAGCCTGTGGTGCTTCCCCTCCCTTTGGGGAGCGAAGGAGGACACATGCTTGGGCTGTGCATCATAATACCCAGGATAAAAGGGCTGAGGCCCTAGGTTCCTCAGTCCACAATCACCTCAGGAAGAACCTTCGCCTGCCTACACCAAACCAGGTGAGCCTCCAGCTGGCGAGAGAAAATGGGCTGGAAGGGCTGCACAAACACGCCTGTGCTTCAACAAGGAGAGGGGAGGAGGCAGACGGGGTGGAGGCGGCAGAGAGGCTGTGGTGGGCGGCCAGCTGGGACTGGGATGGGAGATGGGCGGGGTTGTGAGGAAGACAGACGAGCCTGCGAGCCACTTCAGGGGTTCCGCGATGCTGCAACCTCTGGACCCTCCCTTCCTCATACGCCCAGAGGTACATTGCCTCCTCACACCCTCCGCTCACAGGCGTCCAGAGAGACGCCACCCTGGAGGGTCATGGGCGTTGTGTTCCCGGGACGCCTGCAGGAGGCGCTGTTCGCGTCGGATGCGGAGGTGTGACAGGCCCCGCGGGGCGTGCGCAGGAGCCCCAGAGGCCCATCCAGGAGTGTCAGCTGCCTCCCGGGCAGGGGAGAGGGCCGGAGGAAGGGGCAGTATCAGGACGGTTTAACTTCAGATCCCTTTGCATTCCTCTTCCCCAAGTCTTTGCTGGAGGGCAGACTGAGTTTAGGCGAAGAGATCCACAATTAAAGCAAAGCATGAAGAGGCCCTGGCCTGAAACCTGCATTGACACGTATTTTGCTTTGCTTTTATTTTGCCCAGGCTCCCTGACCTCCTGCCCAGATGTTCTGCCAGTAGAACCAGCAGCAGTACCAGCCTTCACCCAAGTGCCCTGCAAAGAGCCCAGCACAGTGTCTGCCTCCAGCTTCCTCTGGCTGTGCCCCAAGCTCTGGGGGCTATGGCCCCAGCTCCGAGGGTGGCTGCTGCCTGAGTCACCACAGATGCCGCAGGTCCCACCGTTGCTGGCGCCAGAGCTCCAACTCCCGTGACAGGGGAAGTGGTCAGCAAGGTGGGGGCTCCAGCTGTGGTCACAGTTCTGGGGGGCTGCTGCTGACCTGAGCCACGAGGTTAAGTGAAAATATTTGAGAAAAGAAAGTGCCAAAACGACTGGAACCAGCCCTAGCCTGGTGCTTCTTTGCTCTGTCTCCTCTTTCCTACTGAGATGTTCCTTCATAAGTTTCAAGTACTCCTCCAGGGGGTTTATCCTGCTGGTCTCAGTGTTTCCCCTCCTTCTTTAATATCCCTGTGTTGTGAAGAATAAAGCTATGTTTCCTCGTTGCACCCTCTGTCCAGTGCGTTCCTGTCTTTGCCCTACGGAAGGCTGCCCCACATTGGGTACATAGGCCTATCTTAGGAACAGACACAAGTGGGTCATACACCCCTCAACTCACAAAACCCTTTTAGTGGGGTTGTATATTAGTATGGGAATGAGGTGAGCAGTCTGTCACAAGGTCAAGGACAGAAGTGTGAGTAGGGAATAAACCCAGAGCTCTTGAAAGCAAAGGGAATTAGCTTACTGGGCCCATTCAGATCCTTCAGAAAACACTTTGGTAGCTCAGCCCTAGGCATGGCAGAGAGGAGGAGAGGCTCCAGACGAGAGCAGGTCCTTGGTCCTCTGGTTCCTCCAACTCTGATACTGTGTAGTCTTCATGACCCAGGACCACAGCAGCCCCCAGAGCTGTGGCAGCAACTGGAGCCTCCAGAATGCTCTGGTGGGCATGTCAGTGGGATCTGTGGGCCCATGGTGACTCTGGTAGCAGCTTCCTGCAGAGCTGGAACCACAAAAGAAATAGACTGGCAGCAAACAACCAAAAGGATACTTGAGGGTTAGGCACTTGGGAGGGGGCTGACAGAGCTATTAGTTTTTCCTTTCAGGACATCTCAGCTCAATGATCCCTGGAAGAAATGAAAAAGTAAATCATTGTTTTCTTTCTTTCTATCTGTCTATCTATCTATCTATCTATCTCCCTTTGTCCCTCACCATCTTTCTCAGACCCTGACCCAATGACCCTAAGCTCACAGTTTTGCTAACCTAAGGGCAGCAGGGAAACAGCGCCTTGGGCAGGAATGAATTGGCTCAGGGTGTTTGCTGATGAAGCTATTCTCTCTTCGTACTTTGATTTAGAATCAGAAAAAAGGAGATGGGATATGGAGAGTGATGATGGTGATGGGTTCTACTCCAAGTAACAGCTCTTCAAAATCTAACTCTTCAGTAGGAAATTCAACAATTATTCAGTAGGTGCCAAGATGTTTTCTGACAGAAGGGAAACGGGAAGTCCCTATAACACCCAAATATCTGGCCTTGATTATCAGGACTGTTGAAAACTAATTGTCCATACTATTTTATTCATTAATTAATTCATTCAAACAACAGAAGATGAGGATACAGTTCAGATATATGTTGACACAAAGGACTCAGAAATGTGTAAAATATGATTCTCATCCTTGAGATGCTGACAAGTCAGCAATCCACGTATGAGCTGGAATGATATGAACTATTATGTAAGTGTGTGGGAAGTCCATGGGACTTATCCTTTGGATGGTAACTCCCGGTTTCCATGACAAGAGTGAAGTGTTCAGACATTGTCACTAGTATCGTTTGTGGGTGTTGGGTGAGGTTTCTGGCCTGCAAAATGACCTGTGATGATCCTGTGGTGGCCTAGCTAAAGTGACTAAGAAGAACTAATGGGACCCAAGAGCCAGGAGTCCCTGGTCAGAAGGTTTCCTGGCAGAGGGAAGAAATGAAGCTGCCCTTTGAGAGAAGTTGGATCTGAAAGGGAAGCAAGCTAAGATAATGGGAGGCAGAATAGTGTGCAGACCAAGAATATGAGCACTGGAGTCAGACTCCATTGCCTCCCCCTTTTAAATACCAGGAGAAACCTAGAGGTGTCTAGGGAAAAACAAACCAAAAAATAAAGGCAAAATGAACCAGAAATGCTGGAATTAAAAGCAGAGACATCAATTAGCAGTCTAGATCTTTGATATAACAGACCTGCAAATCTAGCAGTCTAGATCTGTGACGTAACAGACATTGCTTCAGCATTTACTTGACTGCACTATTGATCAAAGAGATAGGAATGGTTCAGACACAGGGAAGCTCATATCACATCGGGCAGAATGCTCTAGGAAAAAGGAGGGATTGAATGATAATTGATGGGAGGAATAATAAAGTAATTGATAAAGTGATAATTAAGTTTATTTCACCAGTGTTTCTGCTGAATATAAATAACAGCAGTTTAATATTTTCCCATTGCATTTAATTTTTTTTTTAAGTGGAGTCTTACTCTGTCTCCAGGGCTGGAGCGCAGTGGTGCGATCTCTGCTCACTGCAACCTCCCAGGTTCAACTGATTCTCCTGCCTCAGTCTCCTGAGTAGCTGGAACTACAGGCACGAGCCACCATGCCTGGTTAATTTTTGTATTTTTAGTAGAGATGGGGTTTCACCATGTTGGCCAGGAATTAGATAATTATTTGGCATATGTAAATAACTTTGATATCTTTTGGTAAGACATCATTATTGCAGCAATAGTTCTGAACATTCTAGTTCCATAAAGAGGAGTGGCCACCCTCTTCAAAGCTTGAATACGTTACCAACATGACCAAAATATGAGTCTTTTCAAAACACTGTGGGAACATTAATTTTATACTAGGGCTTCAACAATATATAGAGTGAACTGACAAGAGGGTGAGGATTTGGCTAATACCTATTTGTGGTGGTTTTAAGGCATGGTTCAAAGTTTTTTGACATTCCTTTCATTGAGAAGTTAGGCCTATGTCCACTTACCTTGAATCTAAGCAAGTTTGTGACTCCTTTAACCAAATGAATATGGTTGAAATATGCTATGTGAGTTCAAAGGCTGGGTCACAAAAGGTCATGCAGATTCCATCTGGTCCTCTTAGGAGGCTGTCTCTGGGGAAGCTAGTTACCTTGTAAAAAGTCTGGCTATTCTAAGACCATCATGCAAGAGAGGCCAGATGTAGGTCCTCCAGGTGACAACCCCAGAAGAGGTCCTAGCTGGCATCCAGCATCAAGAGCCAACAATCCGAGCGAGCCTTCTCAGATGTCCAGCCCAGTCAGCCTTCAGGTGACCACAGCTCCAATCAACATCTGATGACAAATGCATGAAATGAGAATTGCCCTGCTGAGTCCTTTCTCAATTTCTGACCCATAAAATTGTGAGAAAACCAAGATGGCTGTCATTCCACATCACTTAGTGTGTAGTTTCACATCACTAAGTTTTGGGGTGGTTTGTTATGTAACAATAGGACATCCACTGATTTTCGGCCATCAGCAACTTACCTTCTTCCTTCTAAAGTTGTTGGCTCTGCTGAGGTGCCAATAGCCACTAGATAGCTTTCTTAGTCCATGCAAAATTCACCACTTTCATGCCTTAATGTTTTTCCAAGGCTAGGTTTACCTCACCTACATTGACACTCATGACACACAGGGTATGAGAATCCAACTGAATGCAGAGCAAGGAAAATGTCAGCCTGCAACATGCTCAATCGATGTCTGCTCCAAGTAAAAAGAAACTTCATCTGTTCCCATTGTACCTACAATGCCTAGAGTGGCACGACATTGGAGATACACTCATTATTGGGAGAAAAGCTGAGTGATGGGAGAGAAACTGAGGCAGGGCTTGGACTATGTCTGGGGTCCAGGGTCTAAAACCCATCATGGCCTCTGGACTGTGTCTAGACTTGCTGGCTCCTTGCTTCTAGCACTCCCATTATCTCAAGTAGCCATATGTTTCAAAGAAAATGATAACCATCACAGCTGTAGCTCATTCCCTTGATACATAGCTTCCTTTCAACCCCCACATCCTCACCACCTGTTTCTTTGATCACTAATAAATAGCGTGGGCTCCCAGAGCTCAGGGCCTTTGCAGCCTCCATACTAGCATTGGCCCCCTGGTCCCACTTTCTCTCTTAACTTGTCTTTTCTCATTCCTTTGACTCCACCGGACTTCGTAGCCACCGCCCCCCTCAGGCTAGTGTTGGGTCTGATCGCCCCAACACTCATCAAATGTTTGTGCAATCACAGTCTCTATGCACCCTGAAATGCACACAATTCCTATGAATTTTAGGCCAACTAGTTTCATCAATGCTTGAGGCTTTGCATGTACAACATACCTTAGTGTGGGACTCAGGTATTCCCATAAGGAGCTTGCCCATCCTTTTTCTTTTTTATCCATTATGTGTTTTAATTCTGACTTTTAAAGAGTACTTCCCAAGCATGTCTTAAGTGTACCAGGGCAAGAAGCCTATTACATTGATTCAAGTCTATCCAATTGTAAGTTTCATATATCTGTTCACTTTCTCAGAGAACCCTTCTCAGCCAGTTAAGTGATTTGACTAGCAGAGCAGATTTGACTTCAACTTTCAGTCATGGTTCCTTTTGACACTTTTCATTCCAGTTTCTTAAGAAATAATGTGTCCAAGTATATTGGAGCAAAACTGATTTCCAGTTTGCCACTTTTTAAAAATGAAATTTTAAAGAAAGTATTATAATCAGTTGAATTTCCAAAGTATCATATAGGTCTTATTCTCTGTCTAAAATGTCCATGCTCAACCTCTGATTTCCCTCAAAACTTTCTACTTTGACTTAGCCACAGCTATATGATTTATTTTCATCTTTCTGAAGTTATCTTGAGAACCATCATGGCTTGGGTTAAACAGCCCCCTGTTTTGCAATATTATTTCCAAAATCCAGCTATCAAAATGAAACAGCACTGATGATTCACAATAATCACTTTGGTTTGAGTAGAGATAAAACACTGCCATATTCCAAAGTTGGGACAGGAGCTCCCCAATTAGAGTCCAACTATAATATGGCTGTGTCTCATTATTGTTGAGTTCAAAAAGTAACACATGACAGAAAATAATAATAATAATGAATTCAATTCTATCTCAAATCTCTTAAAAGAAATTTACAGATATGTAATCTGTACCCCCAGAAACATTAATCCTGTCTCTTTTTTCTGTTTTCTCAGAGCACAGAGTCTTTCATTAGCATTCCCATCAGAGAAAACTTCAATTCCAATTGCTTCAGATTTACTAACTTCAGCTCACCTCCCTCCCTAAAGTCCATTATGTGCAGCTTGATTTGATCTTCATCCTTCAGAGCTTTCTTTCTGCCTCCATACCCTCCATCCTCTTTGGTCTCATTCTTGTCGATTTTCTGATTCTCTACGCCACCCTCAACAGAAACTGTGGGCTCCAAGATCAAATCACTCCTCCCACAGTATCACACAAGAAAAGTCAGGCCTTTTCTACGAGATTTTCATCAACCTCTCTCAATACCTCCCCATTCTCCTACACTTCTATCCTCAAATCTCCCACAGGGACCCCCTGCATGAAGAAGAATCTGGCCCATTAATTTTCCAGCCACAAGCTCGTATTATTCTGGATGCATGGTGTGCTAGACCTTCAGGAGCTGAGGGAGGGGAGACCCACTGAGCAGCCTTCTGTGTAGCAGAGTGAAAGACAAGTGAGATGCAGGTGCTGTTCAGAAGCTTTATTTCTCTCTATAATCAGACACAAGTGATAACATTGTCAGGAGTAAAGGAGGCTTCCACAGTCTTGGAAAACACATGGGTGGAGCCTTTTGGAAAAAGCATCCTTCCCCATAAATGAATGATTAATTAGGATGTCTAAGAAAGGATCTGTCAAGTTAGGGCTTTTCCTTGGTCCTTGAGATACTTGTTTCCTCTAAAGTCACTTGTCTCCACATCAGGAATTAGGTCAGCAGCAGCCTCCAGAGCCATAGCCACAGCTGGAGGCACCATCTTGCTGACCACTGCCCCTGTCACAGGAGTTGGAGCTCTGGCGCCGGCATCGGTGGGACCTGCCGTGCCTGTGGTGGCTCAGGCAGCAGCCGCCCTCAGAGCTGGGGCCACCGCAGCCCCCAGGGCTTGGAGCACAGCAGGAGGAGGCTGGAGGCAGACACTGTGCTGAACTCTTTGGGGGGCATTTGGGTGAGGGGCACTTGGGTGGAGGCGGGCACTGCTGCTGGTTCTGCTGGCAGGACATCTTGGCAGGAGGTGAGAGCCTGGAGAGATAAAAGGAAAAGCTCAACACAAAAGCTCCAGGCTAGTGCCTCCTCTACAAATGGTTTTATGAAGTCCTAAGACCAGTTGCTTCCTGAGATATACACTTCACGAATAAAAACAGAAACTCATCTCAAGTAAAACTGGCCTGGTAAGACGTTTCCTTCCACTTTTCCCTCTTCCAGAAAAGAATACTGGTGTCTTCTAACTGGGCCCCAAGTCCTCCTGTCTTCATAGAAACACTGATGCAAAAACACCTAATTGAGTAATGATTCTCAGAGAATATCACTGGGCATGTATGCATCTCTTAGGAAGAGTAGAGAGAATACTGAGAGCCAGGGCTCTGGTGTGTCACAGACTTCCATGCACCCCAAAGAGGTTCCTTACTCACTGCCCCTTCCCCTACCCTCAGTTGCCCTCTGAAGTCCTCTTCCTGCTGCGTGTACATCTGACACCTCTGCTTCCCCCTTCCCTAGTAAAATCTGGGCTTATCTTCTCCAGACATCCCCAGCTGCGAGTCCCCTCTAGATACTTGCCCGATACAGAAGATACTAAGGAGGAGAAGGCTGTTCTTTAGGAGGCTGTGGATGAGGAGCCCAAAATAAGAGCCTTTTTATCTTGTGCAGGGTTAGTGATGCACAACCCAGGCATGCTGCTTTCACCACAAGGGGAGGTGGCAGAGCCAAACACTCCCATCCCAGGCCTCCAGCATCTTCCTTCATGCTTGCCAAGATGCCTGTCAAGAGGAAACCAGGAAGTCTTGATGACAGATCTCCACGTGTGTTGGGGACCTGTCATTTCTTCTCCTTTCACTCATTTAGCTCAGATGCTTTAGTCTGAGCTCTGTCCCTTGCATTTTGCAGTGAGAATGTATAGATGCATATGACACATTTCCTGATCTAGAGACTTTCAAAGTTAACTGGACTTACATCAGAGATGTAAACATATGTGTCTGATATGATATCATGTGATGCATCCTGGGATACAAACATCTTTTTTTTGGACATCAGTTCCCTATTCCTCTGCATATTCCCCAGGGGTATGGTTTGTTGAGATGTAATTGGCTCCTGACTCTTGGGGATGTTGGATGATCTGAGACCACTGGACCCTGGGAATGAGATGTATTAGGTAGTGAATGGAGGATGGGACCCATGCCCTGTCTGGGGCAGTTGGAGCCCATAAGAGGATTAAGGTAGGATTATATGAATAAGCAGACGAAATCATTAAGGAACATGCAACAGTTGAGATCACAAGACTCATACTTAATATGAAAAACATAAGTTGGCCCATATTTAGCTTCCCATGGGATGTATGATACTGATGGTAAGCAAATAAAATGGTCCATGAGCAAAAAATATATAAGATAATTGGTGAGAGTCATGAAGATGATTTGTTCAATGAATTGCGGATGATGAGGTTAGTGATGGTAGTGACATCATGTGCATCACATTTAATGGAACAAACCTTATGCATTCTAACGTGTCTGTAGGATGAAATATAGTCTGATTCTTATTTTTCCCATTCGATTTTATGATAGTTTTAGACATGAATTTTTCACTGAATTCACCTCTATTATTACAATACCTGTACTTTGCTATTTGTTTCTAAAAAATTAAAGTCAGAAGTATAACAGAACATTATATTTAGGTTAAATGGTAATTTTAAATAATACATGTTTATGGTAAATGCCTGTTATCCCTGTACTTGATAGTTTATGTAAATCCCTCTACTTGATAGTTTATGGCTTTTAGACAACAAACTCCCTATCAGAGCATGCACTTTACAACTTACCCTCTTTAAAACATGGTGGGAGGTTGAAGGCAGAATTCCATGATTTATTTTGAGATATTTAAGAGAGAGTGAATTGTCTCTAGGAATGTGGCTTGGGAATGGAGGAGGAGGAATAGGATTGACTCTCCTCTCTGATATTCTTCTGTCTGCAGAGGCCTCTTGCTGAAGGGATATTTTTGGGCTTAGCTCCAGGGCTACACTAGGCGCCCATTTCTTTTACATTCTTTAGAACCCACCAATTGCTAGTGCATTGGAAGGAATTACTCATGATGATTGAAATGGATACTTTCTCATTCCACACTGGTGAAGCTGAAAAGGGGCACAATCTTTTGAAAAATTCAGTTAAAAAGTTACTGGGGTTTAGACTTTGCTGCAAATCTGAACATTCATTTCTCTGTATCTTGTGTTTATCATAAGCAAGGCTTGTCCTCCCAACAGAGAAAGCATGATAGCCATTTTCCTGCATGGGTTGCAACCCTGAGTCATTGGCAGCTGGGAGAGGTAGGAGGTGGAAGCATTAATTGAGAAGAAACATAAATCACACATTTTGGGCAAGTTTCAAAGGAACAAAGCATCCTTGCCAATGACATTCAATATATCGTGTTACCTCTGTTTTATAAAACATAGTGGATGACTGTTAGGCTTTCCTCCAGCCCCGTTCTTGACTGCCTGTCTTGAAAGCCACCCCACAAGACCTGGAGAGCGCATTAATCTCCCTTCTACCGTAGTGATTCCTCCTGTCACTCACTGTCCTCCTTCTGAGATCAGGTGTTCACAGTCCTCACACGCACAGGATTTGTCCTGTGCTGACAAACAGTAGCTATAAGATCATGATCTGGTCACTTCCCCTACAGCACAAGGCCACCTCCCTGAGAATGATAAGTCCCAGGAGTCCCATCCTGAGGAGCCTTGGCTTCCTGTGGTCCAAAGACAGCAAGGAAATACAGAGACTGCTCTGGCTGGATGAATCCAGGAAGAATTTCATGACTTAGTCATTCCAACTGGTACTATGGGAACAGGCACTGCAGGACCTCAGGTTTAGCTCCCTGGAGTGCATTTTGGACATTCCACATCAGCAATGAAGAATGAGTCAACAAACAGAATTCTTCTCCCTTTGCTTACAACTCACAGTTCCGTCTCCATTCTGTTCCTGCTATGACTGTGACTATTACATTCCATGGCAAGCAGCTAAGTCATTCTTAAGGAAAATGGGAATCAGTAGCCAGAAAGTGCCACATATCTCCAACATACCTAAGTTTCTTATATGAATTTGAATTTTCCCCTCAGATTAAGTGGTATTTTGAGATATTTACACTTCTCTCTATTTTCCTGAGAAAGCTCTGGTAGGACCCAGTGTGTAAGAAGATGTTGGACCCAAATTTTCTTCTTGTGTTAAGATGTTGGCTGAAGTCAAAAGATGAAAATAATAGATGCCTCTTATCCCCATATACTAGTGTAACCTCAGGATAAGCTGCTGAAAATCTCTGCAGGACTTGCTAAGAAAAAAAAATGGAACTCTATTTCTCTGGTTCAGTTATATATTTGGAAGGCTGAACTTTGGTGAGAATTTTTTAGATAGGGAAGTTATTGTCCTGAAAGACAATATTGTAGTCTCCCCCTAATCTTCTACGGGGGAGGGAAACTGGTTGTCTTCCTACAACAGAGGTCAATTGAAAGGGCAGGATTCACAATGACAGCTTGTAGATGTTAGAGATTCCTTCAAGAAATCTTTATTCCTTTATCCCTCAGCAGAATGTCTGCTATGGTAGTAGACTTGATGTTCTAACCTCTGAGCCTATTGTTGAATAAAGAAAAGGAATTGAAGAGATAGAACAGGACGTTGAGACATAACAGCAGATGACATCTAAGAAGGAAGACCAGCTTCCACAGTCTTGCTAGTATTGTGCTTAGGAAGGTTTTCTGTTGGGCAGAGAGACCTCATTATCCAGAAGCTATGGCTGGTGACAATGAAGGTAGGAGCTTAGGCAGTACCTGAAGGGTTAAATCTGACTGCTCATCCCATGTCTGGAAATCATGCTGCGAGGAAAATCCTTGAAGATGCTCCAGAAGCACTCACAATAGCACCCTATAAGACAGCCCTCCTGCAGAACCTGCCAATAGAGGAAGCTAGTGGTACAGTCACATGTATACTGATTTCCCCTCCCCTTTTCCATCTCCCAATACAAAGGAGGAGGAAGGGGTACTCAGGAAAAAGATGGAGAGGTGGTAGTGAATGAGAGAAAGAGCCCATCATATTCCCCTTCCAACTCCAGTCTCCTGGGAGATACCTGGGCAATGCTTGTGTGCAAGGGAGAATTTGAGTTTCAAGTTTTGTTCAGAATTAAATTTAGCTGGTCTGGACTTTAATATCCATAGAAGTGACTGACGAAATGTGAAATTTCCCTGAGGTATTTTCAAGAGAGATTCAACACAGCATGGGAAAAAACAACGACCAGAAAAGACAATGCTTCCTGTTTTTGTTGTACTGACTTTAGACTGTTCAATATACAAGTTTGTAGGCTCTTGGGTTTTTATAAGAAGGGGGCAGTTTTGGATGCTCCTACCCTTTCTGGCGTCAATCAAATCAATAAATGCCAAGATTCCAGGTCCCTGAGGGCAAACGAGAAGCAAGTTCAGGAATGTTGGGTGGAAGCTTCATAATGACCATACACAGGTACTGTAAAGGCAATTGGAAGCAGAAACTGGGTAGTTGCTGGAGACGTGATGGGGTTTGGAAGGTCAGGGAGGAAGTCTTTCAGGAATAGGAATATCATGGAAGATCAAGAGGGAGGACAGGGAGCTGGGTGTTGGATGGTGAGAATATTCATGTACTACTTACCTGTAGTCCATGGGGAAAAGGGAAAACTCTCTGGGAGGCAATAGAAGACCCTGACCAATATGACCTTGCCAAATTCCTTTTCCTCAACAACTTCCATCTCTTTTGCCAATTCTTTGCTACAATTATCTTTTACCATGTTTTCTCTCAACATTCTGCCTATCCTGAATGTAGGGAGAGGATTGGACATACTAGAGGCATGAAGGATCTGTGCTAGGTCCCAGGCGGCTGCATCACTTTAGTGACAGATACTGTGTGCTCAATGAATACACTTTGACTCTGAGGGAGGTCTCATCTCCAGGGGGTTTGGAATGGACACAGGTTTGTTCATTGTGGAATGCAAAACCTCAGCAGAGTGGTTAGGGGAAAAGTGAATGAAAGCATTGAAAGAGCGCAATGATATTTGACAGAGAAAATCTGGAGTGGGCAAAACAAGAGTGTTCTGGCTGCAACTACACCTGGGCATTCTGTTGAGTGAGGATCTTTCTAGAAATAAGACCTAAGAAGGGATTACTAAGACAAGGATACACTTGAGTTAGAAATCAAACATTTGTTGATGCAAATGGCTTTGAAACACAAAAGATTAGAATATATGGTGCATGCCCAATTTTCAGACTATTAAGAGTAAATTCTACAACGGCATTCCCATCCTTATCATCTTTACTAATGTTCCATGGGACTTCTCCACCAACGAGGTGCAGAGGTGAGGGAGGAGGAAAAGCACCACACTGGGAAGAGGCTTCTCTCTTTGCTTCACTGGATCATCCAGCCCTGCTCCACTGTGGTTTTCAGTGCCCTGGTCACTGCATGAGTGACAGCATCCAGAGGGCTGATGCTGTGCCTAGTGGGATGTGTAAAGCCTGTGATGGAGCGTACTCCAGAGTTGAGGCTATGACAGCTCCCAGAGCTGAGGCTCAGTGGGAAGAGACTGCAGTGGACACTGAGGAGCATGTCTGAGTACCCACTTTGAGGGACATTGGGAGAGGCTTGAAGCTCCTCCTAGTTTTACTTCCAGGATGTCTTGGGAAAAGTATAGTGACTATAGATGAAGTAAAAAGAGAGATAATAATAGGTAATTGTATTAATTTTTTAAATTGGATCTTTCTATATTTATTTCAAAGCATATGTGGCTTTGAATCCACAACTTAGGAAAAATTCCCAAGCAGAGGAGAGCAGGAAATAGAAAGTAGCTTGGGTTGAGGTATCCTGATTCCAGTGAGGACTGAGCAAACCTTGGAGCTCTTTCTCTATTTTGTTTTGCAGGCAGCAAATGGGTGGTGGGATTGGGAGGGGTGAGAGTGTGGGTCTTGTTTAGGAGTCAGCTTCTTTGCCTCTGTAGCCCCAAGGCCTCTGCATCTCCATGGCAAGTGTCAAGAGTTTTGAGGAGAGTGGGGATTGAAAAAAGCCCATGACTATTCACATATCTGTGCCTCAGTCTTTCTGTAGGTCTGCAATTCTTTATTTTTCATTCATTAACATCATTCCTTCTTTAAACAAGTTATATTGAGATGGTGACACTGTGCTGGGCAAAGCATATTCAAGACTGAAGAAGATACCATACCCACCTCTTAGGCTGATGGAATAGTGAGACTGACAGATAAGTAGGAAACTAAGCCTGAGCCAGGCAAGGGTGCTGGAATACAGTGTGTGGGTGTCCCCAGGCCTGAAGTCAGGGTTTTGGGGCATTAGTCCCTTTTGGTTCTGTAGTGACTCTGAATAAATGATGAATCCAGATGGTGTCACCTGCTGTCACTTGGGATTGTTGATGGGATAAGATGTGGAGCCTGTATCCATCCAAGGGCAGTAAGCCCAGGCATGGCAACTAAGAGAAATTTGTGGACCCACGAAACATCAAGGAGGTGCCCAGGAGAAAGAGACAATGCTGAGGTCGAGGTAGAACAGGGCTGAGGGGAGCACTGGGGACATGTACAATCTCAAAGGTAGAATAATTTTCTCATTAAGAGCATCTGTTTTGGAGACAGGAACTTCCAGGTTTTAATCTTTCCCTGCCTCTCCTAAGAGCTGTATTAAGGTAGAGATGTCTGAGGCAAAACCAATCTGTTTATATGAAGGCAAAATGACCCAGGGATATCACAGGTAAATTCAGAGACAGGTATAAGAAATCTACAATGGCTTTGGTAATATACATCACGGATTAACATACATTTAAGTAACCTTGTGTCAGGATCTTAGTGACTGCAGTATTGATTCTAAGAGACCCAGGGAAGAGAGTAATTCAAATTGGATGGGATGACTAAGAGAGATTTGTCCACACAGAAATGGTAATTGATGGGTGTGATTATAATGAGGTTAATATGATCACCGTGAGCACCAGACACGAAGTGGACCAAGGTTGTAGAGAGAGCACTAAACTCTATAGTATTTTCCCAATGCATTTATTATAACAATAGATATGTATTTTATCCTGAATCATGATATATTAAAAGTATATAAAAATGGAATACACAAGTAAGTTTCAAACATATCCTAAAATTATAAGGTTTTGATAAAACATTATTATTACATTAAATGTGTCTGAGTATCCTGATACAGGGAAGGATATAGGTGTGGCCATTTTTTTAATTTGCTCCATACATTATAGCCAAGTACCAAACAGAAGCACTTTCAAGATACCTGGGTGAATGGGGTTGTTCACTGAGAACTGGGAAGTGAGAAAGGCACTGGGAAGGGACAAGGACTTTTCAACTGTAAACAAACATTTCACCATTGGATTCACCCACCTACCCCTTGCCTCACTAAGCTCCTACCTTCGGTGTGGAAGCAACCAGACATTGAATGCCCTTTTTGTATTCACCCAAACAATGATACCCACTTCTCAAAAGTTTGCCCATGATGGGCACCTTCACTGGGTTTAGCCACCCTTTACCAGCATCTGTCAAGTGCTCCAGAGTGGGAATCCAGCTGAATATAGAACCACCTTTGTCTAAATGTGCTGTCAGGCAAGGAAATCGGAAAACATCTCTAATGGACCCACTGGAACATAAGATCCCTGAGAGGGGACTCCGTCTTGTTTCAAACTGATCTAAGCACCTAGACCAGTGCCAGATAACTATGAGCAGATAAATTATGAATGAATGGGTGTTGGACTTGGTCTAGAAGTCATAACACAACATTCTTTATGTCTCCTAGGCTGATTTTATTCAAGAATTTCACAATTTTTGAGTAGCAAGTGGTTGTAGTAGTGAATCAAAAGTGTATATAATAGGCTTTTATAAGTCCTACACCTGTGGTAACTTCTTAAAGAAATCTTTCTTAGCCAGTTGAATGATTAAATGATGAATTCAGCCTGAGTAAATGATGAACTCAGATGTTGTCACCTGCTGTCACTTGGGACAGTTAATGGGATGAGTAAGATGTGGAGCCTGTATCCATCCAAGAGCAATAAACCCAGGCGTGGCAACTAAGAGGAATCGAGCTGGGCAGTTGATCTAAACTCATCAGAGCAGTTCTGACATCAACTTCCTCATAGGATCCCTTTGGGTACCTTTTTCATCACAATGAGTTAAGAAAATGAATGTCTATGAACACAGAAGAGGGGAGTAATTTTCATTTCCCTATTTCCCAAGAGTTGGGAAAAAAAACTTCTAAAATTTAATATATTCGCCTATTACTGGATACATTAATTTCTCTGTTGTATCTAGCCCTAAACTACTCTTAAGATCTGCTCTTTCACTTTGGCTCAGTTTATGAGACCTCCTTGGATTGCTAGTATTTTCCTGATGAGCACCAAGGCTTGAATTTTTACTGAGTCTTTCTCCAGTTCATTAACATTCTCAAAATTGGTAGTGAAAGTGAATTGTTCTTTTAACGCACATCAAGAATAATGATTTTAATCCTGTGGTGCAGCTGAATACTACACTCTGGGTCCAAACTCTAGGAGGTGAACTCCTTAGAAGTGTGATTCATATGGTTTGGTGGTTTAGTGATGTATAATTCAAACAACAAAATACTGTGGACTAAAATAATTACCAAACAAATCCACTGTTTACTCACATCTCTTAAAACATTTTAGAAGAACTCCGAACACCACAGCCATCAGGAGCATAGGCTTCTCAGCAAAACTGCCAAGGTTTTCATGGCAGCTGTTGGGAGACCCTGGACACTCACTCCATAATGATTCTCATCTGTAAAATGGGACAAGGGTTGTACCTAACTTGAAGGACTGCAGTGAGGATTAAATTATTTACTGTATGTCAAGCCACTGGCACACCATGAGTAGTATACAAGTCATTGACCCTATGAATATATCCAGTTTACAACTCCTGCAATGATCAGGTTTTTATTTTTCTCACTTCCCCTAAGTTCCTCTCAGTGTGTACCTCTGCAACCATCTCCATCTCTCTCCTTACACCCATCAACGATTCACCTTTCAAGGATCCCTTCCTACCTCCTCAACACCCAGATCTTCCATATAGAAAAAAGGTGAATGTTCCTCCCTGCAGCCCTGTGGCCCTCTGCAGCCTCTTTCTAGCAGCAACACATAAGTCCTCATGGTCTCCCTATGAGTGAAGAGAAGTATTGTCTCTCATTCTTCTCATCTTGTGAAACATTCAATCTGGGAGATAAGGAGTGAGACAGCAATGGAGCAGCCTTGGGAGAGGCAATATAGAAATGTAGGTGGGAAAGGGAAGCTTTATTTTTTACAGAGTGAGACATAAGTGCTGCTAAGCACTGACCAGAACATGGGTGTGGAGACAACCATGAGGGACACCCAGGGAGACTGCTGGAGATCACTGACAGCCCTCATCAGGATGAACTCAGGAGCTCAGACTGTGGGCAGGAGGTTAGGAGTGGGTACATCAGACTGAGGTTAATCCTGGGCACTTAGGGTCTCTGATTCCTCTAAACCTGCTTATCTCAATGCACTGCCAAGGTCAGCAGCAGCAGCCAAAGCCCTGGCAACAGCTGCAGCTGCCAGTGGGTAAACTCACAGCAGTCTTGTCTCTAATGCCTGTGCTGGTGGAAGAGACAGCACCTGTGGTGGCTCAGGCAGCAGCTACCCTCTAAGAGTAAAAGCAACCCCTGGAGCTGTAGCCATAGCAGGAGAAGACTAGAGGTGGACATGGGGCTCGGACTGGGTGGGGAAATCTGGGAGCCTTTGGAGGCTATCCCTGCTGCTGGTTTTGCTGACACGAAATCTCACAAAGCATCAATGACTCTAGAGAGAATGCAATAATGCAAATGAATCTTTGTAATGTCTCTTCTCTGATGGGTGTACTTCTGCACTAAGAAATATAGGGAGGAAATGAAAATCAATTTGGAGTTAGTTTATCCTGGAAAGATGCTCTTTTCTCTTTGGTCACCTGCTACAAAATGATACTGGGTCTTTTCTAATTGAGTACCTAAGGTGTCCTATCTCTATGTAATCACAGAGGAGAATAAACTTGTTTGGGTAAAGCTTCCTTGATGATGTCTGGTGAGATCAGTGTATCTCTCAGAACACATACAGGAAGAAGATGAGAGTGTGCTGAAGACCCATGACCTTCACAGTCACAGGACACCTGAAACATCCCGGGAGGGTACCCATTAATCCCACACTCTTCCTGCTACCTCCATCCCAGACCTTCTGCTTCCTTCTCCCCTGATGGAAGCCTGGGTTTGTCTTCCTAGGTCTTCCAGTTCCAGGTCCTGTCTACAACTAGACATCCATCTGATGTCATGGCAGCAAGAGAAAGCTTATTCGAAAGAAGTCCACGGTCTGGGAAGCCCAAGACAGAGCTGCTAGATTGTGAGGGGTAGCATGAATGGGTTGCTTGGGGAGCTGACAGCACCAAACGCCACAGCCCAGGTCCAAGCCTTCACCGTCTTCCCAGGAACAGGATGGCATGTTTGACACAGGAAGCCCTGGTCCTCACTTGTACACCTCCCACCCAGGCCTACATGTGTGCTTAAAATATGTCACGCACCATGCATTGTGGTGGAAGGTAGAGTTAAATATGACACATCACCTGACCTATAAAAATTAGCTGTCTAACTGCATGGGCAGTCAAGTAAAAGGGAGCCTGCTTCCATGAGATAAGTACTACAATGTAAATGACTACCCACAAAGTCCATGGTTCTTTGCCCATCTACTTTTTTCTGTAATGTTCCCTTAGGAAAATCAAGCACCAGATGTGATCAGCACTTGCTGTGGGGTGGTGATTGAGCTAAGGATGCTGGACATTCAGAATGGGCTGTGTGTAAAACAGATGGAAGCATAAAGTCAGCGGAGATGAGGACTCTTGAAAGAGACTCACTGGTACCCAGGAAGTAACTAACATAGGGCCCTGGGCAGGAAAGGAGGAGAACCAAATGAATACCTGATTGAGGGGCAAATATGGAGAAGGAAAGTACAACAATTGGAATGCCAAGAGTCACAATAAGCACATTACAAAAGGGATGCTCTTCCATCAAAATCCAGAGAATGTGTGCTCTTTATTTGAAGACCATGAAAACACCGAGGGAGGAGTCGTTCATCTGCTTGGACTTGAAATGAAGTTCTGCAAGCATGCATGATAATGAATGGGCTTGATGAAGATGATTTTGGTATGTGTTGCTGCTTTTGAGGTTGATGATAGTGGTGGGTACATCTCATGTAATGGAACTGACCTGATCATGTCTATATTTTGGGTACGGAGAATTGATGCAAACTGAATGCTATTTTCCCCTGTGAATTTCATTTTAATTTTAGATACATTTCTCATTCAATTAATATCTAATATTAAAATAAATACCTTTTGCTAGATATCTTTCAAGATAAATCAGTCAGGCTGTAACCAAACTTTATCCGTATTTAAATTAAATTATAATTGTCAATGAAAATTAAATTGTGTTCACTATCGGGGTTATAATTTTTGTCTTCTCATTCTGCCTGACAGTACACTCTGGTGAACTGAAACAGTGATGCCTGTGGGAGCATAAAGGCACTGGGCCATAGGAAAGAGGGTGGCTCTGAATGTGGACTAGGGAGAGGGTAGCTTTAGGTATTGATATTCTCACCAGCCTTTTCCTGCCTCCAGCACATGACCCCTGTCTCTGTCTTGGAAGTATATTCAAGAATTATCCCTTGGACTACTTTTGAGTGGCCACTTTACTTGTAATGCTAAGGGTTCCTTCGGTGGCCTCTGTCCTGCAAAGAGACATTTACAAGAGATGGACGAAGCACTTTCTCATGGTAGCCAGATTGTGGGGCTGAATATAGCTGAGTGGCCACTTTTGCTTCTTAGGAGTAAAATCTGTAGTCATTGGGATACAACAACAGAGGAGTAAGTTCTGAAGTTTGAGTACACCCCAGAACTGTAGTGGGGGCCCTTTTCTGTTCCTATGGAATGCAGCAGATGTCCACACATGGCTTTCTCCACAGCCCCAACCCCGGCTTGGGAGGCTCTATACTTATCCTGGTGATGGTGCCCATCAACCTTTCCTCCCTTCCATGAGGGGCTCCCAATTCCTGGCTCCGCTGTCATCAGAGCAAAAACTACACAGGTCTGAGGCTGTGCAGCCATCCTGTGATGGCAGAGGGTTGACTGAGAGACCACAGTCCAGCTACTTGCCCAGAGCATGAGGTCAGCTCTCTGGGGTCACTTCTACCAGGGGTAACACACTTAAATCTCTGGATTTCTAAGGTCCTTGGAGGTCAGGTGACAGGAGAACCTGGCCTGGATGGATAAATCCTGGAAAATTTCCTAACAAGTGAGACACCAGTGGTAATGAAAACAAGCAGCTTTATTTTTTGGCAGGGTTAGGCACAGGGAACTGCCAATCCTTGGCAGGGGCAGGGATGAGGGAACTGTGAGCTCCTGGACATCAGACAGGAAGCACCTTCTGGGGACAGCTTGGATACTCAACAGGAACACCCCCAGTTCAGCTTGTGAAAGCCAGAACAAGGTATCTGGAAAAGCATGCATCAGGGTGGGGCTTTTCCTGGGCCCTTCGGATTCTTGTTTCCTCCAAAGATCACTCATCTCATCATCAGGATGCAGGTCAGCAGCAGCCCCCAGAGCCATGGCCACAGCAGGAGCCCCCACCTTGCTGAACACTGCCTCTGTCACAGGAGTTGGATCTCTGGCGCCGGCATCGGTGGGACCTGTGGTGTCTGTGGTGGCTCAGGCAGCAGCCACCTTCAGAGCTGGGGCCACAGCCCCTGGAGTTTAAAGCACAGCCAGAAGAGGCTGGAGGCAGACACTGTGCTGGGCTCTTTGGGGCGCACTTGGGTGAGGGGCACTTGGGCAGGGACTGGCACTGCTGCTGGTTCTGCTGGCAGGACATCTTTGCAGGAATTTTACCTTGAACAAAATAATAGAAACATTTGAGCACAGAACCTTCAGACCATCTCCTTATTTTGGGGTTTGTCACACACTGACACCCTTGATGAAGCCACTTTCCAAGCCAAGGTCTGTGAGAGAGAAATGGAAATGTAGTAGAGGGAACCCTACACATGCATTTGGATAAAGCATCCTCAAGAATGTAAAATAGATCTATGTGCATTCCTGACAACATGCTCCAAACAAGAATGTGAAGGAATCCTAAGGTCCTATGGCTTTTGCAGCTCATGAGTTCCTGATATGTACCTTAGAGGCTCCTTATTCACCATCCCCTCCCCCACTGCTGCCCACTGTGGGCCTCTTTCTGATGGTTCCATTTCAGTTCTAGGCCTCTCTTTCCCAAACACTCCCAGCTGAGGGTCTGTCCCCTTGCTGGCCACTCACCAGATGCAGAGGAGGTAGGAGAAGGCTGCTCCTAAGGATGCTGTGGATGAGAAGCCTAGGGTAGGAGCCCTTTTATCCCGTGCAGTGTACATGATGCACAACCTGAGTATGCTGCTGCTTTCACAACCAGGGAGGTGACAGCACCAGATACTTCCCAGTTGCCTGCTTCCTCAGCATGTGCCTAAAGGTGTAATAAGATGACCCCATGTGTCTTCCTGGGCACATGCCTAAAGATTTAATAAGATGGAAGCAGGATGTCCTTGTGAGTACTTCCCACTCTGGTCCACCCTGAACCTCCTGCCCACCTCTGCTTGTTCATTCACAGGCTCTGTTTGTTTCACTTATTTCAACAGTAGTAGTATGGAGACGTATTGGACATATTTCTTCCACTGAGTACCTTGCAGCCTAAATGGACTATCACTCAGAAAAGTAAACATATTTGATCTGATGAAATAAGCACTGTCACGGAAGTGTTTAAAAAGACTTCAAGCCTAAGACCACAGCGTTTGTAAGTCAGTCCTCCATTGCACTGATGGTCCCAAAGGGTGACGGTGTTCAGGTGTTTTCCGGGAATGACAGCTGGACACACTTACCATTTTTTGTAATAAAAACAAAGTCTACTCTTTTAGAAATTTTCAAGAATACAATACATTGTTATAGTCATCATGCTGTACAATAAATCTCCTGAATTTATTACTCCTGCCTCATTGAAATTTTGTATCCTTTGACCAACATCTCTCCAGTTCTTCCCCACTCCCCAACCCAACCCCCGATAGTGATCATTTCTACTTCTATGCACTTCACTTTTTAAGATTCCACATATAAGCGAGATCGTGGAATATTTGTCTTTATATCTGGCTTATTTCACTTAGCATAATATCTTTCAGGTTTATCCATGTTGTCACAAATTAGAAACTTCCCTTTTTATATAAGGCTGAATTATATTTCATTACGCTTATATATCATGTTTTTTAATCCATTTACCCACTAAAGGACACTTAGGTTGATTCCTTATCTTGGCTGTAGTAAACAATGCTGCAATAAATATGGGCGTGCAGATATCTCTTCAAAATACTGATTTCATTTCCTTTAGGTATATACCCAGTAGTGGGATTGTTGAATCACATGGTAGTTTCATTTTTAATTTTTTAAGGAAACTTCATAATGTTTTCCACAATGGCCATACTACTTTATATTCCCACTAATACTGTAAAAAGGTTCCCTTTTCTCCAAGTCTTTGCCAATACTTGTTATTTCTTGTCTTTTGATAATATCCATTCGAGCAGGTGTGAGGTGATACTGTGTTTTTAACTTGCATTTCCCTGATTAGTAGTGATATTGAGCACTTTTTTATATATACTGTAGGCCATTTGTATGGCTTCTTTTGGGAAACCCCCTGTGCCCATTTTTTAATTGGTTTATGTGTTTTCTTGCTATTGAGTTGTTTGAGTTTCTAAAATATTTTGGATATTAACTCCTTATCATATGCATAGTTCACATATATTTTATCACATACTGTAGGTTGTCTCTTCACTCCATTCATTGTTTCCTTTATTTTGCAGAAGCTTTTTACTTTGATGCAACCATATTTGTCTATTTTTTTATTTTGTTGCCTGTGCTTTTGGGGTCAAAATTCAAAAATAATATTTACCCAGGTCTAATGTCAAGAAGTTTTCCCCCTGTGTTTTACTCCAGTAGTTTTAAAATTTCAAGTCTTATGTTTAAGACTTTAATACAAAATTAACATACAGAAATCAGTAGCACTTATATATACCATAAAAAGCTATCCAAAAAGGAAGTTAAAAATCCCATTTGTAATATCATCCAAAAAATACTTAGGAATAAATTTAATCAAAGAGTTGAAAGATCTGTATATTAAAAACTATAAAACATTGAGGAAATAAAATGAAGACACAAATAGAAAGATATTCCATGTTCACAGACTGGAAAAGTGAATGTTGCTAAAATGTTCATACTAGGGGAGATGTTAGAAATATAATAGAATAGGAATTCTCTGACTCCAATAGTCCCAC